>NC_061791.1:18465833-18814166 GCF_022458985.1 Mugil cephalus | reverse complement strand
CAGTTCAAAATGTTGAGTGAATAAAGAAACGCTTGTCTTGGAATATGCAGCAAACAACGGCTGTATGTGTGACCGCGCCTCTCAATCCTGGCAACAAAGGCAAACAGAGATGAGATGCTTGCTTTTCCTGCCGAGTCTGCAAAAGTTTCGAATATGAAAAATACCTCAAGTGGCACCCTAGTAGGTGCCATTTAGAACAGCACAGAATTTCCAGAGTGCTAAATACGGCACAGACCTCTGCAGGGGACCGAGCACAAGACACATTAAGAGGCAACTTGCAACCCTTTATGCACAGCTGTAGTTATTTACAGGATGGGACTTTTATGACTGTGTGATTAATTCAATCACATATACTAAACTACCATTAGCAGCAACGTCTCGGCCATTAAACAGTACAGCATTACAGTAATGAAAATAAACACGACAGAGATTAATGAAGCTTAACAACGATTTTGCACTGCAGCACATTCCACTACGAAAGAAAGCATGTTCACCCAATTTTTTTTGAGTTTGTACACATCGTTTGGACGCTTTGAAATCATCTATCGCTTATATTAACTTCAAGGCATGCTAAAATATACGCCATGCCAAATGTACTCGGGGAAATGGGAAGATTTCTTGTAAATATGCACATTATTAGTGAAGCACAGCAAACAGAGCTAAATGCAAACAGCACTGGGTTTTTCTTTTTTTTTCTTTTTTCTAATTTCCTCCTAAAAAGTCGATCCACAGTCAGGACACTCCAGATTAAAAGTCCCGTCGCACGCATGGCTCAAAGAGGCAAATTCATGCACTAAAAACAATTTATAATATGTGTGATGTGGTAAAATGTTCTAAACTGGTGAGAAAATTCTGCAGCACTCTGCTGTAAACAGCTATGTAAGACTAATGACTTTATTTAACGAGGTGGCAGGCATTTAAAACAGTTTTTTTTTTTTTAAGAAAAAAAACTGGAGTCTTAATTTGCATCTGGTGGAGGTGTTTGGAATCCCTCAGTGGACTATGACTTGTCATGTGTGGATGAATTTGTGGCTCAGATCCTCCCTCTCTGGGTACTGGGTAGCAGGCGGGTTTAAAAATACTGCAAACCTCACAGGATGCTGCCGAAGAGCAGAGGCTGGAAGTGTGGGGCATGCAGGGTTTCTCACACACACACACACACACACACACACACACACACACACACACACACACACACACACACACACACCAGCATGCATGCGCACGCACATGCACACACACAAACAGCTAGAAACACTACACATACAAAGTGGAGAGTGGGAGACGGAAAGAGAAAAGAGGGCAAGAGAGGAGGGAGGAGAGTAAAACAAGCCAATTTTAAAATTCGCAGGGAGCAAAACGAGCAAAGTGTTCTTTAGAGCAGCCTAATGAATACAAAACCCAGTCTGATATTAAAATTACAACGACTGTGTCTGTGTATTGTGCAAATGCGGCAAACTTAAGGCAGTGGAAAAGATGGAGACTCTCAGAGAGAGGAAGGAGGGAAGCCAACTCTACTACATTACAATGGCACAAAAGGTTGCTTAAGATTTGACCAAATCTGAATCTCTGTTTGAGTTTAAGCAAAAGTATTGTTCCAAAGAGCAATGCTTTGAATCTGCACTACAGTCAAATCATTATGATTGAGAAGGCAGGGAAGGAAAGGCTGAACATGGTAAGGCTTCCAGTGGCTGTAAATTGATTATTATTTTGTTTTTACACAAAAATAAACCTACTTTGAGTTTTTTTTTTTTTTAAGTTGGAAATTGAATCATTGGATGTTAAAAGGTAGTTGGTTGCCGGCAAGCAGAGTTTAAGCTGATGGGCCTGAGCCTTGGCTCCGGCTCCAGCTCCTGCTCTGAGCCCATTATCTTGACTAATCACTCACATATTTTAACTGTTGTAGAGTCTTTGGTTGCGTAGTCTACATGTAAGCCATTGATTTCAACAATGTAACTGTATTCTAATTACCATCTGCTTAAACTGTAACTGTAACAGAATACAGTTACACATAATTTCTATTCTAATGTAACACTGGTACATGTAGTCTATTACTCCCCAACACTGTCGGTTCACAACTCCCACAGCGGCTCTTTATAATGCCATGATAATCCCATCTTAGTTTAACAGCACGAGACGCACACTTCCAGTTTATGCAGGAAGATGCTGCTTTGTCATAGAAAGCTCACCAGAGTCCTGCCTGAGTCGTTTGCGTTGCCTGAAGCATTACAAATGGAAGCAGTAATGATGCTGTAATTGTGTTGTATTTACTTCCAATTCGCTGCCTTCATTTCGTTGTGGGAAATGCATTTCATGGTCTTCATTTGTCTGTGCCCCAGACGTTTGTTGGCACAAAAGTCACTTTTCCCTTTTTCCGAGATTCAGCTCATGAACACAGAACAATGTCACACAATTGGACAGTCCAAACATCACATGATGCAAAAGAATAAACGGGTTTTGATTGACAGTGTTCTGCCCTAAGCATCATACAGACAGATGAACAGACTCACTTTTCAGGAATGTAATTCTTATCCATGTTATATTTTTCCTTCCTCTCCTCCTCTTCCTCCTCCTCTTCCTCCTCTGCACAGCTGTCAAGTTGCTGTTCTCAGACCAGCTCCCAGGGAAGCTTTAAAACACAGTCATGCATCCATTTGTACACAGAAGGCTCATTCTGCCTTTGTTGCCAAGCAACACAAAAGGAAGTGCCAGAGGTTGTTGTGGGTTCCACACACCGCTGTAAAAGAGATGTGTAGCTAGAGCAGACTCATTGGCTGCTAATTAGCCACCACCAGCGATATATCAATGCACACAGTAGAATGTGATGTAACAGTTTCTTTGCAGGGTTGTGCTATTCTACAGAGTCACCCAGGGGTGAGAATTAGCTCCTGTACTGGGTCTCAACTGTCACCCCCATTTTTCTCTCTACCCCAGTATGGATAACTACCTGACAAGTCTGTTGCAGTTTTTTAAAGCACTAAATCAGGAGGATTAGTTTCCCTGTGAGGTGGACCATGGTTGTGCATATACTGTATATTATTACTCAGTACTCGATTCTGATTGGTCAATCACCAATAGTTTATTGCTCGATAGACCACCACAGCTCCTGGCAACCAACAGCAACCAACAGCACACCTCATAACATCCTACAAACTGCTTATTTTACACAAGTAAAATCTCTTTAGATCATTATTTATGTCATGTTATTGAATAATTTAGTTGTAGGTCATGTAGGCCATGTTCTAAGCAGAATAATTTATAGTGAGCTGGTGATTATTGAACAAATATCTTACCTTACATATCTTCTGTTGTGCATGCATAGAAAAGAATTGTATCCCGAAAAGTGTTTGTGTCACTAAGAATCCAGTGTAAAAAGTGTTCTTAATGGAGTTTTGTTTGTACTTGGTGTCATCAAACAGCATAAGTGTAAACACTAATTCATAGTGTATGCCATAGATCAGTAACACACGCGCCTCAGTCGGTCTGGAACAAGAAGCCGTCCTATGCTACCTGGACCTGCAGCTAAAACAGAAAGCTATGATTTGAAATCTGACTTCCGCTTCCATTTTAACTGGCACAGCTTTCATAGGCTTTACAATAACCATTGCCATACAGTACAGTAAACATTGCTACTCTATAGTGTCGAGTTAGAGGCAAGTTAGACATTAAAAGAAAGACACATGTAGAGAAAACAAAAAGAGAGAACATTGTACATAACTGCAGTCTTCTTACGTACTTGTGCTTCTTACTTACTCACTTAACTAAAGACAGGGGCTTGTGATTGCTGTTAACACATAACAAAACTGAGTTTAATACCTCAGTAGTCACAGTCCACTACGACTCTCAATAAACCCAGAGTGACAAATAAGTGCAAGGCTTTTGAGTGCCCTTGTTAAAAAATTCAGGTTAAATAATTTTTCTACTCATGTAACTTCAGCTGCCTCCCTTCCCCTGACTCTCTCACACACATCGATAAGCACAGCGGACATTTCACCTGTTGTCTTGGTAACGTGAATTAAACGTGACAGCCCTAAAATAGAGTTAATGTGTGTGAAGAGCATGGCAAAGTGGCTAACTGCTGCACATAAGCAGGGCACATGAACACCTTTTTCCCCACCTCGTGTCTGTTCTCAGGGGGGCGTGGAGCTCAGAGCTGAGCCTGACTCAGATTCCTGCACTGCTACTGGGCTGCTTCCAGTAAGAATTATATGTGAATAGTGTTTTGTGATGCTTTAGTTGTGTAAATTTTCCAGCTGGACACAGTATAATCCAGTATAATTCTGCAATACGGGGATCAGTCCATTTTCATAGACACTGTGTTGGGAGAATATGACAGATGTAAAGGCCTGAGGAACATTGACAGTTGGTTTATGAGCAGATGGCTGGGTCATAGCATCCCTCATAGGCTTGTGGGTTATTCTTGGTCAGCAACAGTGACTACCTACTGACAGTAGTTGCACTATTTATTATTCATTTTGGTTTTTCCACCTTATCTATTGAATTTAATTTTAGCTATATAGTTTAAACAATCCAAAACTGTCACAAGACGCTTTCCAGAACCCACAGCCTGAAACCAACAGATTAATGGTGGCAAAGGGAGAGGAGGAGCAAAACGAATGAGATGAATGTATGCATACATCTGGATGAAGCATTCATGCAGTATATGAGCATGATATGATACGAACAAGATTATACAAGCGATCCAAACATTAATTGTAAAAACACTTAGTAAGTGTATCATCAAGACCCTTCTTACTATATATACAAAGATGCAGGACACATACACTTTCCACATAATTTGCAACCAGACGCAGTAATGTGACACAGTAGTGACTGGGGTGGAGACTCGGTTTCATCTACCACCTGCCTGCTCTAAATGTGTGACCACGCAGAATATGTCCATGTATCATTTTACTTATTATCTTGTCACATATCCGGTGTGTACAGTTTCCAGCGGATTGGTGAAACTCCTAGCATCATATTGGATGAAGGATTTTGATTGGTCACCACTGGTGGCAAGATGGCAGCACCCTCTTTTTCCTCCTGTGGAGCTCTTAGCGATTCATCTTTAACTACAGATATGATGTGGAGTTTAGATGACAGCTTCTCAAAAGTGAAGCCAAAGCATGTGGAGCTCCCTTGGTGCCCCCTGGTGTCTGGCTGCAAACTAAAACACTAAAATACAATCCTTTTTGTTTATTTATTTTTTCTTCCAAGGATGGTGTGGTGGTTAGCACTGATGCCTTCCAACAAGAAGGTCTGGGTTCAAGTCCAACTCAGGCTTTCTGTATCTTCTCCCTGTGTCTGTTTGGGTTTCCACCAGGTACTTTAGTTTGTTCCCACCCTCTAAAGACATGCTCGTTAATTGGTGATTCTAAATTGACCATAGGTGTGAGTGTGAATGGTTGTTTGTCTCTGTGTTAGCCCTGTGATAGACTGGTGACCTCTCAACCAGTGAGAGCTGGGATAGGCTACTGAATGTGCTAGTGGCCACTAGGAGGAAGTCGAGACATGTGGTCCATTTTTTTTTTCAAAAGTCTATGGTTCCACCTTGTAAGATTGCTTCCGTGATGTGTATAGGAAAATGAGCGGACTTGAATTCAGCCGTGAAATAAAAAGGTTGAACTGCCCTCTGATTAGTAGAAAGGGTCTCAACATTTCCTGGACTGCCATTGTTGTTTTGATCAAAAGGTTGAGTGGTTTCAAAAAGTGGCAGTTCTTGTCAACATCTCTGTGACCCCGTTTAAAGGTACCATTAGTTGACTTGAAAACGGGGACATAAAAAAATAAAAGCCTTACTAGCAGGGCTGAAAATGTGTTTGAGTGCTGTTGTGTACTGAGCTTTCTTTTGCCACATCCATGCCCACACACACACACACATCTATCCTGCTCTTTGTGTACATTGAAACAACAGTGTCTCAGCTAGTGTTTTTTTTCACTTTCCATGTCCTCTTGACCTGTCTTTTTCCCCTACTGCTGAACTGTGGCTCTTGCCTTTATTTCTTAATGCACCACACACTCTCTATCCACAGTAGTAGCCTAAGTGCAGGATACTCCTTCAAACTCATCAGACCAACCTTTGAACCCTCAAGTTCAAATTTTATCACTTCTCAAGACCGTGCCTTTTACTGCTGTCTTGAAGAAATGGAAGAAGAAAAACAAACCATTACTTGTCCCAAATATCAGACTATTCTTGGTGCTGAACCTTGCAGTGTATACTTTTCTATGTTCACCTGTAAAATGTTACAGAAAGATTCTGTTCAGCAGTTTAAACTGTTAGTAAGAGGTGGTTGGGGTCGATAAAAGGTATAGAAAGTCTCACGCTATAGGTCAGCAATTTGGAATCCCATAAATGGTTAGGTTCAGGCAAGGCAAAATTACACCGTTATTTTAATTAACCACATTATACTCGTCTACAGGTTCATAGCTATATGTTGGGCATCTACTAGAATAAGAATAAAAAGCAAAAATTAAAATAATACATTTCATCTGTGGGCACCTTTCAGAGCATTCAAGGACACTTTACATAAAACATCATATGAATAAACCTGCAATACAGTAAAATAAAAGAAAAGCGAGTGAGCTATTTTAGAAAGATGAGTTTGGAGCATGCTGCATTTGAATGTGGTCAGTCTCTGTTTCGGATATCAGGTGGGTGAGTGTTCTAAAGCCTACAGAAAGCTTTGAATACCAATACCAAGATAGAACCTCGGGAATGTGGTGCAACAAGTTGCATGTGAAGGTATGGGAGGGTGCGTATACCTGGACAAGTTCAGATAGACAGATAGATGATGGAGCTCGGTTGTGAAAGGTAGTCGGATCTTGTACTCTATACGGAGTTTATATTGGAAGCCAGATGGGCTGCTGGGATGCTTTAGGCTTTAAAAAACGTACACTGAGACAGCATCTCATTTTGACCTCTTCTTTGAAGGTGTCTCTTTAACACCCAAATTCTGAAAGCCCTGTCTGCTTTTGTTGCTCAGTTGGTCCATTCTGCTGCTTTTCAGAAAGCCCTTAAAACATGCCACAAACAGTGATTAAATGCAGTGTAGAACAGATCACATAAATAAGCTGCGAACACATTTCCTTCAAAACAGATCTGATGTTTGAATTTTGTTGTATCGAAATGCAATGTCTAGGAGATGAATCTGCATCAGATCTGTTGTTCCGGAGGTTTTGTAGTCTCTTACAGAAACTGCAGACGATTGCAAAGAAGAAAATGGGGCGACAGTAACACTGTCATTAAAGGATAGACAGACTGGATATGGCCAACTCCTTTGACTGACGTTTCCAAAGGGTGGTGACACCCTTGTGACAGAAGTGACAGAACCAATGACAGTTCAATATTTTTATTTTAAAATGGTGGATGACAATCTTCTGGTTATTTTTTCAGCCTGAACTCTAATTTTCATTTAAATATTTCAGCTTCCAGACACCTTGAGCTCAGAGTTCACACCACATTCTCAAACCCTACAAGTAGGCTACCTAGCCTCTGGACTAGTACATTGCTAAGGGATTTCTAGCTTTGTTGGACATTCTTCAACGATGACGTTTTCCAAATTTACTTATTATTGTAGTTGTTTGGAATTGTCTAATGAAGAGGGTCCCAAACCAGGGTCTATAGGAGCTTGTCTCACATAAATGACAGTTACAGTACCAGAATGAAATGATACATCCATTCTTAGATGCGTCTGCTTTGATCACAGTCAGTGTTTTTTCGGAACCTTCCACTGAGCAAACTGGAAAAGCTTTTGAAATAGCTTTAAACAGTACAGCACCCAAACAAAACTCACTTGAAAGAACACCAATGTTCAGTCTTCATTCCCACCGCAGTCTCTGTGATCCGTGATCTCTGTTGAGGCAGTGTGTTACCTCTTTTGGTTGTTTGTAAGGTTGTTTGTAAGGTTCCAGCTAGGAGCAAAGAGTATACATGTTTAATGAGTGATACATTCTTTGAATTTTAAAAGCTTCACACCCACGGCATCTGTTCTGGAAATAGCTAAGTGACAGAAAAATGGTGCAGAATAAAGGAGCAGTGCGCTATAGCCGCAAGAATCACACAGCTTTAAGAAGTACATATTCACTTCGCAGCTTAAAAGGGTTTTCAGCTGTTGAAAGAAATGAAGGCACTTCCATAGGACATGCATCTGTAAAGATGATATCAAAGTATATCCATTGGACAGAAAAGTGTGTCTCGCGCTCCTGCTGAAAGTATACACAAAAGCTACGCAGCTGCTTTCCAACTTAAAACATGAACAGAAGCTCTTTGCCACAGCAAACATCACAAAGCGGCAAAATATTCACACCTGTGCTGGAATTTTAATCTCTTAATCCGCTTTGTATGTAAATGAGTTTTGATGATGTTACATGGGGATAGGAGAATTTACATCAAGGCTGTTTGTTATTTGCTAACTTAAGCTGCAAGCATATGTAGTGTATAGCAACCTAAATCCAGTCAAAAACTGGATTTAGGTTGCTACATGACCTTGCTTTGTAGTGGTGTAGACTTGTTATGATATGCTACCAAATCTGTTCTCGGCTGTATTCTATAGACAGTGTACAGTTGAATACCTGTGGATGTAGACTGCCAATGGTTTATTGGTTAGACTGTGGGTCCAACATTTGATCCAAATGCCACATAATTGACCACTGACTTTTGTAACCATGACTTATGTAACCCCTTGGTCTTTCATATAGAACTTGTGTCCATGGAAAATGAATGAATTCACATCAATACTTGGCCAGACATGGTCTTCTGACAATAGACTGGATTAACAATACTGTGCAAAAGCTTTAGGCAAGTGTGAAGAGACTGCTGTAAACTAAGAATTCTTTCCAAAATGGAAGTGTTAATAGTTTATTTTCATCAATTGACAAAATGCAGTGAATGAACAGAAGAGAAATCTGAATTAAATCAATATTTGGTGTGACCACCCTTTGCCTTCAAGACGCCATCAATTCTTCTAGGTACACTTACACACAGTTTCTGAAGGTACTCAGCTTGTTCCAAACATCTTGGAGAACTAATCACTGAATTTCTGTGGATGTAGGCTTCCTCAAATCCTTCCATTTTGTATCATTATTTATTCATTCATTATTTATATTTTTGAAAGCATTCTTAGTTTACAGCATTTTTCCACACCCACCTAAAACTGATGCTATAATTCCAGGGATACGGGCAGTGCCATGTTGTGAGCTTGGAGCCAGAGTCTGCGCAGTATGATCCGTTGAGTGTTCCTTTAGGCTTTCATTTGAATAATACTGCTCTACGTCCATCAGCTACACAGAAATGTTGGATTATACACTGTTTTCCCTAAACTCACGCCTTACGGGACTGCTTCATGGAACAATTAACGTGGCAACTGCCATTTGCAACAGTCATCATGAATCATTCTGTTTGGAATGGAAACTTGAACAAGAGCATTATATTATATTATAGTACCTAAAATGATAGAAATGATCCTTGGCCAAAGGATGGAGCTCATGACCTATGCTGAAGTCAGCCACCAGGTGAGTCTTCTTGCTTTGTCTTCACTTTTGAGGAGCTGTTCATTCATCCATCCATCAGATGCTAATTATAGCATTTAACTTCTAGGACCCCAGCATATAGGTGCTGGCTTGGATGCTAGACAGAATGAGAAGTTTCACTCGGACTATTGGACTTGTGTTCATCAAGCAGGCACAAACATGACTGAATGTATCAAGTGACATTTCTGTCTTATTTCCATTGTGGTCCTTCACACTGCTGATAACGTTCTAGACAATAACACATCAACATAAGTTGATGATCCACATTATGGTGTCCTGCTCTGACCAGTCTAGACATTGGCAACAAGGACAATAAAGCATCAGAACATTTACGATTTTAGACATAATGTGTAACTGCACTGCCACAAGTACACAGAGCATTGATTATGCTCAAGAAAAGCCTCATAAACAGTGTCTGTTAAAGGCTCCGTTGTTAATACCACCTAGCAGACTTTATGAGGGAGCACGGCGGTGCGTGATCCAAATAGATAATAAAACGCTTAAATACACGGACGATGTTAGAGTCATACCCTTAAAGGCAATTGAATCTCAGCACGCTACCCATACTCTTTTCCTGGCTCAGCTGCCTTCGTTGGGCAGCCTTGTGGGGCTGTTCTTGCAGGGTGCCACTCCAACATTGACACATCTGTCTGAAGAGAGTGGAACAGTGGTAGTGCAGGCAGCGCATGAGAGAAAAAAAAAAGAGAGAGGGAGGAAGGGAGGGCTGTTCAGCGGCGCTTGCACAAGCAGCACTGCTGCCTTCAGCCGGAGCAAAGCCCATGGAAGAGGCAGCCATCCTCCTGCTCTGCCTGCCTCCTTAACTCCTGATACTGTTCCTTTGGTGAGTCAACAAACTGTGGACTTTATCGCTGTTGTGTGTTTTTTTGGCTGTCTGTGGAGTGTGCCTGTTACCCTGGTATGCAGACACTGTGAAATCTGCCGTGCAGTGTGGCATATGCTGAGAGGTTCTTTATTGGCAGTGTAGATTGCGATGCAAGATTCACACGTGCTGTTGCCAAGGCTTTCTTTCAAAATACGAGCAAAATAAAAAGAGCCGTTCCAGCGTGTCTCTGAGCTGTTTGGGTGCTGGGTGATTCAGAGGTGTAATTTCCTAACAGCAGCTAATGTCATTACCTCTGCTGGACCAACTGTCACTGGCTGCTCACGCTCGTGCAGAACATTCGTCAGTGTGAAACAAAATCAGAACGACGTACTAGTTTATGTTGGAGGACTGCCTTGTTTTCCCACATCAGTTGTTACCAGTGATGATTTCAGGTTTCACTCTAGCTCTTCACATACGGACTACATTTAAATTTTCTCCATGAATGACTTTCTTTTTTTTATTTTAATCATGTGTATTTTTTAATTATGTGGAAATTTTGTTTCAGCATCAGTAAAGATTTTGTCTTCTGTCTATTAAGAGTCATTTTGTTTATTTTGTGACAAAAATTGCAACTTCTTTCTATTTTGTGACTCATTTCTACATATTAGAATATAAACCATAGAAAACCCTTACATGCATCTGTTCTGTTACCAGAAACTACTTCTTTGGTTGTAAAATAACATGTATTTAGTGTTATATTATTATATTGCGAAGAATATGTTATATAGTCTACGTGTGTCTGGAGCAGCATGATGTTGACACTCGGATCAGACCCAAAGCTCGACGGCTCCATCACTGAGCTAATGTCTGTGAGGACAAGCAATGAAGGATGGGACTGTTTGAGCTGGTGGATACTGTGGAACATGGACAAAGTTGTGTCCAGCACACAGAGCCAGAAAGAACAGAAGTGTAACAAAGCGTCCCTGTTGCCATGATGGGATGTTTCTTGTTTCTTTTGTCTTCCGGTTAAATTGGTCCCTAAGTAGAATTCCGATGATGGGAACTCACTTGGGAATGAGTTTTGAATGAAATTGTTGCATGAAATTCTGGATGGAGCTTTAGCAACATCAAACAAATTATTTTTCGACTCTCGGTGGGACCAGACTCCGATGCAAATTGACTGGAGAATTCAATCTTCAGTGGGGCTCAGGTTAAGTGAGGCAGTGCACGTTAACTACCCTGCCTGTTTATGTGACCTGTTTGTGTCGCCGCTTATTTGTGACATAATAAGTCCACACTGCAATGTACAATCTTGTAAGTGAAGGCATATAATACATAATGCATAGATGCATCATATGTGGCCGTTTCCTCACTCTTTCCTCGCCCTTTTTCTTCCACATCCCCAGGTAGTATCGGAGGTTTGGGCACATCAATATACCACTGACAAACTAAGTGTGGATCCTGACTTTAATTGCCAGAAATAAATAAGCCAGGGGACAGAGTTGCTGGCAGACCTGTGCCAATTATCTTGGACCAGTGAGGTTTTAAATAGTACTGTTTCGCCAAATTAACTTCAGGCCACACTTTAAATGAAACTGCTTTTTTATTCCACATGGCTGAATATTTGGACCATTGTGCTGGTTTAGTAACTGGAAAAAACATGACAGTGCTAAAAATAAGTCAGACAGGTCAAAAAAGATGAGCAGGTTTTGAACAAACCTATGGATCAGTCCAGATGAACTGGAACTATAAATGAAGTTGATTACTTGAAGTATTCATGGTGTTCAAACTGAGCCATGTGGGAACAATGAGCGTGTGACGTTTTAATTGCCTGACAGACAATATCTCCCACTTGGAGAAAAGTGAATTGTCAATGAACTGTTGGCAAAATGACTACAGTGTTACCACCCGTTGAATTGAGTTACGGAGCAGTATCACTTCCTTTAATGGACTGAATAAAATGATGATATAAATTGTCTGTTCAGATGAGTTTCACTTCCCATTTCAAATGTGCACCAAACTAGAGGTAGTTAAGTCAGGGTATTTAGATCCAGGGATTCCAGAGAGGGCTACCATCTAGGTACAAATGCTACAGTGAAAATAACACCACATTACACCACGGCTGACAAAACATTAACAACCATAGTGTCGCGCGTTGTGTATGTGCAGTTTCCGTTCAGCAGTGAGGAACAGTTTTAAATTTGACCTTTTAACTTGAATGGACTTTATGTTTGGGTGACGCAGCGCAGTGGTGGTTAGCACCGATGCCTCGCAGCTAGAAGGTTCTGGGTTCGAATGCATCGGCTGATTAGGGCTTTCCTGTGTGTCTTCGTGAATTCTCTCCAGGTTCTCCGGCTTCCTCCAGCCGTCCACAGGCATGCTCATTAGGTTCATTGGTGATTCTAATTTGGCCAAAGATGTGCATGTGAGTATGAATGGTTGTTTGTCTCCGTGTTAGCACCGTGATGGACTGGCCACCTGTCCAGGGTGTACTCCACTTCTCGCCCAATGACAGCTGGGATAGGCGCCGACCCTCCAGAGGACAAGCGGTTATGGAAAATTAATGAATGAATAAACTGCAGTCTGATCCTCTCTGAGATCGGAGCAGTTTCACTGATAACAGATTTAAAAGATGATCTGAACTACAAAGAAGGACTTAACTTGTAATAAACCTCGTTTTCCATTTCCAGTGGCATGCCCCTCCCGCATATGATTCTCTAAAGCTATCGTAGTCTTCAAAATAACAATCAGAGCTGCACTGTAAAGGTAAAATGACTTAACCTGTAACTAAGCCAACCCGTCCAGCACTGGTGTCCTCCACCCGCCCACTGCAGAGGAAGATTAGCTTTCCGATGCATCTAGATCAGCAAACCATTTGTTCCTTGTGCCTGCTAAATAAAAATTGACATGACAAAGATTCTATCCAAGTTATTTAGAAGTGACGAAACATTTGTATCTGGAGAACTCTGATACGTGCCACGACTATGCATGGCTTTCTTTTGTAATTTAAGAGAGCCATTTTGGATCACACAAATGAAGTATGAGTCTTTTATCCCTTTCTTTGCTGTGCAAATTGACAAAGAGCTTTAAGCCTACATTGTTACACTGCCTGGTACAGAGGTGTTGGGGGGAAAAATCCATGTTAGAGCGCTTATTTAACACATCAAATGCAAATGACAAACCAGCGGTATGTATAATTATATGCCTTTGATATGAGGAGGTTTAAGTGCATTGCACATAATGTATGACTTCATCCTGCAGTTAAGTGCTCATATTGAAGCCAACACACCCTCGCTGTAATGGATCATTAATAGCAGGTCTTGAAGCAGTCTACCACTGCCCTCTATGTGAGTGACTCATCAGCCAAACACTTGAGGTGTGAAAATGTGAAATTAGTGGTTATTTTGTTCTGGCTGAAGACCAGAAGGGGGAAGATATCGCCGGCCTTTTTTATGCACTCAGAGGCTGCGGGCATCGAGGCTAACTGCGGCTGGCGGGACCGACGATTGATTGTGATAGGTGGGGAGGAAATGTGGAGTGGCGGATAGGAGGAGGAAGATATGTCTTCTGTTCCTCACAGATTTCTCTGGATTCTTTCTTCGGCGGAATCCTCGGCTGGCTGACAGCACTCAACTCCAGGGAGCTTCATCACAATCTCAATCCCATCAGCCATCTGTCGCAGTTACCAATAGCAACAGGGGCTACTACAGGAGTGTGATAGAAATATGAGTGATGTGCTTTGTGTGCAGCCAGTCCTCGGGCTTGTTGTTTGCTGTTATGTAACCCAAGGTTATTTGTTAGAAGCAGCTAAGAGGCTCAACGTGTGCACTGGTGTCCACTGGCTACTCTCTTCATTACTGCTTGCTTGGACAGAAAGCAAATATTGTTTGTCCCAGAACCAAGGTCGACATGATTTAACGTAGAAAGCACGCAACATTTAGAGGGAGTCCAAGTAAAATACATGATAATATTATAATGATAGTCACATTATATGAAGAACATAGATATTTTCCATATCAGCTTATTCAGTAGCTCAACAGGATGACACAATTCAGGCGATCAAGAAAAAAGCCATAAAATCTGCTAATTGAAGTGTGCAAGCAATTTGTTAAGTGTTTAAGCGTTAGGGGAAATATACTGTAGGTGTATTTGTGAATTTTACACAAAGCCAGGTGAGCTGTGTCTTAATGCGAATCACCTTCTGATTGTAGCGCCATATGTACAATATTAATGGCTCATCTCATCTATGTCTCAGACTAATGGCAGCTGGATGAGATAGTTAATTTAACATTTTAAATTTTCCTTTTATAGTTGTTTAATTTGATTATTTCAGTGAGGTTTCAGCGAGTTAACGATTCAGAGCAAGACGTTGGGATACCAACATGAAATGCATTTTCCTCCGAAGACATCTCAGGCTGACTATAGTTGGGCAAGGTTTTAGGTTTTTTCGTTTGTAAAACTACAAATCACCCAAATGTGAGATACAAATCAGTTGCTTTAACCAACGCATAAGTAAGTGGACTCAAATTAAATTGCACTCCACAAATGTTGGTATTCATGAATAATTCTGCTCAGACATGACCCACAGGTGAAGAGATTTGTCCGACAGCACAGTGTGCGTCTGAGCTAACCCGATTAAGACTCTTCCCCTCCGTAATAACGTAAGGGAGGAAATGCTTTGTGATTGTGCAACAAAGGCGATTTGTCTTGCTGGCGGGTCCTGGTGTCAGAGTGGAGTTTTGGCTTGTCGCAGTTCGAGTGTGTCGGTACGGTCGTCCAGACATCTTTGTGCGAGCGGAACCGCACATTAGCTCAACGGGCCAAGTTGTTGTCTGAGGTGAAGCCTGCTCATTGTGCCGAGGGGTTTCTGCGCGGTGAAACATTAGGGGAAGTGGAAGGAATATTCTCAGCCATTATGTAATGTGAACAAAAGCACAAAATCTGCTGACCATGATAACAATACTTCTAGTCTATATCCTCCAGCGACCGCCTCCACAGGGCAGGTAGAATAACAGATGTGCTCTTAAATCGTCATCACTCCCTGTTTTTCCCATTCGGCCAAACTAATTAAGTCAGGCTGAAATCAACTTCCATCAGCTTCGGCTGCAGTGCATTTATCAGTCTTAACTGCTTTCTATTGTTGATTAGGCTCAGCCTTCATTGATTGCGTTTCCATGGACACCAGTATCCTGGATATGAGGCTTATCCTGGTTTGGATCATAAATGGAACACACAGAAATAGAGTTAGTCATGCCCCTGTTTGTCATGTTTGCAACACAAACCAGCTCTAATGAATGAAAGATACCAAGGATATGCAGTATACGCCGATCAGGCATAACATTAAAACCACTGACAGGAGAAGCAAATAACATTCACCATTTTGTGACGATTCATTGTTCTGCTGGGAAGCTTTTAGACCTGGTAAAAGTGGATGCTACTTAGACATGTATCACCCACATACACCAGACCACACGCCCCCACCCCATAGCAACGACACTCCTTGATGGCAGCAGCCATCAAGCGGGACACAGAGACAATTCACTAGCTCCCAAACTAATCAAGTATCTGTGAGATGATCCACAGAGGCCCCGCCTCTTAACCCATAGGACCCAAAGAGCCCCACTAACAACACTGTTTCAGAGTGTGTGCTTCTGAGGGTGTCACAGGACACCCTCAGAAGGTCCATGTCCATGTCCATTCTCTGATGAGTCACAACTAGCAACACCTACACAATATTAGGAAGGTGGTCAGGATGTAATTCCTGATTTGTGTATGTTAACCAAAGCTGCTCCCTACCTCCCCCAGATGTTGGCCCTGCAACATGGATTTGGTTTGTCTCATTGTGGGACCAGTGTCAACATCACCCTCTTCTGTAGTGGTTTTGTGTCCACCTTGACTCGCTGGTCAAGAACCTGGCGCCTGGAATAGGTCAGTGTTTTACGGCTGCTTCCCATCTAAATTGCAGTGTAGTTGTTTGTTCATTACAGACAGACAAAAAAGAGCTGCAAGTAGCCTGCTGTGGTCAGAAACTGGGTTAAGAGCTGCAGCTCGTAGACTGTAAATAACCACGGACATCGCAGCGACATGTACAGAGGCAGAGTTTTTCAGAGGTAAAGTGATGCGTCTTGTCAGGGCGTACAACCTCATGTATTTCACATTCCGTCATTATTTATTAACTGGGATTCAGGTTAACATCGTAGAACTTGTTCACTGCATGGGGAATCCACTCATGGATTGCTCCGACTTAGTTAGCAATTTACACTTAGAGATTTATGAGAGGTGGTGTTAATAAAATTCATGTAGCACTTCCCTTTTCACCCGTGCTTTGGATAGTATTTTTTGCATATTCTGATCCTGTCATGACTTCAGCATGCACACCGAGTTCTTAACATATACGTGCACTGTAATTAATATCGCACATAACAGAACATCTGTTTCTCTTGTCGTACGATGTTAATTGGATTAGATTTCTGTCATTAAATGTGTGTTCATTATTGTTGAGTGGTGATTGGCAGTGTTCAGGCAAGCGTTTTTCTTCACGCTCGATGAAGACTGTGTCATTACGTCACCTCTTCAGAGAAAAATCTGTTTCTCGTGAGTCACCGTCAAGAGGATTCAGTTGTGGACAAAAATACACTATGTGCATACGCCTGGCAATTGCTCGGTCCACTCATTACTGTCAGCAGAAGCAGCCATGCAGCATTTTAAAAATGGAAAAATATAGTTTCAGGCATTGTTTTTTTCTAATACACGGGACGGGTTACTGCAAAAAGAGGAGGGAGGAATGAGAGAAAAGCAGGGAAGCTAAAAGGTCAGAGGTGATGGAGAGAAGCAGATCAAGGGCTGGCAGACGGAGAGAGACCTAATTGAGAAGGCAAAGGAGAAAATGAGAAGGAAAAGGTTACAGAGGGGCGAGTGGGAAGAAAGAGAGAAAGAGAGAAGCGGATATGAAGAGAAAACTAAGAGTTGAGGTGTAGGGTGGGGGGGCGAGTAAAGAAAAGGAGCGAGGGAGGGAGGAAGAAAGGAAAGGGCGGGGGGGCAGATCTTTCATGGCTGGTGGCCTTTCTGAAAGGTTAGTGGCCTGGCCAGAGGGAGAGAGGAGGTGAATGGCAGACGCTCTGCAGGGAGGGGAGGAAAGCTGTGACCGGGCTGTGGACACGGCGCTTTCTCACACAAGCACGCACGCACGCACGCACACACACACACACACACACACACACACACACACACACACACACACACACACAGGCACGCACACGCAGGGCATATGACCACAGGGCAGCGTTTTCACATGGCATTTAATCCAAGCACGTTCGTCCACACTGAGGACAAATGACATTAAACATTAGCTGACATTTCACATTAGCTAAGCTATTGTTCAAAGTGTGTGTGTTTGTCTTCCTCCATGATACCTGGTGCTGCGTCACGTGCATTTTTTCTCAAAGTCTCCCCGCTCGGCAGCGGCTACGTCCTCTGTGCAGATGTTAATAATGTTAAATTTGTGCTTGTGTGCTGGGTGCAGTTACAGATACAACACCTGCCATTTTCATGTATGGCAGAATAAACTCAAGAGTTTATAATATGAGGGAGAATGACTCAACCTGCCTTAATTAGTTTTAATTGACTGACCAAGAATGTGTTCCTAAGTGCATGTAAATGCTCGCTAATCTTAACCTTCATGCATCAGTTCAGACAAAAATGTCTCGGTCCTTGTTTTTCTTTTTTTCTTTTTCTTTTTTCTGCATAATTCTCTTAAACCACTTCAGCACTTTACTACCAAAAATTCAATAATTAAATAGGAGAAATAATGTTAGCATTTTTAAACGTCAGTCTGAATACATGAAGTCACTGTTGTTTTTTACGAACAAGATAAAAAAGAAAAGGGGTTATTTTCCATAAAACTAACGTTCGGAGGCTGATGATGGATATGACGATATGAAGATTATCTAAAACATTGACTTAATTGCACTGTTCATTTTTGTGTACCATCCAACTACCCTGTTGTGACGATGATGTCTGCCATTATAACTACATTTTTTAATCTCTCAGCCATGACCCAGTATAAACTTTCATTCTGCAGTATTAGGATGTCATTCATGAGAAATATGGCCAAATCTGTCATTTTTAGTGTTCAACACTAAAATCAGCCCTTTCCCCATCATATGGCCTACACATAAAATGTTTATTTCATTAGTTTTTGTGCTTGTGTTATTGAGCTTAGCAGGCTAATTTCTGTGTGTTGCTGGCTGGATGGAAGTGACCCTTAGACCTTTTGGCTTTCTAATATATTGAAGCCCAGCTACAATATATGCTCTGTTGTCAAGACGATGCGCGTTATTCCTTTCCTCTTGGGAGTGCTCAGAATGTTCGGTTACAGTGTTTCTTGTGTACAGTTTCTCTATGACGTAAATGGCAATTTTGTAAATCTGTATGTGTTTATCGGATGACAGCACATTCAAGCATAACACAGTGTTTGATTAGCTTGCCAGCTTTCTTATTCAAAATCTGAGGCTTCTGTTGAGACAGATTTAGGTTACAAATAAAAAAAAAATTAAAATCTAATGAAACTGTAAGCATTTTTATGACGTTTGAATGTGCTCTTTTTGATTTTGAGAAAACCCAGTGTGCCTCCTGCATCCTGCTGGGGATGGCTGCTGCCATGAATGCCAGGTCCCAATGTTTCCCAGCAGAACATTGAATTGTCACCCCTGCAGTGTGTCTATACCCCATCAGCAGAAGGAATATTCCCTCTTGCTACCCCTCTTCTATCCTTCCTTTTAACATGGGCATGGAAATGAACACTTGCTTTAACCACTCTATGGTTTTATCCAAGCATGAAAATATAAAGGAAATACGTCTCTGAAGCTTCACTTCTTATCTTTGAAATTAAAATGGTGTGATAAAGGCCTCAACAATCAACATGTACACTCAAAGATTTGAACACTAAATTGAATGGGAAGGTGCATCCAAAAATTTCACTGGTAATGTTTGTATTTTATTTTTATTTTCTCACTTATTCTCACTTCATGATTGTGCATTCTTCCATGAATGAGAGCTCCGTCTGCTGGTTGCCAGTGTGGGTGATCTCTGACAAAAAAAAAAGTTCTTTCCTGGGGTGTTCTTGTGGAGCAAATCCAGTTTTTGGAATCCAGGTTGACGTGGTGGGAAGAGCTGACCATGCGGCCCGCAGCAGGAGCTCGCCACAGAATTGTGGGAGGCAAACAGATTCAAACGGCATCGTCTTCCTCTTCTGGCTCACTTTGACGTCTAACTACATCAAAGTCGTGCGGCTCCTTGAATTCAGATAAATGGGAAATATTAGCGTATGAATCATATTATTTTGATGCCCTGCACAACTACAGAGGTTCAGAATGCTGCGAGAGATCTCATCAAAAGATGGAATGATTCTTTGTGAAGCTACAGACATTTTCCCGCCTCACCCAGTTCATTTTCTCCCGACACATTAAAGTTGTAAAAGGACAGAGCAAAGTGTACAGTGCTGTGGTCTTAACAGCACCTTTAAACGTTTTTTTTCTCTCCTCCTCCTTCCTCTTTTCTTTTCTTTTTTTTTTTTTTTGTTTTTTGATGTGGCAGCATCTGAATTGGAAGTGAATGGCAACACACGGGGAAGCTGCTGCGAGGCACTTTCAATTATTCCGTTTGTTTTCTGGCGTCATCCGCCTTTGGCCCCTCGTGTTTACAGTTAGTTTCTCACCTCCTCCCTCTTGTCTCCTCCCGCCTCCGTGTGTATTTTTTATTTTTTTCTCTTTTGACATCTCTGCTTTATTACCAACACAACAATCTGCCTTGTGCCTTAAAAACTAACTCCACCCTTTCTGAGGTAGACTGGGTGGAAGTGACCCTGAGACCTTTTGGTATCTGTCTTTTCTTTTCTCTGCTAATATATATATATATATATATATATATATACATATATATACAGTGGGGGAAATAAGTATTTGATCCCCTGCTGAATTTGTAAGTTTGCCCACTTCCATAGAAATGATCAGACTCTGGTTTTTATGGTTGTTTACTGGTTATGGGTATAGACAGAATATCAATCGAAAATGCATAAAAAACACACAATCTAAAAGTTATAAATTGTTATGTATTTTATTAAGGGAAATAAGTATTTGATCCCCAACAATTCACTTAGAATTCAGGCTCCTACAGATTGGCTGGTGCGCATGTGGCACACAGCTGTGCTCAGTCAACTAATTACCAATACTCCTGATCTTAACTCGTCATGTATATAAAGCACACCTGCTCTAAGAATCAGTTTCTTACATTCCAACTTCTACAGCACCATGGGCAAGACCAAAGAGCTGTCAAAAGATGTCAGGGACAAGATTGTAGACCTGCACAAGGCTGGTATAGGTTACAAAACCATCAGCAAAAGGCTTGGTGAGAAGGTGACAACTATTGGTGCCATTATTCGCAAGTGGAAGACCCATAAAAGGACCATCAACTGTCCTCGGTCTGGAGCTCCCCGCAAAATCTCGCCTCATGGAGTGAGGATGATGATGAGAAAGGTGAGGGAGCAGCCTAAAACAACACGGCAGGAGCTTGTTAATGATCTGGAAGCAGTTGGGACCTCCGTCACCAAGAAAACAGTTGGCAACACACTGCGCCGTTATGGATTGAACTCTTGCAGTGCCCGCAAGGTCCCCCTGCTCAAGAAGGCACATGTACAGGCCCGCCTTAAGTTTGCCAGTGAACATCTAAATGACTCAGAGAAGGCTTGGGAGAAAGTGCTGTGGTCTGACGAAACCAAAGTTGAGCTATTTGGCATTAACTCGACCCGCCGTGTTTGGAGGATG
Organism: Mugil cephalus; assembly: GCF_022458985.1. Lineage (NCBI taxonomy): Eukaryota > Metazoa > Chordata > Actinopteri > Mugiliformes > Mugilidae > Mugil > Mugil cephalus. The sequence goes on along the minus strand of NC_061791.1, from coordinate 18,792,995 downwards.
AAAAAACGTGAGTATGACCCAAAGAACACCATACCCACGGTTAAGCATGGAGGTGGAAACATCATGTTTTGGGGCTGTTTTTCAGCAAAGGGTACAGGGCAACTTCACCGCATTATGGGGCCAATGAATGCAGCCATGTACTGTAACATCTTGGACAAAAACCTTCTTTCCTCAGCAAGAACACTGAAGATGCCTCGTGGGTGGGTTTTCCAACATGACAGTGACCCAAAACATACTGCCAGGACAACAAAGGAGTGGCTCAAGAAGAAGCATATTAAGGTCATGGAGTGGCCTAGTCAGTCTCCAGACCTTAACCCGATCGAAAACCTGTGGAGGGAGCTGAAGCTCCGAGTTTCCAAGAGGCAGCCAAGAAACTTGAAGGATTTAGAGACTGTCTGTAAAGATGAATGGGCCAAAATCCCTCCTGCGCTGTGTGCAAACCTGGTGACCAACTACAAGAAACGTCTCATCGCTGTGCTTGCCAACAAAGGTTTCTCTACAAAGTACTGACTTGTGTTGTGCTTGGGGATCAAATACTTATTTCCCTTAATAAAATACATAACAATTTATAACTTTTAGATTGTGTGTTTTTTATGCATTTTCGACTGATATTTTGTCTATACCCATAACCAGTAAACAACCATAAAAACCAGAGTCTGATCATTTCTATGGAAGTGGGCAAACTTACAAATTCAGCAGGGGATCAAATACTTATTTCCCCCACTGTATATATATATGAAAGACCTTTAAATGCTCTGTTGCTATAGTTAAAATTATTCCCTTCATCTTCACTCACAGTGTTCTGGCTTTAGTGTTTCTTGTGTATAATTCCTCTAAGTGAGTGGCAATTTCTGCAATCTATATGAAAAGCTTTTACAGGTTGACAGCATATTCAAGCAGAACGTAGCGTTCGATTAATTTTGCCAGCTTTCTTATTCAAATTCTAAGGCTTCTGTTTGGTTCCCAAAAAAATCTGATGGAACTGTGAGCATCTTATGAGGTTTGAATGCGCTCTTTGTGATTCTCAGAGAACCAGTGTCTACTGTGAGTCAAGGTGGCTCAGGCAATCTTTTGAGTCTTATCACAGCTGCGGCAGGCCTTGCGGAGGAGCGGCGAGGACGTGACTGAAGTCGAAATTGGATAAGGCGCAGCTCGCGCAGAGTGGAACCCGGTGCGAGCTACGCCGTGCGATTTGCCTCGCCGCGCGTCTGAAACTGAGCGCAGTGGCGCTTGACTTTTGAAAGGCCGCTTCATGTTGGGGCTGAAAGCCCGTTGAAAGCCGCTGTGATGGTTTAGTCACCAGTTGTCATTTTTTTTATCATAAAAATTTGCTCCTTCGCTGTGCCGCCTTGTTATCGGAGCCTGATGCAACACTGCTTTTTCAACTTTGCCCATGTTTTAGTTTTTTTCTTTAAGAGGAAACCTGTCACGGTGACGCAGGATGGAACTGATGTGCTTTGCTTATTATGCCTGTGTATATTTGACAAAACAGACGGCGGAAAGGATAACCAGAATATTTACTTTATATGTGTATATATATATATATATATATATATATATATATATATATATATATATACACACTGATCAGCCACAACATTAAAACCACTGACAGGAGAAGTAAATAACATTGATCATGTAGAACCCACCCAGACCAGACCAGACACCCCACCCCATAGCAATGATACGGTTTAGGTTTAGAAGAAGAATAGCACAATGTTGACCTGGCCTCCAAATTCACTAGATCCCAGACTGATCAGGTATCAGTGGGATGATCCCCTCAACCCATAAGACCCAAAGGCCCCCACTAACAATATTCTGTTGCCAGACACCACAGGACACCCTGAGAAGACCCATGTCCATTCTCTGATGAGTCACAACAGTTTTGAAGGAACAAGGGAGACCTACACAATACTAGGAAGGTGGTCATAATGTCTGTTTTGGAGACGCAAGGATGACTTACACAATCTAAGGAATAACATTATTCCCAATATAATGTTATACCTGGTGTATGTGCATAGTGTAAGCCTCTTCTCCAGTCACAGTGAACCTGAGTAGCAGAGCTTGTGAGGTAGTTTGAACCCAGTAGGAGCCTCCCTCCCTCCCTCCCTCTCCTGACTCATCTCATCTTGTGCACATCTGGCATACCCAGATGCGGGTGTGAAAGCGGTGTACACTCTAGGCTCCATCTGCTGTTAACACATGCTGACCCCCCACCACACTCCCTCAATGAGTGTATTTGAGGATTCACGCTCAGAGCAGAGGCTTAATCTGTGACGATTCATAGTTTGCTGTTTACTGTGGTGAGAAGCGACTGATGTCTTTATATTTGGACAGCTGTTGATTTGTGTTAATGAAAAGGTGCCTCTATAGGCGTTGTTTTTTTCATTACCATAGGCCTTGAGCCACTTGTAAGGATCAACTGAAAACAATCTACCAGATTTTAAAACCAGTTGGCATCACATCTCTCCTCTCTATCTCTAAACGTGCACATTACATGATGTGAACATAACACACACTCAAGTTATTTTGCTTAGGAAATTTTTCATACACCACCTCACATGATCACATGATGAGCCTGAGGTGCAGAAATCTGAATGAATGTGGATGGAAAAACAAATCTTTTAACAGCAGAATGGCGGCTAATGTTAGCGGTGTCACAGTCAGCTGATCTGTCTCCTTGCAGGCCTGTTTCTGTCTTTGGCTGTTATGAAAGTACTGACGCATTCATCCAGTCATGTTAATCCTAAAGCATCTTGCTTGATATTGGTGGGGACGGACCTATGAGTTGCAATAGGTTCAAGAGTGGAATGTAAAACATCATATGACCACATAACCTGGGCCAAATCTTGGTCCAGTGCTATATCTTGACTCTGGAGTAGATTTTTCCTGCAACTGTCTCAGAGAAACTGGGATCCGTCCTGAATCAGTCTGTTTTAATGGCCCCTGTAACCGAATAAAAAAAAGCTTTTGCTTCTTCCGTTTAATGCGAAATGTCTTGAGCAGTGGCATTTCATCACTTTCAATCGATTGACTTGGAGAAAAAAAATCAACATTTGTAAATAAACGTGTGTCCTAATTTTGTTGTTTTAATTAGTGCTTGCTACCAGTTTCATTGCCGACCGTGTGTGCCACCGCCTCTGGGGTTTGGATTTGACTGTGTCAGCATTTGCGTCAACTCCTCTCGATCTATTAAAGAGAGTCTGTCCCACATTCGCTCTCAGCTCTGTTGTGTGCGCTTGAGCGTGTGTGCGCGATGCAGATCCGGATTAGTTCAGGAGGTCTTTGTGTCTGCATTACAAACTTTTCTGTAACTTCAGGGTCGATAAAAAAAAAAAAAAACTAAAAAACAAAAAACAAGTTACTCCTATGTCTGGTGGGAAGGAGGTGAGAGAGTCAGCAGTTTTCATGTGATTCAGCATCTGGTCCCAGACACAAACAGTTAGAAGAAGAAAGTGGGGAAACTAGGAGAAGATGACAGGGTAAATGATGAAATAGAGAGGTACAGGCCAAAAGACAAGGGAAAAGGAAGTATAGTCAATGTAGGTATAGTGTACTATAAGGCAGAAATGGAGAAAGGGAAAGATCACAGTTGAGAGTACAAGGTGAAAGAGAAATAGGTAAAGCATATACAAAAAAAACCCCACAAATATAATTGCTGTGTTACAGTTTTTTTACATATATATGTATGTCCTATACGCTTGCTCAACTCAATAACTCCATAGCTGGAAAGAGGATGCGTGTCAGACAAGGAAGGAAAGAGAGAGAGAGAGAGAGAGAGAGAGAGAGAGAGAGAGAGAGAGAGATGGTCTATCAGTTCACTGTTCTTGCCGTAGTCACTCGCTCACCACCCAGCCTGCCGTGGACTGATCTGGAGTAGGTTCTTCACATCTGCCCGGGCTTTTATTTTGGAGGGGACTGGAAGCTCCCTGTTGGCCGCTATTTTTTGAAGCCGGACGCCATGCTGAAGTTTAGCGTCACGCACGGCTCCAGGTGCGTGAGCGAGGGTGCTGTGACGCCGAGGTGTGTTGGTGCAGTGCATTTTTCGCCGTTCAGCCTGCGTCTGCAGGGAGCTGATCTGCTTCTTTTCGGTTCACGATGCAGAGTTGTTTTAGCTGGCAGTATAGACTCCTACTTCAGTTCATGTTTGATATTTGTCTCGTCGTCTTCTGGTTTGTGTTCATTTCACATTGATTTGAATTACTCTGCTAATGCTCTCTTTTTTGCTATTTCTCTCTTTCTCCCACAGCCACAATGAGCGAAAGGTGACTTGTAAGCACCCGGTGTCAGGCATCCCCTCCCAAGACAACTGCATCTTTGTCGTGAATGAACAGTAAGTCTCTCTGCGCTGTGACACACCCACACTCATACATTGTGCGAAACCTCGATGTATGCTTTGATTTCAAAGGCCCAGAGGAAGCGGTTATAAGACGATTCATTCGCTAAACAACTGTTTCAGCTGTGCTGTGCAGCTGTGACATCATGTGAATGCAATGTGTGAGGATGCTGATCAGGAGGAACAGAAGATGTCTTTGAATGTCCGAGACACAGGGTTCTGGTTTTAACTGAGAGAAACAAGAGAAAAAGTAGGGGTTTTTTTCATTTATTTTCACAGGCAGTAAAAAGTAGGGATATAATTAAACGAAAACACATAATTAATTACCAAAGACACTGGCATAACCAGTATTGCAGCACGTTAATCAACAAGGCAGAAAAAGTTGACAGTAACTCCAGATTCAACGTGTTTATTGACGCTGACCCAAAGCCATTGTCTTCGGTTACTTTTACCATTAACTTAAGAGATCAGATCGGTCAGAGATACCTTTCAGTGAGCTGCCCCAAACAACAGATAAAGCCCTTTATGTGAAATTGTGTCTCTTATTTAAGAGCTCTTGACTTTTCAGTCATGCCTCTCATCCACCTTGACCCACTGTTTGAAGTGCATTTCATTCATCTGTCACCTCGTTCATTCATTCATTCATTGAAAAAAACAAAAACAATTTGTGAACTTACTGCGTATGTAACTGGGAGGACTATTTAGTTGTACAGCGCCATACACACACATACTTATAAATAGCTGTTTTTAGTGGTGGAGTAATACTAAAGTAATGCTAAATTAATGCCTCTGAATCAGTTCATAAATCATAGGGGAAAATCTGCAGTATCAATATTACAGCAATATTCAAATACTCCATTAAAAGTGCATAAAATTATGAATTTAAATTATGAATCTATAAAGTATTGAATTCAGCCCCTCTGAATGATATATTAATATTAGACCAGACAAGTAGTTTGAGAAATTAGGAAATGTTCCATGCAGCAGTAATGACGTGTGGGTCAATTCTTAACTTATGTCGGTGGTGGAAGTCAGTGTGTGTGCTTACTTGGCGGCTAGAAATGCTGCGGAGGAAAGAGATTAAAAATAACCAAAATCTTAAGAGTGGTCATAGAAAAAAAATGGTATCCCTTTCTGCTGTCTTTCTATTTCTATATTTAGAATTTTTACTCAGTTTTGACACTAAAGGCAATAATACTGCCCTTTGCCCTGCGTAAAGAAATAGATATATTGAGTGGAAAATTCAGTCTCTGACCCCCTTTCCTTTTTCTCCTTTGGATTTGCTGTCACAGTTGGATAAACCAAACATATCTAAATGTTGTCCTCTTTAGACTTTGTCTAATCTTGTGTTCACCTAAGTTCATGTGTCAGCTATTTAACACAGAAACTGAGGCACTTTGGAACATTTCTTACCAACCTTTAATGCAGCTTGATGATACAAATATTCTGGGTCGGTATTGCATGTGTAATGTAATGAGTTTTCTATCACTCCCATTTGTGACTCTGTTAAGCATGTCATAATCATGTCACATTATAATGTTTGCAATTGAAATAGAAATCAGAAAAACTAAAAATTGAATGTAAAAGTAAACTTTGCTAAAGAACTTGAGACTAGCATTATTGCTGTAACCACCAGCAACTACCAAAAAATAAGTAAAGCTCAGTCCAAAGTGTGTATAAGTGCCAATAGCTGTAGACAGTAGATGCATCAAACTCTGATGGTTCCATTACTTTTCTTTCTGAATGTTATAAGCAGGGTCAGTGTTGTGTTGCCGTGCAGCTGTGAGGCTTTTAACAGAGTACCAGTGTCCTTCACTTCAGCACCGTGGACCCCCACACTGAAAGGAGCTTGGTGCTTGTCACAGTCTAGACACCTCTCCAAATCCTTTGTCAGGGTTTTCATTGCTCAGAGTAATCTCTGCAGAATAAGTTTTTCAACCCTGCTCCTGAGCATGAATCTTCTATCTGCAGGGCTGAATGGATAGTTGATAGAAACCATAAGACTGTGGTTGAGTCACGCTTACAATATCCACATTAAGCTTTTCTCTGTAAAACAAGTCAGAGACACAACAAAGCAGCAAAGCAGGGAAGTTGACACTGTGTCTAGACGACATGCTTTATTGACATGATAGAAATTATTGTAGGGGTTTTTATGGGCCTGTTCAGACCTTGCATTAAAATCCAACCTGGGCAATCTGATAACGTAAAAGACAGATGTGAGAACCGCGTTTGAGAGATCCATGTTCGGAGTTGGTCATGTGTCTGCATTCCTTTGGTAGTGTGAACACAACGCGTCCTGACTCCCGTTAAAGACCTACTATAGTCAACAGGGGTGTACCTCGGTTCTCCCTCATTCAAATTCAAGAATTTACAAATAAATGAAAGTATTTATTATGTAAACACAAGTGTGGTTCAGGTCGAATCATGTTGATGTATGAGGAGCCATGTGTGGCTGCATATTTCCACAAACAGTCTTTATTTCCCTTTATTACATGGAAATTCTGGTGGGGCCATTCAGGAAAATCTATAATGCATCCAGAAATATCATGATCAGTTCTCTCACAAAAAAACAAAACAAAAACAAAACAAAAAACACAGTGACAAGTGAGAAAGGGGACAACAACACCTGACAACAAACAGGTGACAACAAAATTGCGGCTGAATAATGTCATCACATGAACAATGCCAATCTGACCACCAAACGGCAGTGTTCAAGATCTCACTGTATCAAATACTCAAGATCGAAACAATAACGACAACAATAAAAAACACAATGCACGACTCATGGCGTGAACGGCGCACACCCAATACGCAGCAATCAATATACAAAGTTTCCCCACACAATAGACCACAGACAAATAGCCAGTTCAGCTTTACACATAGGTAAACAGCTCTGAGGTTGTGTCCCCCCCACACACCCACACACATATCACTAGTGACACGTTACATAAATTCAGTTATAATTTAAACAATATGTGAACTACACTATCAATTCCATTTAGATTCAAACTAAATTAGACTCCCCAAGCACCTTTTAGACAGCTCCTTGTTAACCAAGTTTTCTGCTTAAACCACTCCTGGTAAAATGTCTTTTCTCTCTTGAGAAATGATGAAATCCTCCAGTCGATGTGTTCGAAATGTTTTATCTCCACCTTCTGCTCAAGTGGTAAAGTCCTGAATCTCACACTAGCCGAGTAGTCAACTTGATTGATCATGCAATGAATGAATGAAATGTGAGTTAGCTGCCGGTATGTTATGATGCTAGGTTAGCCGAGCTAGCAGGACCTGTGCAGTCCCTGCCCTTCAAATCAGCTAATGAGAAGTGCTCTGGGGCCCTGAACTTTAGGCGCCACTGCTCAAACTGAAGCGTGTGCTGTACACACGCATGGTCGCACAGCAGTTCACCAGTCCACAACACTGCAGGCCAGGGCCATCTCAGCTGTGCTCCACTGAGCGGAAACAGAGACGCAGCATCAGGCACAACTATTCACAACTACACTATAAAAAGTTACTACAGAGGCAATTGCGTTCGTCAAATGTGGATATTTCATTGGGAACCAAGTTTATTATTTATTAACTTATGCGTAACAACATATTTGACACAGGAAAATGTATAAAAGCTTTTAATCCTCCCCTGCACACAGCGGGCCATGCCCCACCGACGCCTAATGCAAAGACGCCATTGCCACAGAGTATGGAACCTTCCAGTGTTGGAATTACTGTCTGAGTTTTTTCATATCTAACAAATGTGTGTCAGAGTGTCAGAGTCATGACAGTACTGTACTCCATTCTGGAGATGGTAGACATCTATTAGATACAGTAGCTGTTAAAATATTGTACTGCTCTCCAGATGATGTTGGGCCTTATTTAGCTAAAGAGTGCGAAACTGAGATCGGATCTGGGGACGCATGTTAATTCCAAATTTAAACACAAGTACCTAAAGTTTGGATATTAATGCAAGGTCTGAACAGGACCTATGGTAGCAGTGTGTCAATAGAAATGGCACAAGTTAAAATAAACAGAAATGATCCTTTGTCTCGCAGGCGTCCCATAATTCCTGCATAGCTCCTGTTTTGACTTCAGCTGCAGACTTGCTGGACTGTTCACAGTGTTGTCAAATTACTGACTGTGTGGAGATTCTCGCACCTTCTTCGTTTGACTGTGTGACTCACCGTGACTCGGCCAGTCAGTGAATGTCACCACTGTTTACACGGTTTCTTTGCATCCCGATCTTTCCTTTTGTCCCACCATCTGCTGCCTGTCGCCTGTGTGAAGCCCTCTCTTTTTTTTCGTTTCCCTCCTCTGTCTGAATCTCTGCAGATCTTTGTGAGTGTGCGTTTGTGGGAGCTATGCAACAGACTCACGAACAGAGAAAAAGAAAAGAAGTGTCTTTGAATATTTTCCCTCCCTCTATATTTGCTGTCAGAATGAATGACTGCCGGAATCTCCTGACACATTAGCACTGAAACGGTGTCCATACTCTGGACGACACACACAGTTCTTCCAAAATAAAGTTCTGTTCCTCAGGAGACAAACTAGAAAGCGAGAAAAATAAAAGTCAGAGGGACAGGGCTGAAATGACTTTTAGGACCGAAGCAGCTGGGAAAGACAAACAAACTGCTGCAATTACATAGTCCGCCTCCAAAAGAGTAGTCGGGAGAGCTTTTCAATCTGTTCTCCCCCCTGAACTGTGCAGTGATGCCGACCCCACCGCCACAAACGCACATACATTCTCACAAACTGTTTTACTGCTAACAAGTTCACCGTGGCAGCGTTTCTCTGGTTCTCTCATTCCCTTTCTCACCCCTTCTATCACTTCCACACATATACACACCGCACACGTCCAATTCATCTCCCATCCCAATTATCTCCTCGGTCACGCTGCTCCTGTTATGGGCTGCTTAGGTGTGTGTGTGTGTGTGTGTGTGTGTGTGTGTGTGTGTGTGTGTGTGTGTGTGTGTGTCTTCACCTATGCAAATGAGGCATGCACGTTTTGTATTTTTAAACTTGTTGAGGTTGAGAAAGTCACAGAAAAGTGAAGGTGTTTAACTGCAGCGGGGCTGCTAATGAGAGTTTCACCTTGTTTCGCCTTGACTGGCACGGAGATGACAAGTGAAAGCAAAATATCCCTGCCTCAAAGCTCAGCCCAAGTAAGTTGCAGCAGTCGTGATGAATGCTGTTAAACCTGCAGACTCATGGAGCTTGTCGCTTTTAGCCACACCGTTCATTACAAACCACAGGACTTAAGTAATGAAAATATCAGTCATCGACCTGCGAATTTGTATGGCTGGTGAAAATGGAGCATAGTGGTAGTTGAGGCAGGCCACAGAGTCAGCATTAATCAGTCGACCGATAAACCTGACTGCTCAGCTGAAGCATCGCTGTTTGCATCTGTTTGAGTTGCTTTAACCTGCCTTCTCATGCTGTTCCTTTTTTTGATGTATATTTTTTATCGAAGACAAACAACAAAACAGTTAGGGACATAACTATTAGTACAGAGCAACGAACAATACAGGAGGTTATTAAGTCTGAAAGGAATAAATGTACTTCAAGGACATTATATATAGGAGATATTATTTTTACCGTAATAAATAATTAATTTAAAATGGAATTAAATTACAAAATTCAGGAAGGTTAGAAAAAAAGAAGAAAACAACAAGAAAGCATTGCTAATTTGTTATTTTGTGATGATATGGGGGTAGTGGAATAGTAATAATACGGTACTAGTGTACTAACAATGGTGAAGGGGATGGATGATTTGTGTGGTGTACAATAAACAAGCAGACAAGAGAATATATCCTTAAAGATTAAATTATGGGGACAGGGAATACGGTCCATTATTGGGGTTCCGCCCCAGATTGGTGCAGTATATACGCATATGCAGTTTATTTATATCATTTAAATTGCAATACTAATCTTCCCAAATGCTTTGCAGAACCAAGAGCCTGAAACCCCGAGAGCAAAAAAAAAGAAAAGAAAGAAAAAAACGATACTGTCTCATGATGCTCGCTCCGTTCTGTCTGGACTTTGCTGCTGCTGCTCTCCCTGCCTTAGGCTTTCCACGCAGGTTCGTTGAAGGGCAGTGAGGTCCCAGAACGGAGCAGCATCGTCAAACATTACTGCATTTAAAAAAATAAGTTTCTTTGAGAAGTGGTCGTGACTAAGTATATTGTAATGTTTGCAACACAAATGAACTGGATACAGATGGTTTTCATGTGCGCTCAGCTTTGAAAATGTTGTCAAGGATGTCAAAAAATGTCCACTTTCAGTGTGGATGGGCTTTTATATTGATGTTTCCTATGTATAAGTGAGATGAGATACCTTCCTTTGGTATGCTGATGTCACTTTCTTTTTGTCAACCCTTCTTAACCACCTCTTCATGTTAATACATGTTAATACAGTGTTATACATATTACCAGTCTTCCTTCTCCTTTTGCACTGTTGATTTTGTTGGTGTGTTATGTTGATGTCTGTGCATGTTTGTGTACAAGCTACTGGACAATCAAATGAGAAGGAATAAAGTATTTTCTGTTCTATTCTATTCTATTCTATTCTATTCTATTCATCTCCCTATCACAAATCACAATTTGATGCGTTCTGCTCTGTGCCAGAGGCTACATAATGGACTTGGGTTATCCCCGATGTTTGAATTAAGAGATTTCTAAAACCCACATCCTGAAAGTTGTTTTTGTGTCCTTTGGGGATGTTTTCCTGCTCTCGTCTCATTAGGATGTACCATAACTCTGCAGCTCTTGCTTTTCTTAACGCACCTAGTTTCCTTCTTTTATTTATTTATTTTTTGCTAATGTCGGATATATTCAGCTCACTGACATCTTTTTCTCTTCGTCTCCCCGATGTTTTGTTAACAGTCTACCGCTCTTCCCGTCCTAACAATTTTAGATGCCAAGGTGTTTTAGAAAATATCGAGCAGCTCGCTCAACTCAGCATTGACCCTTTCTGACATTTCTCCCTTCCTTACTGCTACCTCCGTCTGGATGTTTTCATTTAATCCTTCTGCTTGTATATCTTTAGCTGTGGGACTGTGCAAACAATGAAAAAAGCAGGGTGAAAGGATGTGAAAATAAGATGCAAGTCTCTGAACAAGGGTGGGCTGACCAAAGGTGTGTCTGGGAAAGCTGATGGAAGAACAGCATGGCATTCAATTAATAATCAGATTACCTGCAAGGCCACACTGGTGTTTTTTTTTCTTTGTCGTTCTTTTGACCACCCCTAAAGCTCCCAAGGGCTTTCAACTACCTTCATCCCCTTATGGTTTTGTGTGTTCTTTTTTATTTTTATTCATAATGTTATTTCTGTCATTATTTATTACAGGTAGCACGAATGGGTGAACTTTTGAGTCATCATTTAATTTCATATGATTTTGTCATTCTGTCTCCCTCCCTTGTTTTGTTTCTAGTGTGAATTGTGGAAAGCTTGTTCACCCTGACACACCCCTAGAAGCTCTCACCAGGTAATGATCTCTGATAGCGCCAGCAGAGCTGCTTTGGCTTTCAGCTTCTTTATCAGCCTCGATGCTTCGAACTGTAGCTCGCTGTCACCGGCAACTAAAAACCTCAAATCGTTGCATGTTGAGTCTGCTTTTAACACTTTATCTAAGGTGCATTCAGCAAACCCAAGTTGTACTCTTCACCAGTCAGATGAGAAGATCAGTGAGTAGAAATTCAGCAAACAAAAAGAGAAAACATTTCTTGACAACCATCTCTTCTTTCAGCACATCGGTGTATGCCAGCCTTTTCCTCATTCTTGAATCTATTTTTGGAAACACTTGGAAAAAAAACATCTTGATTTTCTGAATTTGCTTTCAAGTGCTGACAAAATGCCCACATTCCTGCCTCTTGTAACACATGGAAATGGCACACAATTGTAGTTCGAACAAACCATGGCAGTGGTTTCTATTTGCAACATGTCTGCGGTAGCCTGAGGCTTGGTGCACCAGAAGGAGTTGGGCAAGATATGATACTCACTAACTTAATTCCAGGAGTCACAATAACAGAAGCTAAGGCATGAATTGTCAAGAGCACATTTGGCAAGTGTGGCTTCTAACTCTCTAAGGATCTCTGAAGGCCGTCTTGATACCTGGCACCGAGACCTAAGCAGCAAATCCTGCAAGTTTCAAGTTGGAACTGCCATCGGTCAGACTTGCTCCAGCACATCCTTAAACACCCAATTGCTTGTTCATGGCCCCTACAACTGTCAGTGGTTGCTCACCACTCCTAAGTGGGTGTACACCACAAGCCATGTTGCTTCAGAGTTCCAACCCACTGGTCTGGTCATAACCACTAGCCTTTACACATGGCCACATCTGACACAGTGGGAGGTCAGCATGTTTTGTTTCTTCTCTGTATTGACATAAATTGAGGGTTTGTAGTTGGCAGTGGAATAGTGCGACGGCACATCACACACAAAGCTTCTTTAACTAGAGCAAACACTTTCCTGTCAAAGTCAGCAGGCACCCGACGACAAAGAAATTAATTCCATCGGGGCATCACAGCAACCAATCTAACTCACAAATCCCCTAAGAAAAACTCTTCTTGATCTTCTCCTGTGACTCTGCAAGACAGCAAATAAATCAAGCTGTTCCTTTCACTTCAATTAAATTTTAATTGGTGAAAACTAGTGACGCTTGCACTGAAACATTGCCTCTTTTCATGTAAGTCAACAGCCAGTGTTTCTACTACTTTCCAAGAGCTTGATAAATAACACACTGATCTAAAATGTCAGCATGTCTCTTCCAGCCTTGTCTCCAACTACATTCATCTTTAATTTAAAGCTTCATTCCTGTGTTTTCAAATTCTTCTTCTTCTTGGTGTTTCTGCCTCTAGCAAATGGTGACTTTTTTTCAGTGCCTGGGTGAATTGCCAAACAAGCCGCTGTGCAACACTAACAGAAATTATATTCTGTATGATTAATGCTCATGAGTTCTGTCTCTGGCGTACAGCATGTGAAGTTAAAGCTTCCTCTCTGAAAAATAACTGCGTGCATTTTAATAGCTTTTTTTTTCTCCCCCTGCCGTCAAAATCAAATTAAAACCCCACCTTTTTGAGAGTGGCTTATATTACCTGATATGAAATGATGAAATAAAATCAGGTGTCAGACCGCTGCTGTGAATACCCATACATATTTGACTTGATGAGTGACAGGGTTTAATGAGGAGAGGACTGGTTATTTTCCCTCCAGCTAAAGAATCCAACTGTCTTAAAATGAACTGGCTCATTGATCACAAACACAAAGGCAACTTTCTCTCAAGAAAATTCTCACAAGAAATCGACCTAATAATTCATTTTATTATACTTTAGCAAGACTGTTTGATCTGCTTCTGTACAGCAGTTTCTATTCACTACACATAATATCCCTTTTTTCTAATCATTATTAAGCTTCTCTCCATAAAACATTTTTTTTTTCCTTTATTTTTTCTTTAACATGAAGGGCACATCTCCACTCTTTCTCTGCAGGTCCTTAATTTGAAAATGCTTTATTCCATTGAAAAAATAATAAATAAATAAAAGGCTAAGTAACAGAACGGGGTCATTGAGTTGATGAAGACACCATGTCTGTTAAGCAGCAGAGTGGGGAGAATGACATGACTGTTGTAGAGATGGATTTAAAGCTGCTAAATTTAGAATGGGCGTGATTAATATACTGTAACCATTTTTGTCACTCATTATTAGCAACTGACCCTTAGAGTAAAGTAGAGTAGAGTTGAATAGAATAGAATGCCCTTTATTGTCATTATACAGAGTACAATGAGATTGGAGAGCTTCTCCTTTTCAGTGCAAAAACATAAGTATATACCAATAGTGTAAAAATGTATTCTTTACAAAAGAAAGTTAAAATACGAAAAAATATACAAGAATTACAAAAATATATCAAAAAATATATATTTTATAGCAGCCACACACATTTAAGAGTGTTAGTAAGAGTATGTTAGTACTGGAATGCAGGGTTTTATTGGTGAATTGATTGAATATGTGCAGCAGCAAGGTTTTATTTTGACTTTAAATCAATCAAATAAATTTGGAGCACATTTGGAGCCCATTTCGGCAACCTCGACTTTGCAGAGTCAAATACAGTTCAAAATGACACAACAAAATTTTAATTATTACCTTACTCATATTTTATAGACAAGAATGTATCGGAGTGAACAGCCTCTTGTTAAAGACACAGTCAAGTCAGATGTGCATGAGTGCTTGAAAGGGACATGAGTCTCAGGTGGCCGCCCCCCACAGATGTTCCACATAAAAGCCAAAACTCCCCAGCAGTCATTTAGAACTGAAGAAGCCGGTTGGATGAGTGGTGAAACTTCAAGCACTCTCAAACGAGTCCAGTTGTTTTTGATTTAGCTTTGTTTTCATATCAAAGCCCAGCTCAGACTCAGTGGCTGATTACAAGAGGTGCCACCTGCTAAATGCTAATGGGTCGCCTTTTAACATACATGTGGCTGCTGTGATAAACATAGCTGAGATGTAGTTTAAAGCTAGGGCTATTTTATTCTTATTATTTTGGGTGCGCTGAAAAATTGTGGTTTCACATCCAGTCAAATGAATACAAAAAAATAAAAGATTTCATGTTCCTTTTCAATCCAGTTCTAAATTTCAAGTCATGGACATTGCTGTTTGCATAGTATTCTCATTCCATTCTGAAAAAATGACTGTTGAGTTCTTAGTGAATTTAAAAAGCGTTTTTTGCTTCTGCATCAATTTGACGTACCTATGGTATTAGCCCAAACCTACACAGACCCTAATGCCGCACGGCCAAAGTTTCAGTCGCCATTGGAAAAACGACACAGTGTGACTAACATTTGTGTGGTATTTTCACAGAGCGAACCAAGCACACAAGTATAAATATCTTGCACCTGTGTAGGCTCCTGTGCTTAGGTTATGCCGTTCCACAGTACTTTAAATGAGCCTTAAGTCCCCTGATAGTGTTGCCTCTTTCCCCCAATTCTGTTTTAACACTAGTTTTACTTATTTGATGTTTCCAAAAAGAGAAATCCCCGTTGTCTAATAGCACAGATTGAACAAACGAGCAAAATGGTTTCAAAGAGAGCTGAGTCATCAGTTGCATCAGTCACATTCAGACCGAACAAACACTGGTACTCGCGGCGCAGGGGAAGCCATGCTGCAGACAAAGGGATCAGATGGAAGCTGCATTTTATTTGATTCCACAGCCCTCTGATACTGCTTAGGTGGCCTGCACATGGGCAGCGCTCAGACAAGTCGGTCTCATCAGCAAGTTACTGAAGTGTGAATAAACAGAGCAGCTAAAGGAAAGGGTTTATGGAAGAAAGGTTAATAAGGCAAAGATAACTGCGCAACTGAACGATGAGAAGGCAGACGAGATGAGACAGTGGGAAGGATTGAGCAAGTGGGAAAAACAGATTGGCTATGCGATTGGTGGGTGATATTTTCGTGTGTGTGTGTTAGTCACCCTGCCTTTGATGTAGGGCTCTTGTTACAAGAGGAGAACGTAGGCTCCCTTCTCACTCACAGTCAATTGGACAGCAAGTCAGTGTCACTAACAGAACCGCGAAATGGGAGCAATTTCAGAACATCCGCCTCTGGCAACAATAGCTTTCTGTTTTCTAAAGGCTAAATGCTTTGCTTGCAGACAGCACACAAAAACTGAGACTGGCAAATGTGAATGTTGCCAGCTCAGCTGAAAAGCTTTTTATAATGAATGTATTCTCCTTGACTCCTTGAGCTCATCCAGTTAAGTCAATGAGGTTGCCAGACTTCCGTCAATAGACCGCCGTGGGTTTCTGTACCCAGTATGTGGGTGTCCTAGAGATTTAAACACACAGTGGTGTGCACTGATAAAAGCCACAGCTTGGAACACAGCATAAACACTAGCTTAGTGTCATACAATTTTGCAAAAAGTTTTAGATTTTAAAATTTCAATTTTGAAAATTTAAATGCATCAGACTGAAGATACCTTATATATTCTATAGATATCCAGTTGCCTTTGACTTAGAATGTAGAAATTCCAAACCTTGAATGACTAAGAAACATGTAAGTAAACCTAACCTGACCTAAGTCAGTAACCTAGGTCTTCAGAATGCTGTCAGCTTCACGTCAAAGGAGATACAGAGATCTAATTAGAACAACAGACATACTGTAGCTTCTCGAGAACCCTCTATAGTATACAGAATGACAGCAGGTGTTTCTGAATTAGATTAAAAGGCATAAATAACCGAAACACCAATTCACCACTGTAGCTTCCCAGACTAATATTGGTAAGTGACCCCCTGTTAAAAGCTCAGAATTAAATATGGCAAGCTTACTTGCCTTAAGTGCTTTTGCCAAACTGAAGGATGGATAAATACTGTAAGTACCAAGGACTCCAGAGATTGTCTTTTTAAAAAATTCATGATGTTAGGGGTTCTGATATCCTAGAGTACATCACAAAGACCTTTGATTGGTCAAAAAAATATGCTAATGATTCTTTTAGATGCTCTGAATAAATTTAGCTGCTAATTAAGACATCATTTAAAGTTTGGAATTTCTCTTTAGGCTCTATATGAGAGTTTAGGGAGTTTGGGTTTCCCTTATGCCTTCGGGGAAATGAAGAGAAGGATGAATTATGGCAATCATCACGACAGCCAGTGTAGAATATAGAAGAGCGCATAATGGGCTGCAGCACATTGAGATGGTAGTTATGTCAGTTATGCCACACAAATTTAATTAAAGTACTTGGTACACGTTAGAGGTGGTACACTGTATTTTGATCAGGATCAGGAATGAAATAGTGACGGATGATGGTCTTATGAATAGTTAAGACAGTGAGCTTTTATTAGAGAGCAGAGGGTACTGAAGGAGAGATAAAGATTTACCCATGGGCCAGTACAGCTGCTATCTTACTGGTTATCTGCTCCACAGTGTAGGACAGTCCTTGACTTGGCCATACACCTGAGAGATCATGTGTTTATCAGCACCATCAGCCAGTTGATGTGTGTGTGTGTGCATCTGAAAGTCAGGGTCACACACTGTGGTGAGAGACACTCTAGGCACAACACATTTCTAGCAGACACGATCATTCTGGCTCCTGATAAGTTGACTTTGTTTTATCCGAAGTCCTTATCTGTGTAATACACTGTTAAGTCCTTGACCCATATTTGTGAAGTCTTATCACACACTCTCCTTTCTGGCGTTTTGAAGCTGCTAGATTGTGCCTTTTCCCGTGTATAGCATTAGTCTTGAGCATCATCTGAGAAGAACACAATCCCATTACATTAAAATTAGCTGCAGAATTCTAGTATCAGTAAAGAGAGACCACTTGCAAGAAATTGATGATTACTCAGATAAAAAATAGAGACAATAAGAACCAGGGACTGAATGAAGATGATAGATTGAAGAGGTAGAAGAGTGTAAACTAAAGAGAACAACGGGAACATGTTCACAATAGAGGAATAAAGGTAAAATGTGGGAACAGTAGGCTTGACTAAAATAATTAGTCTGATTTTAGGTCCTTATTTCTACTTAGCTGCTTAGCAGCTTTCTTAACCCAAATGTCAGTGACGCTGACTGTTGGGGTTTGGAGCTACTGTTGCTGCACTGTAGTTGATACTAATGATTCCTACAAGTTATTGGATGAAGATGTAGAAGAACATAAAGAAAACAATGAGCTAAAGGAGTGTGGATAATACCCTTTTAATTTTATACAGTGTGAACTTGAACATGAACATCAGCAATAAAAACAATGTAACGCAAACTGTCGGCCCTACAATATAAAAACCAAGGTGATTCTTTTAGTTGATAATGTGTTCAAATGTGAATTTCTTTGTGCGCTTTGCTTGTATTCTGCTGACCTTAGGAGCAGAGATAAAGCTGTCACCGTGTTAGTTTTAATCCCACTCAGGGACCTTGGACTTTCTTTTTCGCGCATTAACTATTGTCCTTCTACCCGACCAGGGGCAAAAACTTTGAGCTGGTTCAATTTGTCAGGCTAGGTTGGCAGGCCATTTAAATTGGTTAGACGCAGAGGCATATATCAGAGGTGACACCCGGAGAATAATAGCTGTGATTCATGCGACCAGCTCCCTCACCTCGTCTCACATTCTCACTTTCTTTATCTCTGTTTCTCTGGTATTCGTCTCCGTTGCTCCACTGTTAATACTCATTCAAGCCAGTCAAGCCACTTCTCGTTCTCATCCTCTCTCCTGTTTAATGGGCCAGACGGAGATAGTGTGTCATTAAGAGAGGGAAGACGGGGCCTGCTTGATGAGATGGGGGTGTTGGATGGTTGGCTGCCAGGAATCGTGGTTTGTTATGGAGACAGATTGGATCTTGGAGATAGAAGCTCTTCTGTCATCGTATAGCACAACTCATCACAATACAATATAACACACAGACATACAGTGTTTGAACACACTTTATAATTGTTTGGCTCTCTCCAGTAGGTTCTCATGAAAAGTGATCTTGCCTGGTTGGTCTCAGCCCAAGAAAAAAACAAAAAACAAGTTGAAGAACTGAATAACTAGAGTGAAAGACGAACTGTTGTTTAAAAGTTTACTTTTCTTCTAGAATAAAAATGATTTATTGTTAGCAGTTAGATGTTAAAATCTTACAGTCAGAAGTCCCCCATGCCCAGAAAGCTGAATTATGTCCTGGGCTGATGCCAGTGTTTAGCTATTTATTTTTTCCAAGTCTGTTATGCTTCGCTGAAGTTAAATTGCCGAGTGCATGCTTTACCTACCGACTGACAATATTTGTAAAAATGTACAATCCTGTTCGACATCCATCCATCCACCTCCAGACTTTGGGACTTAGTTTGATTGCCAAAACAAGACAATGAGGATGAAGAAGTCTAGTCACAGAACCTGAGACGATGCTGTTACAGCTTTGAACGAGACTTAATGTGCAGTTTTCCTGGCAATGCCCAACTTTCCTGTAAGAGCATGGCAGCAACTTTTCCAGGACGTCACAAACAATCCAAAGAAAAACATCCAAGGAGTCCACCTTTTAATGCATGAAGAATAATCTTTGGAATGACGTAGTCAAATCGGTACCATAACCCTACTGAGATGTGCAGTGGAGGCATGAAAATAGTAGTTTGTGTGTGTTGATCTTGTTGTGCGACTACACTGAAGCATATATATTGCTGCTACCAGAGGGGATTCAATCAGGTATTAAGTTGCAGTGGGTGATTTAAGCTGTAAATTACTGTTAAGGTTTCAGTGTGAGGAACAGAAAGTAAGACAGAAAATGCAACGTAGCAAGTAAAATGAAGTAAAATGACATAGTCTATAACATTAAAAAAAAAAAAAAAAACAGGAACAGAAATTGGAGCACTGCAGCATCACAAGACAAAAAGACATTATGGCCAATCAGAGACGGTGAACTTGCGGTATAATGTAAGCAACCTTACAAATTATGCAGTAGGCAGTAGGAAAGCAGTCCCAGTCATAATTTCCAGTTCTTAGAGATGCATGGGACCGTATATTTTTGTATAAAGATCAACAGTTCAACTGACTCCGTCTCTTTTTGCATCTCTATGTCTCTCGCCCCGTGACAGGCCGGCTCCTAAGGCTTCTTCAGATCAGGGAAGCAGCAGCGACAAGAAGGAACGTCCTATGAGCACCATGAGCGAGGCCTCAAACTACACAGGTGGCTCCGATTACAGCACCTTCCCAGGCAGCCCGGCCACCGTTAATACTGCCACCACCACCACCACCACCACCACCACCACCTCCACTTCATCTACACGGGTCAGTTGTTATCAAAATATACCTAAAACAGTCATCACCATGCAAACCTGGGCTCCTAATAATTAATCTTACGGATGGGGTTGACCTCAGTCTTCCGTAAGAAAGTTAATTTCATCCAGTTGCTCGATAAGATAAACTTTCTAAGCATCTGGATAAAATGGCAGCTTAAGAATTTTGTCCAGGCTAGAATACCTTGATTATTGGATGGATTGCCATGAATCTGGTTGGTTCTTCCCATAGGATGAATTCAATTTTTCCAGGAAATGTGATAAATATTTTTCATATCTGCTAGATTAAGTTAAGATATTTTTTTCATCTAGAGCTGATTGCAGATATATTCTCTGTCTCTGCTAGATTAGAAAATTGGTGCTTGACATGCTTGGCTGTTTACTATGAACCTGGAGAAACATTCTTCTCAGAATCAAGTAAAATTGCAATTGTCCAATGTACTGGTCCATGAGCCAATTCCTGCAAATGTAGCTCAAATGGTGTGCATACTAACAGACGGAAATGTCTTAAAACCTTCAAAAATTCAATTCAGTGTTACACTTTTCATTCTGTTCTTTTGAACTATCCTGTACTACACTGCTGAAAGCTCTTGTTGCTGAAACAGTGTTGATGAGATTATTGTGTTGATTGATTTCTCCCACCGAATAGACAGAAGGGCAAAGGAGTTGAAGGCAACACAGTGTCAGATTAATGCAGAACACTAACAAGTTTCAGTGTGCAGTAAACACACAAAAATGCTTGATCAGCATAATTGTTTTTAGAAGCAGCTTTGAGAGAGTCAGCTGACCCCACATGAAAGCTCTCCACGAAGTTCTTCTTATCATAATATGAGAACTAGCTGGCGTGGTAACACGTTAAGTCGCCCCTGACTGCCCTGACTCATGTCCATGTTATGTCATAACTTCTCACTTCAGCCAGGAGATGAGGGAAAATGAAGCGGGCTAACGCGGATGAACTAGCCGTGAGCATGTCATCTGCACGGGTCACTGTGCTGGTGGTACTTTCATAAATGGTTAATAAAGCACACAAACACACAGGAAATAAATATGCATGGGTAGATCAAATCAGACGTTCCGTGCTTTCATGAATAAGTGATGTAATACTTCTTGCGCTGGCCGAAATAAAGTACAACACTGCATATCTTCGTGTATTCATGAGAGGTCATTATTTATAACCATTCCGGCTCCGCAGCTCACCGACACAGACCACCTATGGATGATTCGTTTTAGGAGAAAAGTTCAACACAGCCGTAAAGAAGCCCCTTAAATAATAAAGATGTGCATGTTGTCATTTGCTAACTGTAAGATGCCACTCTGTGACAGCCATCACGTTTTTGCACATAGCTGCAGGGTGATCAGAATTGCAGATGTGGTTTAGAGGGGTCTTTTTTCTTCTTACTTAAATATTGCTACATGGCTAACCCATATCCTCATACTTCCAGGCTCATACACATTCAGGGGGCATAATGTTGCAGTAAGATTAAATCTTTAATACACATCTGACTGATTTACAGTCACATCTCAACCGCGAACACAACGTAGCACCAGCTTTTTGGACTCACACACACACATTGAAAATATGACGTCTCTCCTGCTGTTGCCTTTTCAGCAATGTGCACCCAAGCAAAGCAGAACTGAGTCAGATCATAGGAATCTCTAGGTTACGGGTCATTAAGTTGTTGTGCTGCAAAGGCAACGCTGATAGCCCTTCTATAATATTAACTATTGTTACGGGACAGTATAAAGCACTACAGATTTATAGCTCTAATTTATAGAGGGAAAACGTTGTGCATCACTACTTCTGAGTTATACAGTTAACATCCATCTGATACTGGTGCACTAACAGATGTTGGCAAGTAATTTTCAAGCAATACAGGTTTTCATACAGCCATATGAAATGCCTACCCAGTCAAGAATCCAGATTTCCTTGTCTTCAGATCGTAAAAATGTTTTATTGTGTGTTCGACCAAAGACAGATGTAAAACATGATGATAATGGGCAATGCAACACATACATATTGCTTAAGACTTAGACGAGATGTGTTTGTCAGTCCAAGCATTTGACTTAAAGATAGACTTAATCAAAGACCTCCCTGTATTTTCCTGCTATTGCGTGACATAAAAGACATTTTTATGCTGCATTTTTTACTAAGTGAGCCGTGATGTATGGGGGATGTGGAATATGCTTTGTTTAACGAGCTAAACACAGCTGACGCTGTTGTTGCTTTTTATAGCTGCCAGAAAAGCTGCTGCTTTTGTATACAGCCTTTACAACCAGTGCACCAAACACTCGTCACGTCAGAGTGTTGTATCGAGATCAGGGAGGAAAAAAGGGAAGAGGTGTCAGGGTGATTTTTTATCTCTGCAGTTTCCGTGCTGTGGTCTGTCTGTAGGAGATGTAAGCCAAGTATGAGATCTTTTCATACAAGTTTCTTTGTATAATTTCCCTGTTGCAGTAAATTTACATTTATCATAATCTTTCTGTGTCTCAACAGCCTTCCAGGTCTTCCAAGAAAGTCCACAACTTTGGCAAAAGGTCCAACTCCATCAAGAGGAACCTCAATGCCCCGGTGGTCAAGAGTAACTGGCTCTACAAACAGGTACAAGAACAAGGGCATTCAATTTCAAGGTTGTGGAATGTTTTTGATACTCTAAAGTTCAGGAGTTGGATGTCATGTAGACTAGTAGACCAGTTACTGACGTAAAGCGAAAGTGCAAGGTTGTGGTAAGAACTCGGCAATAAAAATACGTGTTATCGTTATGGATGTCACTAAATACTATAACTAACTAACATACATAACATACATCTATGACACAGAAGTCACAGAAACATCAGTGTGTAGATGGTTGTATTTACATATTTCTTCAAATATGGTTCAGTTGTCGCTAAGCTTTGAGAAAGATTGTCAAGATCAACCAAATCTGTCCAAAACCCATGTATTCTATATATTTTCTTGCATGGTCCCAAAATAGAGTCACATATTATTGCATAAAATTGTTCAGGCTTTGCATTAAAATCAATCTGGGAAGTCCAATCACATAAAAAAAGGACGCACTGAGATCCAATCTCTGACCATCTTCGGAGGTGGTCTGCCTCGGCTCTGTCCGGGTGTGTCCGCATTTCGTCGGTTGTGTGAACACAATGCATCCTAAATCGCATTACAGACCATCTATACTCAACAAGGCTGGTCCTTCATCACAGGAGTTTTGTCCTCATTCATGCAGAAAAACACATACGGCTGCTATATATATCAGGGTTTATTTGCATGCAGAATGCAAAACCGAGATAGGATGTTGATGCAGGTCTGAACACACACACTTAAAGCTGATCACTTGCGATTGGATATCCCACATCAGATCTTAATGCAAGGTCTGAACAGGCCCTTAGTTTATGGGAGGATCCGTTCCTGCTGCAAAGCTTCATGGATGTCAGCCAGCCTAGGGTGATTCTCAGCTTGTTCTTTCATTATCTTTCCACCCACTAACTGCAAGATGAGCAATACTGTCTCCCCACACAGCTCTAGTGGGCCCATGTTCCCATTGGTCAGTGGACCTCTGACCGCTGTACGCACTACCCTGAAGACAGCGTCATTGTTCAGGATTAAATTCACTCCAAAAACAGCCACTGTCAATAACCTCCACTCAAACTCTGGCCCTGCACCACCGCTTACTGTTTTCCCTCTGAGACAGAAATCGATTCACTTCACACCCGCAAACCCCCACACCACCGCCAATCCGTCACGCAAAGTGCCCCCTCACCAAGGAAACGCCATCTGTGTTTACCCAAACTTCCTAACCTTGGGATCTATGGCCACCAAACACGACACTTAGCAAACTGTGCTAATATCCCAAGTGAGTGAATGATCTTGTAAAACTTGTTATTGTCGAGGCAGTCATTACAGCGAGAGGAATCGGAGAAGCACGGTTGAAAACAAAGAACAGGTCTTTGCCCCAAGCACCACAGACGCACGTTTGTCACTGCGTTATGAAGAGATAAAACAGAGCAATTTGTCTCAGAGGAGGAGATAGACGCTACTTAATAGAAACAGCCTGGGGGAGAGACAGCGAGGGTGTGAAGAGGATGGAAGTGAGTGAAGATCAAAAGAGGGAACAAGAACTGAAAATATGTGTGGGAGAGAGGGAATATTGTTCACTGTAATTAATGCACTTTGACTGGCTGACTCATAGTCTTTGACCCCTGCAGGACAGCACCGGCATGAAGCTGTGGAAGAAGAGGTGGTTTGTTCTGTCGGACATGTGCCTGTTCTATTACCGTGGTGAGTACACACGCACACACAAACACACATGCACGCACACACAAACCCACATTTTTAGGATTCAGGTGCTTCAATTAACTTCATGGTCAAATCTAAAACTCTTTGCAGTGACAGCATGTAGTGCATGCAACAGTCAATCACTGTTTCAAGAATGTTACCATCCACATTAGCATCTCAACAATCTTATCACAAACAGATTAGTACATGCTCTAAGGAAATCTACACAGCACTGCACAATGATTTTATTTAAACACCACCCCAGACATTCAGATTGTCTGGGGTGGTGAAACATTCATTGGTACGTAGTTCAGTTTTTTAAGGAAGATAGGTTGTTCCGTGATTCTAGGATTTAGTCTGTCTCATCGTCTACAGCCTGTGAATGCAATCCCAGGCTGATTCCATAGGTCTGAGATCAGGGTGTTGAACCAAATCAACCCACTGAGAACTGACTTCCAAAAGTACTTGGTAGTGTCAGGTACTAAGACATTCGCAGCAAATGCTCAGGACTTTTCAAGACCTTGATGACCTTGAGTCATTCTCCTTATCTGCATATAAATATGCTCATTGAGCGATGGTAAAGAATCCAAACATATGAAGTACATGAAACCTTTGCACAGAATTACTGTATATATACACCAATCAGCATCAATATAGCATCAAATCCTTATGCTTGGCCATTTTTCCAACACACCAACATTGAGGACAAAATGTTAACTTACTGCCTATTATATACCGCCCACTAATAGGTGCTGTGATGAAGAGATAAAAAGTGGTATTCACTTCACCTGTCAGTGGCCATAATGTTATGCCTGATCAGTGTGTATTTAGTCACAATTGATATCTGCCCACGCTTTCCGTTTGCACCTACTTACCGCATTTGTGATATAGAATTGAAGTTCACATTGTTCACACAAGGTGATAAGTAGCAGATGCATAAATGCAATAGTGTCACAGCCTTTCTTGTTTTTATCACGAAGTTCAAGAAGTCAAATGTCCTTGCCAGTTTAAAGAAGCCGTCCTTGCTTTCACCCACAGTTGTGACGCCCACACCGCAGCACCAGTAATATAGCACTTTTCCTTCACAAAAGCTCATCTGCTCCTCGTTCGTGTCCCCTAAACCCTTGAGAGGGATTTTTCTATCTCCATAAATTGTCAAATTAGTCGCTCCCAGAGCGCAATCAGCAACCGCTTTCATGACAAACCCAGGGGAGAATTAGATGTTTATTGGCTTAGCCAGCCGGAGACAAGAGAGAGGAGGCGTCCTCGGGAAGGACAATGACGTCCTCGGCTTTGCGATAATAACCTCCTCTTTTTCCATTTTCCTCCTGCTTGCTCTATCACTTTATTCTAAGTACCTTCTGTCACTCAGGTTGGGAGGTGCGCGCAGTTGTTGTGTTCAATTCTTCTTGCACAGGGACGATAAGCTTCCTTCTAACTTCAAATCTCATATAAATGAATTCATTCTCTGTTTATATATGCTCTGATAATTCTGTTACTACCATAGTGAGGAGATACGACGTGTGGGGCTACAACGTGATAAACACATCTTTGTCATTTAGAGTATGTGTCCTCATTATTCTGACAATTTATTACATGGTCAGTGTCACATACATAGTTCTATCACTGTGATTGGCTTTGATAACATAAGATCTGTCAACAAATTATAGGTAGTGGAGTTACTTAATAACTAACTTGGTAACTTAATTCTAAATTATATTATAAAAGATAAATATGTAATATCTCTATGCAATTACAATTCAATTCAATTGTATTTCTTGCCCAGTAATTAGAAAAGCAAGTTATCCCTGTCTAATAATTCACGGTTACAGTAGCACTGCTGACAGATGTGAATAGTTTTTGTAGACAAGGAATTCATCTGAACAAACAAAAATCTGCAGGACATATTTGCACCCTCTTCAGGTTGCAATGAACCTGGTCAGGAACTTTGAAATGTCAAGCGCTCTGAAAAAGCCTTGCAAAAGGAAAACACCCACTCATGCTGCACTTCACACCTCAGGCAACTTCCTGCATTCAAGCTCACTCATTCCATCACACACTTGCTCATTTTGTCTTTGTACGTGTGCTCCGTATCTCAATAATTCAGCAGCAGGGATTGAGCTGAAGGTGCCCGCAGGCCTTGCTGTGCAGCCTCTGCTAGAGCAAACAACAGCTCTGGCTCAAGGCTGTGTAGGTTTTTGACGCAGCTGGTGCAGTGGACATGGTTCTGCCTGCACCGGACTGCCTTCAGTCTGTAGCCCTTAAGATCTGAGCAGCATTGTGCTTTACAGTGCACAGAGAGGTGTCAGGCGGATAACCGTCGCAACAAACAATCAGCTCCGATTGTTGATTCAGGGTTTTTTGTCATCAAATATTTACACAGTCAGACTGCCATGTATTCATGGCTGTGTATCTGGTCTTATGGGCTTTGCAGCTGCAAGTGAAAGAAGGCGAGAAACAGTCATTTTTATCATCAGCTCTGTGTGGATGCGTACAGGTGTGTATGGTGGCAAACGGGATCGCAGAGGACAAAATACATCTAAAGTCCCACAGTCATTCATATGGTACATGCATTATTTGACTATACAACTCAGCCATGGACATCTACATACACGCATATGTGCGACTCCCAACACAAAGGAGTGCCCCCTAGATCTCATCAGAGAAAAGAGCTTCTCTGCCCCGCAAGTGTGCAGTGTCATTCCACGCAAATGAAATTGCCTGAAAATAGTTGCGGTATAACCTTACAGATCTCGACACACATTGTTGGTTGCAACGGTAGACTGCTTTTAATGGGGGAGACACTGAGTTAGCACTTACTGTCTTACAACCTGTGTTTTACCTTCTAAACACATGAGAACTTAAAAATAACTGACAGGAGAAGTAAATAACCTCGACCATCTTGTGACAATGCAATGTCCTGCTGGGAAGCTTTGAACCTAACATTCATGTGGATGTTACTTAGACATGTACCACCCACCTAGACCAGACCAGGCACCCCCACCCAATAGCAATGACTCTTTGATGGCAGCAGACATCCCCAGCAGGATCCAGCCTGACACAGGCACACACACACACACAGAAACGGCTTACTAAAAACATGAAGAACAGCACAAGGTGTTGACCTGGCCTCCAAATTCACTAGATCCTACACTGATGAAGTATTTGTGGGAGGCACTGGGCACCTTCAGAGGTAGTTTCCTTGACCTGTTTGGAGAGTTTAGGAGCCACGTGTGAGCACATCATCTGCTTGGTTGAGTTTTACTAAAACACACACCAGCAGAGATATGTGCATGTCCCCGCAGTGCGTGTGTAAGTGTGCAGGATCGTGTGTGTTTCACACCATGCCGCCGCACACAGTGGGAGAACTGAGATCATAGCTTTCACAGAATGCACAGAAGTCCTAGGGCCATCCAGTCGTCTTTCTCTGCCTCTGTCTGTCTGTCGTGGTCTGATAAGCCTCGGTAGGTTTTGTTTTCCGTCATCATCTTCTCATAACTCACCTCACTGCCTAACCAGATTGAAGTAAACTTTTATATTAACTCACTCACTCACTCACTCACTCACTCACTCACTCACTCACTCCTTCTGACAGACAGACACAGAAACATTTGTTAAAGTCATGTCTTTTGCCGCAATAGAGCAAACACAGTCCCGATAAGCGAAACACACACTCATCTGAGTCATCTTTGCCTACTGTGCAAAATGCATTAAAAAGTTCTAGTTGTTTAAAAAGACAGGAAGGATTACAGGGTAGAAATGTTTATAGCTTTTCTTGTATGTGCTGTCGCTGATATTACTATATATCGCTGCTGCTGCTACTGTTGTTACTACAAAATCACTTAAAATATGGAATTTTTTGTACTATGTTTTTCTTATCTTCAGACATAAAAATTTTGAGGAGATGTTTGTTTACCTGCTTACCAGTTTTGACTGGAAACATTGCAAAATCAACAAAAGAGACTTCGGGAACATGTTAAAAACATGCTAAAATAACTCATTGCTGATCTCATAGAAAGAGCTGAGCTTTTTACACCAAAACCAAAACAAAAAAACCCCCTACGGCAAATAACATCTACTGTAAATATAAAGCCTAACTAAATATAGAACATGTATTGTTATTAATCAGTGTGGACTGAACCTTTGCCTCAGTAGATTAACATAATCCACCTTTGGTTTTACACCCAACATAAATAAGAAACTACTGCTATCATATCAGACGACTGACTTATCTGTTTCTCTGCTGCAGATGAAAAAGAGGACAGCATCCTGGGAAGTATCCTGCTGCCCAGCTTTCACATCTCCATGCTGTCAGTGGATGACCACATCAGCAGGAAATACGCCTTCAAGGTAAACCAACGCACCTTACATTTTTTTTATTGGGGTCGACGAGTCATCCTCCTGGCAGCTTGAATGCCCTTAGTTTTTTTTTGGTTCCAAATAAAAAAATTAAGATACAAATATTTAGATTAAGTGTCCTAGTTGTTTATGTCCTTTGTTTCACATGAGAAGATTAAGTACACATGAGTAGCCACACCTTAGTGTTAAGATGCCAAAACATTTTGCTCTGCCCATTGCTGAACACACAGATATGAGATCCATTACAATATTTCACCGCTGAGATAAAACTTGAATAGCCGTAACTTTCTTATTTACAATTACAGCAGCTTCCTAGAGAAAGTACTTGATGACACATTGTGACATTGTTAGACACCTCATTTTCATTCTTATGCGTTATATATGCATTCGACAAATACCTCTCATCATTTTTCACATTTGGGCTGAAAACTCTTTGTATTTAACTCCCTTATACACGGTACACTCTTCTCTGTCTCCCTACCATTGGCAGGCCACTCACCCCAACATGCGAACATACTATTTCTGCACTGACACAGCCAAAGAGATGGAGTCCTGGATGAAAGTCATGACAGACGCTGCCCTTGTCCACAGTGAACCCATCAGAAGGTCAGTGCTCAACACATGCATATGAATGAAACCACACATTATTCTGCAGAGTAGGGTATAAAAACCGATCAGGCACATCATTATGACCGAACATAACATTGTAGATAAAGTGAATAACATTGACCATCTTGTGACAATTCAGATTGGGAAATTATTGGACTTGGCATTGGATGTTACTTTGAGATGTACCACTCACCAAACTCAAAATGACATTTACTTACAGTACTTTATCCCAAGCTTCGTCACATGTGCCTCTTTCTCTTGAATTGTAATTCTTTTGTAACAGACTGGACAAGTTGAAAGTGGACCAGCGGACGCCTCAAGAGTTAAACAACTTACTGAACCACAAAGTTCTAACACGGCCCGAGATCCAGAACAATGAACGCAACAGAGAGCCCATGCGACAACACTCCCTGTCGCGGGCTGATGACAAAAGGCAAAAAGACGCCGAAAAACACAATAGCCAGAGGGAGAGGGAATATTACACCCTGCAGAGAGATGGAGAGAGATACTCGCTGAAGAAAGACGGAGTGAGCTACATGCTTCAGAAGGACGGCGAGAGGTATCTCCTTCACAAGGACGGAGAGAAGTACCTGCTGCGAAAGGATGGGGACAAATACTCGCTCCAGAAGGATGGAGAGGTGTATGCCATTCACAGGGATCTGGAGAAGTATGCTGTTCAGAAAGTGGATGATAAGTACACCGTAATGCAAACGGAGGAGAAGTATGCTCCTTCCAAAGACGGAGAGAAATATCTGCTCACAAAGGATGGAGAAAAGTATGCACTGCAGAAAGTGGGTGACCGGCACACACTTCAGAAAGATGGACAGAAATATGTTCCTCAAAAGGAAGTGAAGAGAGCGCTGTCATTAAAGGAGACCGAAAGGTACGGCATGGTGAGAGAGACGGACAATAAATACGGTACCATCCAAATTGTGGACAAATATGGCACGGTGAAGGAAGTGAAGAAATACAGTACACTCCGAGAGGGGAATAAATACGCTACTCTGAGAGACGCAGGGAAGTACGCAACTCTTCGTGATGGGGATAAATATGGCTTCCAGAGAGACCCAAGTGCGGAGAGGTCTCTGACTAAAATCAGCAGCATCAAGTTGCAGCCAGCTCAGGCTGCTGCTATTGCAGCTGCGGTGTCTGCATCGCGCCAAAGCCAGGCCAGTCTCAATGCCCAGAAACCGGCGCAGGTCAACGGCTCAGAGTCGGGGACAGGAGAACAACATGGGGACTGCAGCACGACAGAGGCGGACGGGAGACAGTCCAGGGCTCCTGTGATGTCCCCGGCTCCAGTCCAGGAGCCAGAGAGGGGCCTGTCCCGGACCAACTCCATGCAGCAGCTGGAGCACTGGGTTCGTGCACAGAGGACGCAGGGACTGGATGATGACACGAGGAGGTGAGTTGATTGTATCCACCTACAGAAAACACAGAGATTTTAAATATGACCAAGATATTATCAAGATATTATATTTACACTATTTTTATCATTAGGGCACAGTTCTCTTCACTACAGTGATGTCTTCTCCTCCACATGATTCCAATCCTTCTCTCCTTCCTATCTGGCTACTCTTTCCCCGCGTGTCTTGTCCTGCCCTTGCTCTGACCTTGTAGGCCAGAGGGAGATAAAAGTTGTTTGTAACACCACAGATGTGTGTATCACATGGGAGTGCTGCCGTTTAGCTGCTGTTTAGGTGGCTGAACTGAAGAACGCAGCGGAACAGAAATGCAGAACGGAGATGCTCCGTTTGCTCTCAGCTCTTCCCCTCTCCTTCTGCTGCCATGAATAAGTCATGGAAATGAGACTGTAATGAGAGCAGAGCAAGCTGCTGGCTGCCGAGCCACATTTGTCATCTTTATCAGCACTTGGGTGCAAAGGAAGGAAATTGAAAAACTTTGTTGTAGAGCTGATTGTTATTGTTGTTAACACAGAGTATGGCTTTGGCTAACAGCCATCTTATTTAAAGAGCGAAGAGTGGTGCTTAGTGCAATGGTGGCGGAACTGGAAACAGCCGCATGTAGCATTGCGATTGTGCGGCGTTGTATTGCCATTGTATCCACGTATATGTACACATGTGGTCCCAGATGTGTCTCTGTTTCTTCGTTCTTGTTCTTCCTGTTTCATTCTGCGGTGTAACCTCATTCTGAGGTAAGTATTTCGCCAGTGTAGCCCGACTTATATATTCCTGTAACCGTTAACATTTAATTGTACTTGTGCATGTTTCAACACATATAAAGAAAAAAAAAACTCTGCATCCAATAGCATAGTTCTCCAACCAATCAGAGCAATTTTTGTGAACAAATTCAACTCAGCGTCTCTCAGTTGTTATTTATTACTACGTCACTGTTACTCTTCTGTCCATCACCACATAAAGCCCAACAAACGATTTTATTATCCCAGGAGTTCTATGCTGAAGCATAATCAGTTCCCAATGGTTGCTTTTCGTATCACTTTTGAGGAGCTGTTCCCTCGTCCATCTTTATAAAGTCATGGTTCTGACTGTTTGAAAGGTGCAGAAACCTGTAGTAACACATATGCAGTTTTGAATGAGCATGTAATCTATTGAATCTGGATATCTATATACAAGTTGTAAGGAGGGAGATAAAGTAAAGGACCAAAATTATATTTAGTCACAGTGATGCTGGTAGCCTTGGTGCAAAGACGGCCAAAGGAGAAAGGAGATCAGGCCAGAGAGAAAATGTGTCCAGCACCACACACAAGAAACTAATGAGTCGCAGAGGGAGAAGATAGAGCTTTAAGTGACTTTTATGTAACCACTGGACACGGTTCAAATTATGTCATATAGCAGTTCTGTTCTTCCGACTGACGGCATTCTGTTCTATTTACTGCTTTAAAACAAGATTTCGGAACCTTTCTTATTTTCCACTATTATCAGAACACCTAGAGTTTATGTTACAGTTGAATGACACTATTACAGGGTACATTTTTCGATTTACATGTTTGATGTAGAGCAGCTATGTCAGTGATTTTATGACTCCACAAAACAGACACCAGCAGTGCAGAATTTCTATAGAGAAGCTTTTGCATCCAAATTATGTAATTAATAATTAAGAAAAGTCAATTCACAATCTTGCTGAGTCAGAAATTCTTCTTTGCCATACAAGCTTGGTGTCATATCAGAAAAAAATAAATTAAAAAAAATCTCACTTTTACTTAGAGACAGGCTCAGAAATTGAAAATGAAATCAGAACTGCCCTAGAGTTCAGCCTGGATGTTCCCTTCAAAGGTCTGAGTAGGAGCAAGTTCCTATGTATCTGATTGTCCCACTGTTGACTAAAGATACGGTATGTACTCCTCTCAAACTGTTTCATTTAGTTTTTCTACAGACACAAACACCAATCCCACCAAAGCTGAAAGATGGTCTAATATGGTATAGTTTTGATGGTTTTGGTGGACAGATGGATGAGAAAATAAATAATTAACAGCCAAACAAATGCAGAAGCTCCCTGCAGAATTGTAAGTAGAAAGTACTGGATGCATCAGACCATACACACAATAAATGGGGATAGTGAAGCACAATTTCTTGGGATGAAATTACACAATAAGTATCCAAAGTAGGTTTGGAAAGAATTATAAAAGAGCTTTGGAGAGGACTTCTACAATAGTGCGCTTAATGCAATCACTGCGTTAGGCGGGCGTGATTGTTGGATTGTTTATGTGATTATCTCGACGTCTGCAGTACCGTCAGCCATACTGATATGGGGATTATGGTCCTGTGCTAGGGACAGAAAGTGGTGACAAGAGAAATTATCACAAGAAAATGAAAAACAGGCTGAAACAAGGCAACTCTATTTGAAGGGGCTCCTTTGAAGGTGTTTCGCCACTCATTCGAGTAACTTTCAGTTACAAAAGCCCTGTGCTTTGGATAACCATATCCACGCTTTCCGGCTTTGGCCGGAGAAGACAGATGATTTAAAAGAGGAGTAAACTAAGCCACATATGATTCTGAGTGGTATAATCTGACGTGAGTATGCTGCACAGTCTTCACCCCCATTCACACCTTGATACTGGAGTCTCTGTGCAATGACAGGTTTGTAGATTACCATTCATTGGGGAAGGACAAGAGATAAAACACTTTCCTTCAGTTTCAGGTAAGAATCCGGTCGTTAACATATCCTAGTCATGTGAGTTTCTGATGGACAACATGCACAGATGATCCTGTTTAAACCCTTAGATGAGTGGCTAAATGTCTTCAAGGAGGCCTACAAGTCCAGTTGCCTTCGTTTAAGACATTTGTTTTTTGGATGTGACATGCCTGAGAATCTTCACAGATAACAAAACAATATGGATGAGACCGATGGATATGTGTAGGTGTTGACTTACAGAAATAAGTCTTACAGCATACTGTATGAACACATTGGATTGTTGCTGGGGGGGAAATGAACTGCTCCTTGCTGCACCTAATGGCTAAGGGGAATCTTGTGTAACACAAAATTAATTTTGAGTTTAATTATTACCCAAGTTAATGGAACTGCCTGCCTGGATGGTGGAAGGTGTCCAGCTGTAATAACGAATTGTGTGTATTGTGTATTAATTGGTTTAAACTACGTTCAGTCTTGGTAATCGAAGGCCATCAGTGCATGCCTATTCATTGCATAGATGCATCAGGTACCCGTCTGTGCTGAATGCAAAAGTAAGATTAACAACAATGCCCTACTCATTCGTATAATGAATCTGAAGACGCAATCAGAATGACGAGGATCTAAATGGGTCACTGTGGACTCATAAGGTCAAAGCCACAGTCCTAACAAATGAAGGTCTCCGTTTTCTGATTAGCTGAAATGACTCTGTTGATAAGGAGCTTCTCATTACTTGATGTGGCTAGGCCAAATTGAAAGTGAAGCAGAGTTCTACTAATAAAAGCAGTATGATAATGAAACCCACTCAAGCACACCATACATGTCAAGGCACACGCATACAGATAATTAGGCCAGTTCCTATTCAGTACACCCAGATTAAAAGCATTGATTCACCGGCTGCAGGTGCAGGTTTTTATGCAGAATCTGAGGATGCCTTGGGTCCTTGTTCTTTCACAGTATCCTTGGCCGTATTATGTAAATGTAACCACGTTCAAATCGATGAGAGGCTCTGGACTGGCGTAAAGAAATGTAATGCCCCTTTTTAAGCCTGAAAAACAACAGCAATGTTTTATGTCAAGCCAGCAGTATGGTTACAACGCAGCACGAGGTTTGGCCTCTGAAAGATTCATGAGTCACTGTGACTCATTCATTTATTTATTCAGTTATTTGCACATTGATTGCTTTCTGCAAAATTCCCTGTTGCTGCTTTGTGTCTGTGTAACGCGAGATGGAAAAGGTCTTTGCCACTCTCCCCTTTCTGATTGATATCACCACTTTCTTACCGATCGGTCCAACATCACAGAGCTGTTGTCTCTTACCACTATATTTGTTGCTTGGGACTTGTGGTTTGTGTCGGTCATATAAACTCTACACTGCTCATGACACGGGCTACCCATAACACCTTGCAATCAATAGAATGTGATCAGTTTAGGGCGTTAATAAGAAACCGCATGTTGTTAATAAACAGAAGATTTATTGCATTTTTGATGATTATTTCCCTTCAATAACGATGGATTTAGTAGACTTCCCAGTACAGATCACCATACTACAGCCTATCTGAACTGAGGTATGGAAACTATGGAAGAGAATTAGTGATCACCCATTCTATACTTCATATGATAAACTGTCACAGTGTTAGTTAACTGCTTAGGTTTTGCTACAAACTTCCAACTCAACTGTCCCCCTGCTGAGTGACTGCAGTAGTGGTCAAATGTAGATTTAGTTTGAAAACAGATCTAGATGATCTGAGACGAAACCCTTGCTGCACACCTACACATGTCAGGCAGGTTAAAGGGATGCAGTTATTTCACTACTTGGAGAGATACACTCTCACATTGCCATAAGCTTAGTTGTATAAATGTGAATTGTTGCGTAGAATAAGGACTAGGGAATTTCTCCCCTATCTGAAGTAACCAAGATGGATTTAGTATTCAACGTTTTAGTTGAAATAGAATGCTCACTTGAACTTAATAAGGTGTTCTGTAAAGCATAGCCCTTATTTCTATAAGTGTATGGTTCGAATAAGTTATTGGTCCGAGAAAACAGCATGTTGTCCAGCGGTTACGGTACGTTGTTTCCTCTCAACTCATGCCTCTCTAAGTTCTCATACTTGTTGAATGTTGAAGAACCACTACAGGATTCTGTTCCCTAAAGGTATTCTTTCAGAATATATTCTTTCTCTAACTTTGATCAGTACTTCCAATTGTCTGACCTCTCTGAATACCAAGGCCTTGACCTTGGTGACCATTTAACAATCAATTTACGTTTCCATTCCAGTGTTACATCCTACCAGACCTTACCTCGGAACATGCCCAGCCACCGCCCCCAAATGGTGCCCCGCTACCCTGAGGGTTATCGCACGCTGCCCCGCAACAGCATCGCGAGGCCAGACAGCATCTCCAGCGTTGCAGGCTCCGTGTACGACCGGGCTCTCCGCCCGGCCTCCACCACCACCGTCACCACAGCGGAGAAGAGGAGGTCGATGAGGGACGACACCATGTGGCAGCTGTACGAGTGGCAGCAGAGACAGGCCTTCTCCAGGCAAAGTCTGGCTCAGCCAGCAGGTGCAGATTCCACATTCTGTGTAACAGAACTGATAGGGTCTCATATACAGTATGTAGCTAGCCTACACAATGTGTCGCAAACTTTTTTACACAAATAGTTATTTCCCCCGGATTAGTTCAACTTGTTTTTTCACACAGGCAGAGTGAGCAACTGGCCAGAAGCTCCACATGAACAGGCCCCTGTGTCACTGTTTATTTTCACCCACATCCCACTGAGTGTGTTACAATAAAAATAAAAATAAAACAATAGCATATTTATGGTAAAAAGGCATATGTAGCGGAAGCTAAAAATACTAGAAGACTGAAGGGAGTTGCAGCTCCTTTTACAAGCCAACTTTGATGTGTCTGTGTTTGCTCAGTATATATTGATTATTTAGGATAGCACCACCATCATTGCTTGTATTACTGACTTGCCAATACTGTTACGGTGTCACAAGAAAAAAGGGAGGACCAAGATGCAGGGCAAGTAGGTTTAATAAAACCTCTAGCAAGACAAAATAAAGGTGCTGTAGAAAAAGTGGAAGGACTGGTCCCAACAAACAAAGTTAATCCAAAAACTAAAAGGAGGTAAATACCCAAGGAACCTGTGAAAACTAGGAATCATAACAGGAAACCATACAGACACATCTAGGATAACAGTACAGACAGCTTGACAAGATGAAGAGACAGAGCTAAGTATACACAGAGGGGCTGATAAAAAGAAATGGGCGGGCTTAAAGAGGAAAGAACAGCAAGTAAAACTAAATGAAAGACACAGGATAAGGGAAAAAATATTTTAAAATAAAAATGGAAAAGGCCACACCACCAAATAAACACTGTGAATAATGAAACAGAACAGATTAGTACACCATGACAAAAGTGACCTACCTTGAAAAGTGCTGAAAATTTAAACAATTTATTTGAAACACTTTCAAATAGCAGACATTTATAACTCGAATTTCATGAGCATTACAGGATCTGTTTTAGGGCAGGAAAGCATCTGACTCTGACTCTGACTCTGTGATTTCTTTCTGCTTCCAGCTGTGGGTCATTATGGCACCCTTCCCAGCACAAAGACCATGGGCAACATCTCCGAACATGCCGTGGCTCACTCCATTCCCACCTCACCGTCTCATGGCTCCCTCGCTCTCTACAGCACCTTCTCCCCTCCCCGGCAGCAGGTTGCTCACAATCCCGGCAGCTCCATCTCCGAGGTGTCCTCGCCTGTCTTTAGGGGGGATGTGACGCTGGACCGCAGACAGAGGGCACAGCTCGCTAAGGTAAATGTGGTTTATAAACTTCATTTTAACGTCACATTCTGCACAATAATGCAGTATGCTCTACAAAAGATAAACAAAAAAAAAATTTGTTTTTTTAAAAAAAAAGAAAAATAAATCAATTCATGCTCAGGGGTTGGTTTAGTTGTAGAAAAACACATTGAAAAGAGAGTCAGCCACTTCTGATATTAACAGATCACTGATGTAGTTTGGAATAATCTGTGAAATAACAACTTTTAATACAGTTAAATGTTTGGACCTAATATGAACCTAATAGCAACAAACAAACAAAATAGGCCCCAAAACTGAACCTTGGGGTACTCCATAATATTTATTGTCACTTTTACTTAATTCAATTTTGTTTTGTTTTTTAATAACTTTCCTTAATAACATTTATGTTATTAAGGTTATTAAGGAAAGTTATTGAAAATACTTGAAAATATTTTGAAAATATTTTTATTACTTTACGCATTTTAATATGTGTGCACAAAAACATGAATTTCAGTGATAAAATCACTATTATATTGCTATGGCTGCTGACTCGCAAGTGAATGTATTTTGAATCAGTTACAGGAGAGTACAACTGCATATGGAACAGGGCTACGTCCAATTAAAACAGCACTCACACTGCAGGCTGCTGCTATCCACCAAGTGTCATCTCATGAAAGAATAGCTTAAACCAGAAAAATCTGTAGCAACCACTCACTGAAGTCCAAAATGTCAAATTACAAATTTGCAGACCTGAACCACTTGACCTTCTGGCACCCCAAAGACAGCTTTGAATGATTGGTTTTGGACTTTCAACAGAAATGCTGTGAGACCGTCATATAAGTGCATATAGATTGTCATTCAATCTCTACAGGGATGACTATTAATACACCGGACACTGATATAGCACATGCACAAATAAGATGCAGGGGTTTCCAGAGCAATTAGATGTGTAAGCTAATCTGTATTTATTAATCAGTAAGGGCTGCAGTGACACCATGCAAAGCCCTAACGTATTATAATGATGTCTGATGTCTGATTTTACGTTTGAAGGGAGATGATGAAAGGTTTCTTTAAATATCCAAGCATCCTGTCAATCAGAGCTGAAATTCAGATAACAAATAGCTGGAAATCACTCTGTATTTGCACTTCTATCATTTATCTTTCCATCTTTCCGAGGGGGGGTTACACAAAACACAGCTGTCGCTAATTCAAACACTGATTAATGTGCTTGCTGTCCCATCCCCCATCAACTAAGGATGTCCTTGTCAGATATGGGAACTGTTGCGGATCTGAAGAGTCCGCAGATGGTTCTTCTGATTTCCCACTGGTAGACTTCAAAGAGGGAGATAGGCAGGATGCAGAGTTGGGTTTGCAGCCAGCGGGTGACTCTCGCTTCACTGGATGAGTTCAGCTCTCCTGTCAGAAGTCTACAGCCCTGGCCCAATCTCCGTCCCCAGACTGTGAGCCACTTTGACACCTCTGATCAACTTTGTACTCGAGACAGCTCACCTTAATACACCAGACAGTGTACGGTCTGCTCTGTATTCAAAGCTTGGGAAAGCAGCAGGAATTGTAACAGTGGTGAAGACCTGGAAAGGATGTTAGTTAATGAGTCCTTGAATTGAGCAAAAGTCAGTTGGAGTACTTCACTAAACTCATTATTTGAGTATCATGAAATGTTTTGGGGTAATAATAATAGTTAGAGTGCAGGATTAACCTCAAGGTCCATTACAGTTCATACTATGCTTTGGTGATAAATATTGCCAGATAAATAACCACAAATAATCACAACAGTAACTCAGCTGACCTCTGGATGTCTGGAGCTCCAAAGAAGTTGTTACCTTCTCCCTTATGCTAATCTATTTTGTCTGTACTGGTGAGACTGAATAGTAGATTAAATAAAAATAAATTAAGTTTCAGATTAACAATGCTCTGCCTCAATGGAAGACATTCATTTCAGCCAGTGTAGCGGCTGAATTTGATTACAATTATATTAATTGAGTTATGTGATTGTTTTGTGTTTGCTAACAAAGGAAGTAGGTGTTTGCAAATAGATAAGCCATGAAATTAAATGCTTCTATTCTTATTTTTTATTTGAATTATTTTTGTCTTTTAAGGCAGTGGGACTCAATTAAAGAGCATTATTAACTGCTTCTGCTTCAGTTAGACAGTTCCAGCAAATCATAGATTCTTTATCTTGGTGCCAGTCATTTTGTCCGTCATTATTTTGGAGCCGTGAGGCTACGTATGACAAGAAGGGCTCTGTATCCATAACTTAACATGAGTGAAGTGAGTGAACCTCAATTTGGCATCCCTACAGTACGGCTACCCACCTGACCGACGATCCGTTTCAGCCAGCGTCCCCCCTCAGACCATCACCCCACAGACACTGCAAGGCAAGACGGTGAGTGAGGAAACCCTCTCCCCACTACACTCTGTGTTTTCAAGGGACTCTTACAAAGACCAGAATTTTGAGAGCATTTATGCAGATGAAGAAAGAGAGATGAGTCCCAGCTGCTCATTCCCTACTCACATTGACAGATAGCTCACATGTCTATTTTAATCATGTTTTGTTTTCAGCTGTCTGTTGTCGCTGTGTTTTTTTGTTTGTTTGTTTGTTTTTTTGTTTTTTCTCTGTGGGACCAATGTAATTACTGGCAATGGCACTGTCTCTTAATGCAGACACATGCAGTGCAACACAAGTATAATTGTCCTTGCTCTTAAATTGAAGCAACCACAATCAAGAGTGAGGATTCATATTTCTGTTTGAAGCAGGCTGTGAATAAAATTGTGATTGCTCAACAGCGGTTGAGTGCTCTGATAGTATGATGAGAAAAACTGTTTTTCCTCACAGCCTAGCACCTTTATTTCACAGTGTATAAGTGCATGTGTGTGAGAGATAGGCATATCAATATTTTTATGAGTGCAGGGGTGTGTGTCTGCACAAAGCTTCAGTATTTGAAGTTAAGATATGGCAATGGCTTGGGTCTCATACATGCTTTGTACTACACCAGTTTCAGCAAACCTAGAGTTATTCACCAGTACAACTCGACTGCTGATGAGACAGTGCCCTTCATGTCTTATTTTATTATGGTGTTATGGTTTGAGGTATTCTTCTTTCTTCTGTTCTAGAAACCACAAGCAGCAATAATAGATTTTTTGACTCTAAGCATGTCAGGACTATGTCTGTGTCTGCTGATAATGGAGTTCCTCTGTTGTTTGAGAGACCAAAATAATATAAAGTTGCAATGTTTCTGTTCATGGATTTTTCTGCTTTGGAAAAGAAGAAGGAAAACTGGGTGTTGTGAAGTATGTAAACAAGGGAGTCATCTGCATATAATGACACTTTGTTTCAAGAAGAATTCCAAAGAGTCACCTAGTGGTGGTTTAAATGCTTGAAAACTTCTTTTTTAATTTAGTTTAATGGTGATAATGGTGTTTATTTAACTCTGAATCTGTCCCAGCAAACCAGCACTCACAAAAAAGCCATTGTAGTGGTTCCTTCATATCCTCTGTGCTCTGTGCAGCCCGAGGAGCTGACACTGCTGCTGATCAAGCTCCGCCGGCAACAGGCGGAGCTCAACAGCCTGCGGGAACACACAGTAGCTCAGCTAATGGCCCTTGGTATGGAGGGGCCCAACGCCAAGGTCAGCATTAAGTGTATATGTAGAGTATGTGTGTGTGCATGCACACATTTGTGCTTTCCCAACCAAGCAGTCAAATTTCATATTCTTTGTGTTTACATTTGTGTGCAAGCGGGGTTTCCTGGTGTGGGGCAGTTTTCTTCAAATTAAATTGAATTTGGTGTGTTCTGAAAGTTTCAGTTAACAGAAAGCAGTGGACTGTGTCTTTCAATCTCATTTTATGGTATGACAATGTAAGATAATTGGTTTACCATACAATACTGTCGAGGGAACACTGGTGATCCCCCACATTTCCATTTGCATAGCAGCACAGTAGTTTTATCTATTTTGCACTAATAAAAACAGTATCAACTTATAAATATTTAGTAATCAAATGGGTTACACATATTCAAGATCCATTCAGGGTGAATGGTATACCTGTAGATGCAGTTTGTTGGTTGATTGTGAAATCCCTGATGCCATGGAATTGTATAATTTTTGAGACAGAAAATCGTAGAACTGCTGTGATGACACACATTAAGCCCAACTTCCAAAACTCTTCAGCCACCATCTCATGGAAACTGATTTAGTCCAAAGATTATGTATTGGTATACTTTCTGAAAACACACCAAATGCAATTTCAGTCTGGGTTATTGTTGTGACAACACTGATGGGTGTATAATTTTAGATTTCAAGGACTGGTGCATTGACACAAGTTTTCTTTTGCACCTTTACATAGGTGGATATAGTACTGCAGTTACAAGAGGGTGGTACACCTGGCCATGCATGTCAGCTTGGGGTTTGTTAACAGTTGTGAGCCCAGAGTGCATGGATGCATCAGAGATGATGCATCAAACAACGTGGCGTTCATTGTCTGTTCTCAGCCTGCTTTACGTCCTAACTGGTATCAAACGCGTTGGTGTGCGGTGCTTTATTTGCATTTATTTCTGTATTAACTCGTTTAGATGTGTGCAGCATGCCCACAGTAGGTGTGCAGCATGCCTAATATCCCTGTGTTCAGAGTTTACCATATTTAAATCCAGACTTACAGTGTAGCATGTCTTCATATTGCAATCTGACAGTATGAAAGGTGGCAGTGTTCATTTTGAAAGATCTGCTTTCAAAATAGGTTTCTCCAACTGACTTTTGGTCGCTCAGTTTACTTTATTTTCTCATCGACATTGCAGGAAAATCATGTTTCAAACAACATAAAAT
Organism: Mugil cephalus; assembly: GCF_022458985.1. Taxonomy (NCBI): domain Eukaryota; kingdom Metazoa; phylum Chordata; class Actinopteri; order Mugiliformes; family Mugilidae; genus Mugil; species Mugil cephalus. The sequence goes on along the minus strand of NC_061791.1, from coordinate 18,750,930 downwards.
AAACTGTGAATGTCTCTACCTTGAACACCATATATACATTATTAGTTATAATATAAATGGAAGATTCATGTTCATCATATGCAACTGCTACTTGTGCTGCTATTTTTCTTTTGGTTATCAGTCATGGCTAATAGTCTTGCTTTGCTGAAAAGACACACTAGTAATGTATATGAGACCCCTCACTCATTAGACAGGAGGAAACTGGACAATTTTGCCAAACCGCAGATTCTGTCTTATGATCTGTTAACTTATCGATCATTGCTTCAAAAAAAACATGGTGACGGTTAGCGAAAAGTCCTGGACAAATGAACCACAGTTAAGATTAAGATTAAGGTTAAGATCTTCTTCTGTCATATACTCTTCCTTCTCTCTTTTTTTTTATTATCTCTGCCTGTTTAAAAGTGCCTTTCATTCTCTCTCGTCTGCTGCTGTATCTATCAAACAATGTGGCTTTACTTTTCCTGCTTCCTCTATTATTTCCTCTGTGGTCACCGCAGACTGACGTTCTCTCTCATCATCTCCAACGGAACCTTGTTTACCTGGACAGCCAGGTGAGGAGTATGTCTCTCTCTGTCTCTGCCTTGAGCTCCAAAACACACCATCCGAATCACACAAATCATTTTCTATGGCCATAGAGCACATTAATACTTGTTCACACTTGTTTCCCTTACAAGTGCCCTGAAAGAGACCTTTACTCATTTCTAGATAGATTTCCCGCTGTTATATTTTCTCTTTTTGCCCTTTGCATGTGTATTCAGAATCCTTTAATCTTGAACTTCATAAAACATTAGAAAGTAATATTACAGCTGCAGGCCGCAACCTTTCCATGTTGCGTTAATCTTTATAAAACATAACTTCCGGTGTTATTTGCAGTTACTTAATTGCAAGCAATGCTAAACTTCTCTGATTGCTTGCAAATGTCAGCCTTGGATTCTCCAGATGGGAAAACAAACTGAGAGGAGTAAATATAAATGTCAAAATGTTGAAAGACGGAGGGAAACATGACTTGTCCCCAGTACACAAAAGGCGGAGCCTCATTGTGGCAGGAATCTAAATGTGCTGTTTATTTTTGGTCTGCAAGCAAGAACTTGCCTTGCCACCATTATTAAATGCAATCGGTTGGCTCTGAAAAGTTCATGTACTTTAGCAAGAATAGCCTTGGACAGAATTTGTGGGGTTCTGATTGAAATACTTTTTAAAAATGACTTGGCTGTAGAAAGGCGCCATTTTGGTGCCTGTTTCTTTTTGTGTTTTCCAAGGTTTAGTCTCTTTTTAATCCAAAGTCCATATTCTTTCATAAGTGAACTCTCCTGTCTTTTGATTCTAAGTATTAAATGTAAGGAACAAAAGCCGGTCTGTCTATTATCATTTTTTTGTACTCGCTTTCAGTCAAACTTATCCAGGTTGATATGTCTATCTGGACCATGTTTCCAGCCAGTTGATGTTCACTGTAGTTGTCATTTTTGGCTCAAATTAGAATAGACTTGTGAAAACTCTACTTGAAACAAAGTGGATCAATCCCGTGGTTATAAAAAAAGACAACTGTATTGTACCAGAGCTTAAATCTAAGCTCGTAAACTGTTTCCCATTTTACGCAGACTCCAGTCAAATGTTAAAAATGTACTCGGTGGTATACCATAATTCACATTCCCGGGTTGTTATAGAAAAGACCTTTAAGTTTAAATTCAATGTAAGGGCTATTGTTGATCAGTGAGAGTGAGACAAAGTCTTACATCCATTCCATCTCTTAGGTAATCATGAAACAGTGTATGGGCCTGTTCACACCTTGCATTATGGTCCGATATCAGGTGACCAGCTTTAGTTACGTGTGTTCAGACCTGGCATTAACATGTGCCTCCAAATGTGTCTCCAGATCCGATCTCGCTCTGTATGCAGATGAACCCTGACATCATCTGGGGCACAGTAGAATATTATAAGAGCTGATGTCTTTAAAGGATCTCTACCGCTGCTCTAGAACCGAGAACAGTGCTCTTTTATGTGTGTACATCACAATTTTGACAAGAGTTTTTATTTATTAATCTCTGTTCTGACGTTAGTTAGACCTGCACAAAACACCAATAAAGGTGAATAAAGACATCGGTAAATGAGGAAATATGTGACTTAATCACGGTACATCAACATGACCACATCATTAATTAGTAAAGAATCACACTTGTGTCACACACAACACAACTGCAAACCAGACCACCTCCAAGTTCAGAGTTCAGAGATCGGATCTCTCAGTTGTGTCTCAGTCTTTTACGTGATTGGATCGCACAGATCTGTTCTTTATGCAAGATCTGAACAGGCCCTATGATCCCTCTTTCAACACTTACAGCTTTGTTGTTACACCCTTGTATCCTCTCTCTCATTGGTGCTCTGCTAGACGAAGGAGAATGAGCCTCTAATCTTCATGATACACACTATGATCGAGAACTCTGCACCAAGGCCGCAACTCTACCAGCAAGTAAGGTCTTTGGCAGGTTCTGGCTTGAGTCACTGTGAAGGCCGTTCATTTGTCAGCCGCCGTTGCTGAGTCACAACCTTGTCATGGGATTTACATGTCATCCGTTCATTTATTTTTTTCTTTAAAGTTTGCATGAGTTGAGCAGCATTGTTGTCCTTCACACCTAAGTGAGAGTTGTGTGGCTTTGGCTCAACAACGGGGAATTAATTACCCATCTGATTATACTAAAGAGTCTTTTTTTTCTTTTTCAGAAAGTGAAAAAAGAAACATAATTTAGAAAATACACTTTCCCTTTTGCTACCTTGCCATAACCTTCAGGTTGCACGGGGTTTGTTTTCCCAAATCAGATATCTAAATTGATTTTAACTTAATTTCAAATTGATTGAAGTGGAGCAGACCCAAGCCAGACCTTTGCCATGGTCGCCCAGTAGTTGTGTATCCACACGCTCCCCGCTTTATCAACCTCTTGTTTTACCACTTTACCAGTTGTTTCTCAATGATCCTTCCCAAACGCAACCCAGCAGTTTTTGAAGTGTCTATGAAGTTATCTTCAGTTTCAGCATGTCTCATTTCATTGCTTTCCCTTCTTAATGCCACTGGAAGTGACCTTGAATGCCTTATGGTGTAATGATCCCTCATTATGGAACATTCCTCTCATCGTCTGTCTTCATACAGCACTGTTCATTGTTGGATATCACGTTGGAAACTTACGCTGCTTTGATGTGTTTGCCCCAAAGGTCAATTTTTTTCAGATGTTCTGTGGCTCTGAATAAGAATGATTGTCTTGCTTTATAATGTTCTAATGTCAATATGTCTTTCAGAGAGTGATGTAGTTAGCCAAGAGTGACATAGTTAGCCCATTTTTCTATCATAAAGACTGATGCACATTGTATGTTGGTTGATTAAACTGTCCACAAATAGAACTGGATTTTAGAAAGTAAGTCTTTGTAAAGGTGAAGCCACTCAAAACTGCAAATGGCACACATACCTTTCAGTCACTGCATCTCGAGCTTGGATTTGAATCTGACAAGCAGCAGTGCATTTATTCATGACTTACCAGAAATTCTGGAAAAAACTTGCAGTAAGAGGAACAGCAAGGGCCCACTTTAATGTAGCTGCTGGATTTCCTCTGTGTGACTTTGTGCCATCGTCTCTCTGCTGGATTTCCTGGAATGGAATATAACATTGCACGGTGTAAAATTCATCCTTGTGTAATTGTAACAGTGGATTTTAGCACTTTATTGCAGGCTGTGAAAAAGTTGGTACTGCATGGCCTCATCCATCACTTTAGCCTGACACATTTTTTTCTTTTTTAAAAGGCAGAGGGCTGCATTGGTCTCTGCTGCGTATTTTACATATATGCAGTGCAAGAAGGCTGCTCTGTTACATAATGCTCCAGTGCTAATTGAGAGTTTTTGGTCAGCAGTTTGTGAGCGGATAACGAACAAACTCATGAAGAGACATTTTTCTCCCCCTTCATATTGGCATTTATCCCTTCCTGTTGGTACTTTACGTGTACTGCTTACTGTGACTATGAAGACACGCTTTCATTCATCCGTATACAGTGTGCTGCTTGTCCCGACCATAGACTATATAAATATGAACAATGCAGCCCCACTTCCTCCCATTGGAGCCTGCACAGAATGGTCCAAGAGTGGAGCCACGCTGAGCCGCATTATCGATGACCTGCCAACACTTCCGCCACACTCACTCGCATTTTTGTTTATGTAATATTGCACGTTACTCTACCTACCTGGTAGTCATGATGATGTCACATCAAATGGATGCCAGAACAAGCATCAACATTACATTGACTACCTGATATCACAGAAACCATTCTAGGAAACAAAAATGACACGTACTGTAGTGTTTTAGTTTTGCTCATGTCCCGAGCTGTTGTCCCATTGTCCATCTTTATTTACAGTGTATGGTCCACACCCTCTGAGAAACCATAGCACCACAAACCATAGCAGCATCTACTGAATTCCCCAGAAACAGAAAAAACAGCACAGATAATATAGGAGATATTGCATATATTCAACTATTTCTCTACTCTGTTTGATTAGGAAAATAAACATGGTCAAGACAGATCAATAGAAGTCATTCATTACATTAAAGACACTGTTGAGCTTACAAAAGAATGGTTAAGCTCATGCAGACTATTGGTCTCCAATATCTGGTACCTACACCTTGCCGGAGAATTATGTAGGTTTTATGGCTACAAATAACACCTAATATAACAACATTCTCTCCCACTAATCAAAGTGTCAACTAACTAACAACAAATACTACTTTTTTGGTGTTTCCTTGACTATTTTACTGCTCATACTGCCATTAGCCTTTTTGTATACTGTCAAAAACTGGGGCTAAGTGAGACTCAAATTTTAAAAGCAGAGATATATAATACTTTAGGGCTTAATTTCATCTTCATTGCCGTGCATCAGTCTTCCCAGGCTAGAAATGCCTCTGTCTTTCTCTACATTCTAATATTCAGCCTCAGCATCCCCTGTAACACCTGGGTAAACAGCTTCAAGGGAAATTAAGAGGGATTAGTGAATATGCACTCATCCCTTCATCCCCTCACTCAAACTCTGGAGTCAACAACCGGAATATGAAGATTTTTTTTTCACAGTCAGTTCGGGGGGAGGGGATCACTTCAAGTGTCGACAAATTACATTTTAGAAACAATAGTCATGCCATTGATTAACACATCCATTGACGGACCGTATCCTTTTCCCCAGCCGTTTGGTGTTGTTGTTGTCGCCCCCTGCTGCACCTCTCTGACTGTGCAACTTTTTTTTTTTTTTTCAGGTCACTCCAGAGGACTACAAGGACAGCTCCTTCACCCAGCACACAGACGAGGCTGACATAGATGTAAGGCCCACGGTGCTTTCAGTGAGACACTGTAAAGTTTAGAAGAAAGTTTAGTTGATGCGCCTTCTCATTTGTGCGTCAGACCAAGCTGAGCAGGCTCTGCGAGCAGGACAAGTCATTGAGGATGCAGGAGGAGAAAGTGCAGCAGCTACACAGAGAGAAGGTACAGTTCTCAGCGTGCGCGTTCCTCTTTTTCCGTGCCTGCGGATTCTCAGATGTGAACTAACAAGTGCTTGTGTGTTGCGCGTGGCAGCACACTTTGGAGACAGCCCTGCTGTCTGCCAGTCAGGAGCTGAGTGAACAGAGTGGCTCCAACGCCGCAGCCACACAGAGCCTGGTCCAGCAGAGAGACGTGCTGCAGAACGGCCTCCTCAGCACCTGCAGAGAGCTGTCCAGAGTCAACACCGTGAGCACACTCACCCACACATCAACACACACGTCGCAACGGGACAGGCACAGGGTGGTTTACTGATTACAGAGTCAAAGCTGTAGTGAAAGTTATGACTGGGATTGGGTTGAGTGTGTTCTTTTGTTGAATGCAGCAGCAGGTGAAGGAAGTGCTCTCAGTCACGGTGTTACAGAGTTTATTCTATAGTAACCAGCTGAGTGTAACAGTGAAATGTATTTCTGTCCTACTTTTGTGGAAGCCCATTTTTAGCGGCAGTTGAGAATCATTTTTTTTTATCAATAACACAAGTTTATCATGATTAAAAGAAAACTTCTTGCCAAGTGATTGTTGTCTTTTTACCACATTTTGAGAAGAGTTTTCAAAATTTTCGTCCTAAATTTGACTTGAGTTTGATGGTGATTGTCTTGATTTTTGTCGTTCTCACTGGCAGGCATGGACTTTCTCTGCTGAGATTTAAAATTCATGACTGTCCACTGATTGTACTTGAAATTTACTGTTGGCACAATATCCGGTATTGACTTTCTGTAGGATTTCTGTAGGAAGAGAGAACATATTCTGTTTGTAAAACCTGAAGTGTTCGCAACCTTTTGGCAACATGGGAAAACTGCAATTTTAGATCAAAGATCAAATTATTGTTGTTGTCATCTGAGCACACATGCCTAAAGCTGGCCACTTGAGATCAGATAGCCCAAATCTGAAATTAATGTGAGATCTGAACAGGCTTGTACACTGTCAAATGATTGTCCAAGAGACAGAAGAATGTCTCACTGTCATTGATCAACTGCAGCCAGAGAACAGGATGAGTAAAATCTCAGTGCTGCCAATGCTTTAATTAGCACTTGTGTCTGGGCTGTCATGGCTAAAAAAAAAAAACAAATACATGAATAAAAGTGGAAATTACAAGCCACAATGCAAGGGTGTCAGTGATCAGGTGTGATTATGTACCACTTATAGTGTGGTGGTTGTGTGGCTGTTATATGTAGAAAAATAAAATGAGGAATTAAAGCAGTAACAGCAGTTGAATGTTTAAAGCCTGATCACTACACAAATAATTAAAGGAGAAAAAAAGAATTTCCAACTGTGTAAGGCAAACTTTTCAGAAGACATAAGAGAAACTGGGGATTAAAAAAAAGTATTAAGACACACATACACGTCAAGGACGCACACACAATGAAATCAGGGGCACACACGCTGACCCTGTTGTTGGATGATGCCCTGGTTTTAGGAGCTGGAGCGTTCCTGGAGGGAATACGACCGGCTGGAGGCAGAAGTCTCTCTGGCCAAGACCAACCTGCTGGAGCAGCTGGAGGCCCTGGGCAGCCCACAGGTACACACCACACACCCACACACACACACACATTTTATAAGGTAACTAAGCTTTGAAAGCATTTGTGCTTGGATGTGTGTGTCCTCAGACAGAGCCTCCTAGTCAGCGGCACATCCAGATCCAGAAGGAGCTGTGGAGGATCCAGGACGTGATGGAGGCTCTGTCCAAAAATAAACCACAGCGGAGCACAGACAGCGGTGAAACTCTTAAACTGCACCTCCAAAAAAAAAACCACATGCCCAGATTCTTTTCACAAGCACCTTTTCTTATTTGTCCTTGGTGATACTGTGGTTAAACTTACTTATTTTCCCACAAAGGTTTTGAAGAAATGGAAACATTACATTCATGTAACATCTAGTACACACTATGCATGGATCTGACACATTCTGGTTCTAAAATGTTACTTGGCAAATAAACAAATCCTCAACATGTGTTAACAGATGATTTTACAAGGGTCTTTTGTGATGACTTCTCTCCATATCCCCTGTGTTTAACAGGTTTTCCAGGATCCAAACCTCTCTCCAGTCAGCAGAAGAACGAGGTGAGGCAGCGTTCTGGTCCACGTTACACCACATTCACACTCTCGGATGATTCACACTGACTTTAGCCGCTGGCTCCAGTTATGTGTATTAAATGTTCAGATGTACGTAACATGGGTGTAACAATATGCACAGTCATCTGCACATGGTGGCAAGCTAACAATGTGTTAGACAAAGATATGGCATGAAAGTAACTGTCACCAGGGAGATATGGGCAGATTGTGTGTATGGGTTCTCTCCAGAGGGTGACATTTTGCCAGTTTCATATAAATTGGATATTTCACATTGTTGTGAACACAGTGTTTTGTTTGGATTGGTATCCCTCGCATCGAGCTGCTAGAGATTTTAGCCTTATCTTGAACCCCTCACATTGACCTTTTATTTGTTTGTCACTTGACTGACACAGTGTCTTGATCAAGGGAAAGAAAATCCCTGTTGATGTGTTTTCTCCAACAGTTCAGGCTCTAGAGTTGCCCGTTTAACGCCAACTTTTGATTCCGAGAAACACCTTAGTGGATCATTTACTTCTCTTCTGCCCGTCACTGTCAGTGTTTGTCTGTTTTGGTTGATTTTTAAACAGAGAAAGGCGTCGTAGTGTCTTTCAGTTCATTGTTTGAACTGTTATGAGGATAGTGAAGCATTTTGCAGCCAAATACATTTTTACTGAGGAGATACTAAAGAACAAAAACAAAACAAAAAGGGGAGGGACTTTTCACTGAGTGACAACTAATCAACAGAATACTCTTCAACAATAGGACAGGTTAGTCTCTTGACATGTCGAATTTTACCAGACTTAACTACATGTGAAACTGAACGCAGGCACCCAGTAAACTCAAGTGTGACCTTAAGATGTTACATTTGTCATACTTAACTTCTATCTTTCTAGTCTAACTTGGTAGAAGGCACTTTACTGCTCACAATGTCAAGGAACATTAATGTCTAAGTCACCATTATATAAAACATACTGTAGATAGATAGTTCTTCATGTTTTTTGAGTTGTTCCTAAAGTAATTTTGTTTATGTGTCTGTGTCAGGCTGCATCCTGCTGGGGATGGCTGCTGTGTCATTGCTATAGGTCTGGTCTATGTGGTGACATAGCAAGAGCTTATGAGCATACCAGTGTTGGCGGTTAGATTCTAATGAGAAGTGGGGAAAGGATAGCGCCTTAATGGTGGAGCAAATAGACTTCTGATGGAAACTTTAGCTGATACGTCCTGGACAATGAGAATGACGTGGAGATGGGAGGAGGATGATGACTGAAAGGCAGAGTGCCAGGGCTGCAATGAATATAAAGTAGGGGGACTTGAGACTGATTCCAGTGATCATTGGACTATAGTAGAGATGTTGAAATGGAGAATGAATTGATTTTGACAGCGTAAAGTATAAGCAGAAGTAATGAAGAGAATGAGAGCAGTAGAAACCAGCAGTATGTGTAAGCAGATCTTCCTAACTGAACATCTACCTGAGCGTCTCGTATAATCTCCCCACGTTTCCAGCATGTGTCAAGTCAGCTCTGCCTCAAATGGCAGTTCATGTAAATGTAATAACGTTAGCTTTGTCTCAGCCCACCTTTAACGTGTTCTTGACTTCCCCAACAAGCGGGCTGTTCATAACCATAGACCTTGTATTTCATTTCGTGGTGGAAATGAAAGTCATTTTTCATGGACTGAGACCCGCTGTGCTAACTGTCAACAGGCAGTGACGCTGCTGCCACTAAGTCCTCTCAAGGAGGGGAGCGGCGTGCCCCCCCGCCCGCCCCTCCCTCAGTACTACGACTCATCAGAGCGCCCCCCTCACGTGCCCCCCCACACCTCACACCCCGGTGGCCGACTGCCCCCCCATATTCACCGCCCTGAAGACCGCAAGGCCGGCGCCAGGAACGGAGCGCACAGCGTAAGAACTGCTGAAAGCGTCCATGCCACCCCAACCCATCTGCCCCCTTGTTGACCACCATCCATAAGCACACTGACCCACCTCCTCTGCGCTCCTCATTTGCCCGGGTTCTATGCGTGCCCAGCCATGTTTTCCTTCATTTCTCTCATTTCCATGCTCCATCCTGAAAGGCTGAATTCATATACTGGCACCGTGAAGTGACTCATTCCTCAACCGGTTTGGATAAATGTAATTCATTTCAGCCCTGTTATTTCTCCCCGCTACAAGCCATAATCCATCCAGCCGTACTCTGCCTCATTCAGACCTTCCCTGGTCACTAATAACATTATTTATGGTTTATTTATTTTTTATTTGGGTTTCGTCTTGTGTTTCAGGCTGCCTTGCCCTATTCTTCGAGTGTGTACGCTGAAGTAGAACACTCCTGTCCATTTTGGATGCTTTAAAAGACACAAACATTAAAACAAAGATTCTCAACAAACCATCAAAGTTTTAGATGCTTTGATGCATGCTTTCTTTTTTTGCTGGCATCATTTGCTGTAAGATTTCTCGATACAACTAGGTGTTGCAATCCCTAACAATTCAGCACAGAGCCTAACTAGTAGTGGGCTAGGGAAATGTTCTGTGGGGTAATGGATCCAGGTTGAGGAAAGGGGCGAGCGTCCAGTTACATTGCAGCCATTTAGTGAAATGTTAAATATCTCAAATATCTCATAAATTTGGTGATTTATTGGCTAATCTATAATGTGCCCTGAATCAGTTATTGTCTTACTTCGCTGATTTTTAATACTTTAGCAGGATTTTTAGTGTGTACCCAAAGAAATGGAACGCTATTGTGGTCTAAAATGTGCCAGCTAATGTGTAAAAAGTTTGCCCAGTACTCCACTTTGTGTGTGTGTGGCACATGGCTGCTAAATTGTGTGTATTCTCACCCTCGGGGCGTTGCTTTTCCCTGCCCTCACAGCAAGCTCCAGACTATCGGCTGTATAAGAGCGAACCTGAGCTCACCACCGTGAAGGAGGAAGTGGACGAGGCCAACGGCGAGGACAAGGACAAAGCCGAGGCGTCTGCTGAGAGCAAAGACACTGCAGCCTCAAAAGGTACACCGAGAACGTTTTCACTAAAGCAAGGAAAAATAGCCATAGAAACAAATTTGTCAAATATGACATCACCAAGCTTCTTCAAACCACTGGGTATGTTGGGTTGGGCTTTTACTGACTGATAACATGTCGGCTACACAATATGTTTGACTGATAAGATTATCACTGACAGATTAGGCCCTTCATCATAAATTCTAGCTGTGAATGGATAGACATTATAGTCTACTCTTTAATCCTCAAACAGTCTCTGCTTTCTGTCTTTCATAATTTCAGGCGCCAGATCCGATCTCAGTTTCTTGCTTTGTCTGCTAATAAACCCAGACATCATCTGGGGAGCAGTAGAATATTTTAACAGCTGATGTCTAATGGATCTCTAGCGCTGCTCTAGAACCAAGAAAAGCGCTAGACAACTCCTAGATGGGGGTCTAACAACTGCTTAAAAAAAGCGATGGACGCCTCATTGTTACATACCTGAACCAAATCGACTGGTTCCCTTCAAGAGGAGGTGACTGTTAGAGCCGGACCTTGTTGAGAGCAGCACTGTTTGTATGTGTGTTGTGGAAGTAAAGATATGAATGATCATTGATTCATACAAAGAACGAGTAGTTTGCATTTTGTTCTCCTCATTGTGCACAAAGTTTAGGTTATTATTATCCCCTGCTTGATGGATTTACTAGACACAGATGGCTTAGCTGTAAGAGGAGACACTGCCTAGGTGTTTAGCGTCACAAAAGGAGACCTTTCACTATTTCTGTGTGACAGTAATGTGGTTTAGATATGGTCATCTTTTTGATGTGTATTCTTAGCTGTGGGAAATTAGCCAATCATATGATAATTCCTGTCTTTTGACAGTGTCTTTTGAGATCCACCCCGCCACTTCGTGTGGTGAGGTGTTGTAGGGATCTCCCATTGTATACAATATACCTTGAACCTTAAACCCTTCAGTTGTGTGTGATTATTTATGCGTGTGTAGTGCGAGTGCAATATCTTTTAGAAAATAATTTACACCACAGTGTGCATCCTGGTTTTGGCACACACATTATTATTTACTGATCTCCTCCCTGACGTTAGTCACACCTGGACAAAACTCAAATTATAACTCCAACCCTAGAATTTTTTTATTCTTTGTTAACGGTAAGAAATGGAAATAAAGACATCGGTGATTGAGGGAAGTCATGACCACATTAATATATGAACACAAAATCACTCTCATATTAAGTACTTTCATTTGTACATTTTTACTTAGATTTATTTATGTATTTTTAATTAGTTAACAGCTACAAGGACAGAATATTTCAAAATGTTCTCATTACGTCTTTAATAGCGGCCGTATGTTTTTTCCTCCTCACACAGGAGCACCTCTGAGTATAGGAGGTCTTAATCTGACTCAGGGTGCATTGCGTTCACACATGAGACCCAGACCACCTCCAAATGTGGTCAGAGATCAGATCTCTCAAATGTGATCTCTGCGTTTTGGGTCGTTCACACCTGTCTTTTACGTGATTGGATCGCCCAGATCAGATCTTAATGCAAGGTTTGAACAGGCCCGAAGTAACAACAGTAGCCCCAATAGTAACCATTTTATTTTAACTGCTATGTGCTGTAAAAAATGGCCTCAATAATATCATTTTGGAAGCTTTAGTGTTGTCAGACTGCAGCACCACCAAACACTGTTATGTTCGAGTGGTTAATTAACATCAGCCATAGTCTCTAAAAGCGGCCAGGTTCAACAGGGTTAAAATCAGTGGGTGCAGTCAAGTCAAATTGGATCTCATTTGTTCAACATACTTTTCCACCTGCAAATGAACTGCTTTTGGGTTCCTTTGGGCAAATTGTCAAAGATCAGACACTATCAACCGTAACATTTGTGAACTGGAGCACAGATAAATGCTCTTCTACAAACCAGCCCGACAGTGCTGTGTGTTTGCTAATGTGTAAGCAACAATGATCCTTTCTGTGTCTCCAACAGTGCCCTCCTACCCCGTGGGTATCGTCCCCCCCAGGACCAAATCTCCCATGAGCCCTCCTGAGTCCTCGACCATCGCCTCCTATGTCACCTTGAGGAAGACCAAGAAACCTGAATCCAAATCTGTAAGTATGGCCTTTAGCATCAACAGAGGCATCGAATAAAAGTTTGTGATGAATTGAACCCATTTCATATGAGCTAATGTGGCAGAAATAGCTGGAAGGATTGCTGTTTTGTTGGATTTTTGTTAAGGCGCACTTTCCAAAATCCTAAATCTGCTCCACCAGGATGGCTACTCACGTCTTTATTTGACACGCTAATTCAGAGAAGGTAGCATTCTTGCTTTGGGGACCAATTTTGCTCATATTTCTTGTTTCCCCTTTTGCACAGCTTCTTTTTTTCTTTGTTTCTTTTCTCTTTTTTTCATCTCACAGCTGTTTCAAGCTCATGTTTAAATCTGTCTCCAGCTCAGGGATGATTTAAATGTCATCCTTATCTTCTTTGTGTTTGTCAGTGGAACAAGCAAAAGCCTTGTAATTTGGGTCAACTGTATCTGCTATTGAACGCATTAAACTAAGTGTAGCATTTGTTCCCAGAAATGGGTTGAAACCATAGACTGTATATAAATATGGACAACACATCGTCACTACCTTGCTGTGACCAAACTGAGGCTATTTGCCCAGGATGACGGGCAGTGCCATCTTGCGAGTCTGGAGCCATGTTTCATTAACACTTCCCCCTGCTCTACCTTCAACAGTTACAAAGAAACACTGGACAATAATACAATGTACTTATTTATTTTTTCCTATTCTCGCTGTTCTTCTGAAACTTATAAGAAGAAGCGATACTTGAACATGCATCAGCATAATATTAGTAACCTAAAATTATCCTTAAAGGATATGTATTTGACATGTACTTTTGTTTTAGTTTGGCCCAAGTCCCATCCACTAACATAGATAAAGTGGAGCTTATGACCTATGTACTGCGGCCAGACACCAGGGGGAGCTCTACTTGCTTTGACTTGATTGTTGAGGAACTGGTCCACCATCCAACTTAATACAGTCTATGATTGAAACCATGAAAAATTATCTGAAATGGAAAGTATCAAATCCTTAATTGTGCAGAAATAATGTTTCCCGCGCAATAGTTCCCATTAAAAGTCTGTGAAAGTCACTGCGAATGTGTTCTTATCACGCCCACACCAGTAGCTTCAAATAACTTTAAAAAACAACTTTTGAACATTTGACAGTTTACATGCATTGATCTGAGTTACAGTGCCAGTAAATGTGTCTGCTGAAAGACGTTGCCGCAGGATTTCCTCTGCTACATCAAGGTTAAAAACAACACTGCAGATAGAGATAAAGCTGTGAGGCATTTACCCGAACACCAGATCAGATGTAGATGTCCCTCACGGCCGCTGCGCCTACACTCACCCACGATGTTACTACGCTCCGCTGCTAATCCATCCATATGGGCTGTACCGTACGACCTGACTGTGAACACTCACCCACAGATTTAAAAAGGCATGGGTTCAGCTCCAACCTGTGAAAAGAATCATATAAAACAGAGAGAATGCTGACAGATTTGCCATTCCAAGGGAAGATAGATGGTCATTAGGAGTCATCCTCTAGAGGGCTGCAGTACATTTCATAGAAATCCAGGTAGACACCTCTGATTTGGTCTCATCAGTAAGCTGGGGGTTCCTGTGTATGTGTATGTGTATATATATATATATATATATATATATATATATATATATATATATACACATACATATACATACATATATACAGGTAAATTTTGAAATGTCTGGAAACTGACAGTTTAATCTGCTTGTGGTACACAAACAATAGATTTTGAATCCATCTGAAAGATCATTTAAATACTTACGTAGGCAGTTTAATATGAGAAAAAAGCAACCTTGTAACCTTGAGTATTGCGCAGGATCGGCCCAGGAGTGCAGTGGATCAGATTGGATTCGTGGAGCGAGAGGTGGGCAGAACGAGGATGAGCGTGGAGGAGCAGCTGGAGAGGATAAGGAGAAACCAGCAGGCCTCGTCGCTCCGCGAGAAGAAGAGAGAAGTGCCATCCCGCTCGCCCTCCTTCAGCAAGGAGAACCCGTTCGTTATCCTGCAGGTGATGTAATTCACAACTAGACAGCTGTTTTCCTTTTCCTTAGTCTTGGAAAACTGTCAGACATTTTCAGTCTGGCTGTTATTTCAAAGTGTGCGCGCGCGGCTGTGTGTGTGTGTGTGCAGAGTCGCGCCCAGGCCGAGGGGGCTTGTGCGGACCCCGTGGAACTGGAGGCGGCCCTGCAGCAGCTGAAGGTGGCTCACATGGCGCAGAGCAGGACGGAGAGAGAGCAGGCTGCATCACAGGTTCATAGGACGACTCAGTCACACTTCTTTATATGATGTTCTAACTGCAAGCATCATGCATTAGATTTTCATCCTAGACAGATGCAAATTACTGGGGCAAAGAACCATATTTTGTAACTTAGGCACACATTTTAAATTGTGTCCCTGTCCCTCTCATTGCGGTTAAGAAGCATGTGGTTTTCATTCAACCAATCACAGAAGATCAAGGAAACATTCTCAGATCTAATCAGAGTCAAATGTAGTCTGCTAGGGACACATTTAGGGAGGTAGGTACCATTAAGATGTGGCCTAATGTTGTGTAATGTGATAATGTTGACTGAATCAGCACCACTGTTCTAATGGTCTAAATATATGTTTGCATTTGTTTACCACAAGGGCAAGGAACCATATATGCTAAATTTATTCATCTCGATTTTCTCCATGAAAAGTTTTTCGCAGCTGTACTCTAATATGCACTATTATTGAATTAGATAAATAGAGATTACTTCATTTATCTGAGTGAGACATTCACAATTGAATGAGAAGGTGTGTCCAAACTTTTGACTGGTGGTGTATGTATAAGTACCTGTCATCTCAATAGTTGTGTTTCTATTGCAGTTTTTCACAAAATAAGTGATATTTCTGAAATTTCGATATAAGGTACAATAGCACTTGGTACGTGCTTCCATTGAAAGGTGTTTTTCCGATGAGCTGTATCTCTCAAGTCTCGTCTCGCAATATCCCATAATTCTCTTAAATTCTTGTCACGCTGAACTTCACTTTGAGGACGATGGACTGAAATGAACTGGTCACATGACTTCATGCATCTTCTCCAGTGACAGGGAAATGTGAAAAAAGTGTTTCCATCGCACTTTTGAGATAAACGCTTGTTTCAGTACGTCTAGAAAAACCCCATCATGAGAGTCTAACAATGTTTTAGTGATTTTTGAGAGGTTTTTCAAAATGTAGGCATTTCCATTCCAACTTTATATTGCAATATTTAGGTTTTGTGCATTTCTAGTGGTAATGGAAATGCAGCAACTTATTCCCATTCCGTATGTTGCTCTTTTTTCATCAGTGTCAAGCTGGTGATAAAATCAGGCGTCACTCACTTTTGGATGCACCAACTGCTCATGACATGATTCTGTTTCAATCTGCAGGAGGCGCAGGGAGCGGAGGAGACGAAGAATGGCAAGCGCGAGGAGGTGCAGCAGGACAGGGGCACTGCCTTGCAGGGTACGAAGGAGCCACAGGCTGAGACAAACAGCATAGACAATGAGGTACTGCTGACAGTTGATATTAAATGACTTGATATATCTTCAGACAATAAGAGAAAGTGCTGACTGTCTAGAGAAAGGGAGGATGGGAGTGGTACAGTAGGCTCTATATATTATCAGGCATTTTGTAATGTAAATGTAGATAAATGTTAAGTTAGCTTCTAACAAATTAAAGACATGGCAACCATTGAAATAAGAGCCCATGCAGAGTGGCTCGCTGTGCTGGTAGTCAGCTGGTACAGTAGCAGCTGCAGGTGGAGGATAATCACAGGAATGCTGCCACACAGTTAAATTCATCTTCTGTAATCCTGGCCCTGCCTGCCACGCAGCAAATAATCGGCCATTGTGTCTGCGTGTGTAATCTGGGACAATAACAGGGGATTTGTGAGAACACGGAGGAAGCCAGGTTGGCTTTAAGGGGTTTATCTCCTGGATTCAGCCAGTAGTGGTAGCTGGGTCTGGGCTGCTCTCCAGTGCGATGCCACCCCGGAGTGTGCATGTCACCCTCATTCCTCAGCAAAGGGAAAACCACTGGCTTTTTCATTCAGTCAGTCATTCATTCATAATTTGAATTATTTTCTTTATCTATTACATTTCTTTTTGCTCATTTAGGGTTTAACTTTCCATTTCTTTTTGATTTTTAAATCAGATATCCCATATTCCTACTACCCATACATATATTTCTGTATATTTGTCATAAATTAAGATTAAGATTAAGATAGTACTTTATTGATCCCCATTGGGGAAATTCAAATGTTACAGCAGCACAACCGTGACCAGAAAGAAATGAAAGAATTAAAGAAATTAAATAGGACAACAACAAATGATCTTAGTGATAAGAAAATCAAGTATTGGGGACATAAATGTTTCCTGTCAACAGGCTCGTGCTGCATGTAACACCGCTTAGAAGACATGTAGTTATTGTTTCCGTCGCTTAAATGTGGATTTTTAAATTTGAATCATTTCTTTTACCGGTTTTGCTTTTTCATATGCAATATCCAGCCCCATAAACTCTCCGCATTCTAATAAAAGTGTTCTTTCTCAGCTGTGCGAAAGCCAAAGGGTAGTGATTGTGGACCTGGGCACGGAGCCTCGGCGCGTGGAGATTGTCAACTTTCAGCCGTTCGAGGACGATGAAAGCAGAGAGCACGATCTGACCAGCTCGCCCACAAACACTACCACTGAAAACAGGTGCGTGGGTGATCTGGTACATCCATCTTTGTGAGGGACCAATAGGAGCTGGAGACCTGGGCAATAAGGACAGTTGTAGAAAGTGAGGAGGTCATTGTCTGTCCAGTTCTTCTTACATGAGCAATAAACTAGTTCCGGCAACAGAGCCCACACACAACTCCTAAGAAATATCTCACTGCCAGGCAAATTAGTTCTAAATACGTTGTGTCTTAGAGTGTGTCCTGGAGACTACAAACAGGTACATCAAGAACTTAAGGAAGATTTTAAAAAGTTAGTTAAGATTGCGCTAGGGAAGCTCCTGACTCCACTTCATGCTCTAAAATTCTTTTACTGATGGATTTGGTTTGAAGGTAGCATGAGACAGTAGCAGTTAGACGTGTCAAGGGGATATCTTCCAATGACTCTTTTAGTTAATTAATACTACTACTAACACTACACTCTGCTCTACCTCCACCAGCTACAGTGTTGCACTTGTTACAACTCTTACAGCCACACGGGACCGTTTTACGGAGCGGTTGCCATGGCGAGTGGCAGTCACCATTATGCCACATCCTGTTTCCATAGTGTCAAATAACTAACTAAAACTAAACTTATCAAACAGAATTGATACTTGACCATGCATCAATATTATATTAACTAGCTGAAATGAGAGACCATCCTTTAAAAAGAAAAGTGTACTTGACGTGTACTGTAGTGTTTTTGTTTGGCCCAAGTCTCATCCAATTACATGGAGGGGGTGGAGCTTATGACCTATACTGAAGTCAGTCACCAGGGGGATCTCTATTTGCTTTGGCAAGATGAAGAGCGTTGTAATAAAAAATAAATAAATGAAAAAAAAAATATATAGCTGAAAATTGGTCTGGAGTCACCCCATTGTGAACTGATGGTGCTTCGCCAAAGATCTGAGGGGCCAATCAAATCGTTTGAATAGGCTTTATGTGGTGATAGACGGAGGAGTAACAACTTATTGGCTGTAGAACTTTCAAATTGTGTGCTGATGTACTGTATTTTTCTCTTTGTATCAGTTGAAACCTCCGATAATGAAATCCAGATGACTTGTTACCAGATGCATATTTTGATAATATTTTGATATTGTAAGTTAACTTAATAACCCATATTGACAAACTAAAATATATATTTTTTGGAAATTATTTTAAATTCCTAAATATTCAGGCCTGTAGTAATGTCCTGTGTAAACGGCTCTTTGTCGGCAGACTTGACATGCCCTTGGGGTAAGTCTCTCCAGGCTTTAAACACCTTGGTTTAAGCCGTCGATCCCACTGATTGAATTTGATTGAAAGCTGAAAATGAGTTTTTGAGCTTGATGGATTTGTCTTGACAGCTCTGTCCTGAAACAAGTGTGCAACGTTAAGGTTCCCGCTAATATTTTCTAGCATTGTCTATCGCAGAAGGAATTGTGACAGACTGTGGCACAAAAATGATATATTAATATCCCACTAGATCCACTGTATTGATAGTGTCGGCTTCCAGGAAAACTAAAATACATTTACATTTCAAGCATTATTTGTACGGTTTTCAAGAAAAAGATAAATGGATGAAAGATACCGAACACCATTCACTGGACGTAGGCGACTACACAGTGGAGCGTGTGATGCTGTGATATCACATCTTTAACTATCAACGTTTCACCAAAAAGAGGGAGACTGAGGTTTTCTCATCTCTCATGTCTGTGTCCAGTGTCAGGAATTACTGAGAGTTTTCGGCTCCTTGTCTGTGATATTTTTCCTCAAGTGTGACCCACTCTTCTGCTAAATGTAGCTTCCAGACTCCAGAGCCGGAGACGCCGAGCCCAGAGCCCAAAGAGGAGGAGACAGATGGCATGCAACAAATGAACAGAGAGGAGAACCTTGGGAAGAGCCTGGATTCATACAACCAGCTGACAGCGGACGACAAGAAACACAACAACAACATGCTGGCTTGTAAGTAGAGCTCCTGTTGAGAACAGATTCCATCTGAACTCAAATACACTTATCTTTTTTTTTTTCATTAGACAAATACACAATTGAGTGTGCACAGTAAGTACATATAATAAGTACACTCGGTAAATATTTAAGTTTTGGATGTTTTCTCATTTTGTTTGGTGAAATGTGGGGAAATTTAAACACAAAAAAGATCCTAACCATAGCTCTGCCCATATTGGTCTGTCATAGTTTGCCAGTGTTTTTTGACTTAATGTCCTTAAGTCAAACTGTACAAATAAAATTATTGGGAATGTCTGGGACTGCCTTTTAAAATTATATCCATAACCAAGTAAAGAAAGCTTAAGAATGTGTCTGAACTTTGGACAGAGCTCTGCAAGCTGTTTCCCTAGGCTACATCCAAAAATATTATTAGACTAATCACATTCTGACCACACTAACTCTCAGAAAGAAAGCAAACGATCCATTTCTGAAAAAGTAAAAACAAGTTAACTATTTGTTAACTCTTAAAGCATCGCGGCTCCTGTCTGTTGCTGGTAGGTATATTAGACTAGGCGTGTCAAACATATGGCCCTCATGCCAAAACCAGCCCATCAGATGGTCCGATGTGACCCGCCAGATGAATTTGCAAAAACTACATAGAAGACATTAACTTAAAACTTTCAAGTAAATTGGCATCTATTCTTTTATTTTCCCACTAGGAGTGCTGTTTCAGTAAAAGCAGACAACATGACACAACACTGGAACCCAGAACTACAGGAAACAGCAGATGCATTATTTTTCTTTAAAATTTTCAGGTTGTTAATAAAATGTTTTGTTAAAAGGACAATTCAATAAATGTCAACCTTTTCTCCAGATTTTTCCGTTCATCATGGTGTTATGTTACCAGTCTGGCCCACTTGACATCAGCGTGGCTCCTGAACTAAAATGAGTTTGACACCCTTGTATTAGGCCGTATGTGTGCAGGCATATGTGTGCATTCTTGCATGTGTCCTCCTCATTTTTCACTTGTCAGCATTAAAAAAAAAAAAAAAAGCTCACTGACTAAAGCATCAGAAGGTAAATACCTGCTGCTTGTCTGCAGGGAGCGTCCCGTGTCTTCGCCCACGCAGCTGCTGCTCATGGAGGTTGGAGTTTAACATCACAGATGTGTGTGAAGTTCATTTAAAACCGATCAGACTGTCGTAGCAACCTATCTCACTATTTCCAGTGAGGCCTAGGCACACTGTAAGATCACAGGTAGCTGGCTGTTGCTTTTGTCAAACAACACAAACGCTTCTTCAAAAGTACTTCATTTTCAAATAAATGATTTTAATGAATCCATTAGATATAGATGTGTTTGAATGAGTGATTCCCTCTGTGTCTGCGGCTGCTTTACGCAGGGATTAAATAGACGTCTTCAATTCATTAAAACCCTCTGAAGGCAGCGGGACACATGGTGATAAATCTGCAGCCTCTGATTTGTGCTGTGACTTCTGCTGCACCCCAGTGCACTGACATTATAATCAAATCAAGGGGCACCAGCTGCTATGGACAACTCAGACACAGCTCTACACACATTCAGCATTGTCTGTTTATATGAAAGATATCAGGTTATAATTGATTATTAATCCTTTTGTGTCAGTTTCATATTTTTTTTCCTTTTTTAAATGTATTGAAATGCAGTGGTATGAGACTGAAAAAGATCTTTTAAATTAACTGCTTTTTTTTCTTTCCTTCTTTTTTTTGTTACTGTGTTCATTGTAGAAAATATATTAAAACACCATCTAAAGCTAGCTACACATTTAAGGTTTATATATTCAGGTTGCAGTGCTCAGAACATCCCAGATCTCCCTGGAGAAACCTCTTTTTATGGAGATGCTGTCTTCATGAGTTGCTGTGTTTCTCTCAGATCTTTCAGAGCAATTAGACCGGTGATATAACTGGCTAAGAGGAAATTTATTAAACACCACACCCTTCAGTTTAAGTACATTTTCCACCTGCCTATTTGCCCAAAATAATTTCCCAAAATAGCAGGTATGCTTGAGCACATTTGTGTAAAAAAACATCCCCACTGAATTTAATGAAACCTGCGTCTGGTAATGCTTGCAGACAGTGTCCTCTAGTGGAAAAATGATAAAACTACAAGATTTAGCTGTATACTTCGGTTGCGGCCTGTTCAGTGAGGAGAAAGCTTCCTGTCCCACTCAGAGGTTGCATTCTGGTGAAACAGAGCATGTTGAGTAGAGGGTGGCCCGATCTGTTTGATTTCTCCTCTTAACAGTTTTGTTGTTATCTAGAGGTCTAACTGAGGCAGAGCACAAGTGTAGGAAAAAATAAAAAATGATAACATTCTCCCTTTTCTTCTCCCCGCAGCACAGACATTCACGTTGGTGAGCGACACGTGAGTGACGCTGGCCTCGACATCCATAGAGCCCAAATGTAGCCAGCCTGCACAGAGCATGCTCCATGGCTTCCTGCGTTTACAACACAACTCCTTTGACACTACTGTTACATGCCCACACGGAGACTGAGACTCGGAGTGTGACGGCCCCGCTAACAGACTGACCGACACCCAGATGGATCGACAGCCGTCACATCTGAGAGAGAGGCAGATGTACTGTATCTCTAGCACCTGTTAGATCTGTTCATACTGATATGTCCTCCAGCAAAACTGAATTCTATGGAGTCCTGCCTGTCCCAAAACATTTCTGCATATAGAAAAGAGTGTGAAATGGTATAGTCACGAAAAGGATCATACATTAAATCTGAAATATATATGAGCAACCCTAGGGATGAAGTCAAGGCTGATGCAGATGTGAAGTAGTTCTTTGCTCAAGGGCATCTCAGCCATGCTATTGAGAGCAATCCTAGTGGCCCCTGATTTTACAAGTCAGGATTAAATAACTTTTTTGG
This sequence comes from Mugil cephalus, assembly GCF_022458985.1. Classification (NCBI taxonomy): domain Eukaryota; kingdom Metazoa; phylum Chordata; class Actinopteri; order Mugiliformes; family Mugilidae; genus Mugil; species Mugil cephalus. The sequence continues at coordinate 18,728,698 of NC_061791.1, read as the reverse complement.
ACTGCTTTTTCGTTGTTGTTGTACTTCACTGCAGCTGGAGAGCTGGAAGCATGAAGTGGATGTGAGTGTTTCAAAAAGGCTTTAACACAAATCTCCTTAATCCAGTGTTGGAAAGTGTTTCTGAAGCAAAAAGTACTTCATATACGGTTTATAGCCTGGTCTGCCCCTCCAAGTATGAGAACAGAACAAGCTACATGCAACTGTCACCTGTGGCTGTACATTTTGATGAGACAGCAATAGAACAAGATTAAAAATTCAGGTAGATGCAATTAGTTTTCCTCCAGGGTGACGTAATTGGAGACAGCATGAGCAGCTCAGACATTCACCACAAGGTCTGGCTCTAAAAGACGCTTCCCCTTGAAGAGAACCACTTCAATAACATAGGCGTATATAATATCAACTATAATATCAAGGCATCCTGGATTTTTTAAGCAGTTGTTAGTCCACATCTAGGAGTTGCCTAGCGCTTTTCTCCTGGAGTAAGGGTAGAGATCCATCGGAGACAGCAGCCGTTAGAATATTCTCCTGCGTCCCAGACGCTGTCGGGGTTTATTTGCATACAGAGCGCGAAACTGAGATCGGACCTGGAGATCTGCATGTTTAGGCTGGGTGTGAACACACGTAGCTAAAGCTGGTCCCTGGCAACTGGTCCCAGACCGGATCTTAATGCAAGGTCTGAACAGGGCCCAAATGTGGTCAGATCTCAGTGCATCCCCAGCCTGTTCACACCTGTGTTGCATGATTGGATCGCCCAGATTGGATCTTAATGCAAGACCTGAACAGGCTCCTAGGATGTGAGGGTCATGTTCATGTCGTGCGGTGAAGATGGAAAACAAGACTGCTGGCTGAATTCTAGTGGTCTGTAGAGGCAAAGCAGGAACTGAAGTTCAGTGCAGTGCTTCGGATTTACTGGTCAGTCCACATTAAGAACACAGTGTGGGTGGCTTCGTTACGGAAACAGGATAAGGACATCTGTTTGGGACAGGTGTTAGGGGTTTGTAACCTTATCCAGGGGTCTTCCAGGCATATGAAACTGGAAGGGGACTTTTTTGCACATGTTTTTGGATATCACATAAATTGTGAAGACTCAGCTCAGTTTTGTTGGCAGTCTCAGTATTAGCTAGCCCACTGCCTAATGCCAAATGAGTACATATTTCTCATCATTTGTGGACAGAATTAGAGCTATAAATAACTAAACCATTTCACAATTTTGACTGTATGTATGACTTGTTTTGGGGGGTAATATACACCATAGAAGTGTGCTGCCAAATACATACACACACACACACACATCAGTATACAGAGCTTTTGATACTTTACTTAGTACAACGTATTAAAGTCATCTTAACACAATAATTGTTGTAATCCACAGACCTTGTAAGAGTGGGTGTTAGCTGTGAGAGGCAGTGTACAGCTGTAAATAGGTGCACTTGAGAAGTCTCACTGCAGATGAGCTAAGCACCAGAACTCGACACACATGCAGTGCTTTATTTTAACCCCAAAGTGACCGCTGATGCTCTTTGGCTTTAACCCGCTCTGTTTTTAATAGTTTGGGTTTATTTGAGATAAGAAAAAGTCTCTCCTATCGCTCTATTTTCACATCTTTTGCACCGGCAACATAACAGTCATTAAATGGATATACATATATAAATATATATATATAAACAAAGTATATATATATGAACATAAAGCCAATTTTTACTTCAACAAGGTGCCACTTCAGCTGCTGCTGTTTTCCTCCGTTTTGTTTTTGGACCCGGGCTAAGTATTTTTTTGAAGTTGTGATTATTTATGCTGAGCAGATGGTTTGAATCTCCTGAGGTCTGACGGGCTGCGCCTCCAGAGTACACTTTGGATGTGCAGTCTGCCTTTTTCAGTTCGTGTGTCCTTTTCTTTTTCTCCCTCTTTTGGTTTGCATTATGTAGAAGACACAGAGAGGACAGGAAGTGGCTACTGGGTTTGATTCTGTCCTAGGCGGTGAAGAATCAGAATAGCACACGTACGAAGCAATAAGTAGGACTTTGGCGCTCCAGGACGTAAAAGAAATTTAAAAGAGGTGTATAAACTGTAAAAAAAAATAATAATAAATAAATAAATGAATAAATAAAACCAGATAACATAATTTATGTACACAATGAAAAAAGAAAAAGAGTGAATATTATAACTCCAAGAGGTTATTATTAATATTAATAGGGTCAATATGCAAAAAGTTCATACCCCATCTGTTTTATATCATATGAAATAAATGTTGATGTTCTTAAAACATGCTTGGAAGTTGTTGTTTTTTTTAAGAAAACGTGTGGTGCCTTTAGGCTTTTTCTGTGATACCCCTTAATATGGATGAAATTATAAGAGCCATGGAAAAATGTTGTGGGGGTGGAGGGTTATCTACAAATTACTTAAGCAGTTCAGCTGATCCTGATGTGTGCATGTCAGGAAGTATCACTATTTCATCAACAACAACAACAAAAAAGTGTATGTATGTATATATATATATATATAAGTAAGGATATAAGAAGTGGCAAAAAACAGGTCCATTTTCCCTAATTTCATATAGCCTACCATAGATGGATCTGGATGACTGAGAAGCCTCGCATACATTTTTATTGTTATCTACACTTGCAGTTGTTTTCATTAACATGCCAGATGTGGTCTGGATTAATCGATTAAAACCAAAGTGATACCACTGATGTTCTGAAATTGTGCCAGAAGTTGCTGTTCCAGTTTGAACCATCAACAATCTCAAATTACAAAGGTTTGTCCTGTTTAATTCTAAATTAATTGCTGTGTTATCAAATGCAACTGATCGCGTAGCTATAAAATGTGGGGCCGTAATAAAGACAAACTATATTTACAGCGTATGCATTTTCTCCATCTCAGCGCAGGCAGTACAAGAGACAGGCCTGCATTCAACGCAACAAGTCGACCACTTAGGTCAGCTACTGTACACACAAACTGAGAAAAGAGACCATTAGTTTAACACGAGAAACGATCAGTGCAGTCACGGAGGCTAAAGCGTACCGATGAGACCCGCGGTGATTTCAGGAGCACGCACCTTGCTGAGATAAGAACGTGCCTTTTCAGCACTTTTTGAGTTGGATCGTTTTTCTGTTTGGCGGAACACGTGGAGCCGAGAGGCCACAATGCCAAAGAGCGTCTATGTTTGCGAAGACGACTCACTCAATTTGAAAAATAAATTTGAGCGTGGTCCTACTAGCGGCGCCTTTGTGCGATATACCACCAAGTCGAGAAAAGCAAAAACAAGCATTTTTCTCAGATTTGTTAGACGGTACTTTCAGTGTAATTAGCTTTACTAAATCAGTATTACTTGAAATATTTATTCGTTTACACATGTACACAAATGTTAAAAAAATACATTTGTGAGATATGTTTTATTCTGTTATTCGGTGTCAAAGGTCATCATTGAAGGTAAAAAAATATATATATATACAAAAACTAGTTGAACTGATAGTTTATTTACGACGGAACTGCTGTTTTACGGACGCATTTAGTTCACATCGACTGTATTGATGGTTTCATGTTCCAGTAACCTGTGAGGCATCTTTCATAATACACCAGCTATGGCCATGCGGGCCTCTACGTCATATAAACCCCCTGCTGTGCTTTACGCTTGAAGCGGAGTGTGAGTGGAAGAAGAAGGGCAGCCTAAGGGCAACTTTTCGAGTGAAACATCACTAAAATAGCTTTTTGTGTTGTTCGAAAATGGCTCCAATTAGTACGGACGGGGCCGAACAAGATCCTCAGCCGACGTCGAAGCCAAACGGCACCGGAGAAACGGCAGAAACCGGCATGGAGGGACAGGCCGTGCCGGACCCCAAACAGGAACCGGGCGACAACAACGAGAGTACAGCAGGAATGGACGTGAACAGTTGTCGTGGTGCGGCGGACTTGGACAACCCGTCTCCCGTTCGCGACGCCGACGAAGAAACCGCTGTGCCGATTGAAAAGGAGGACGGTGATGTAGGGGAACCCGGCGTTAAACTCTCTGAACCGGGGAAAAGTCCCGTACAGGGGAGTTTGGCAAGTAGCACTGATTCCGCACAAGAGGGCTCCCGGGTGCTGAAACAAGAACAAAGAGAGGGGGAGAACGTGTCCTCCTCACCGCCCACCGAGCACACAAAGACCGCGGAGAAAGCCGAGCACGGCACCAAGAGACGGGCCAGCGTGGAGCTGACCTCCTCGGACGGAGAGCCGCTCAGTCGGATGGATTCCGAAGACAGGTCTGTTGGAAGTAGTAAACGGTGTGGCCGGGCCTTATGCTGGCTTCTAAAACACCGTGACAAGTTCACTGTTTTAAAGTAGAGTCAGTTGGTTTTACAGATTAAAAATGCTCCGCCGGACAATATAGTGCTTTAACGTGTGTAAATAGCAGCCCGTAATTTAGTATAGTTTGTAGGAAACACCTGTCTTTAAAAATAACAGTTACCACCAGTGCGCCTCCAATGTTCAGTTTCATTAAAATAATAAAATACTTATTAGAACTCCAACTTAACTAGCAACTGGACCTCACATGTGCATGCAAAAATACACCCACCCTTGTGGTGCCCACTCTCTTACTGAGGCTCCTAAAGCAAATGTAGGCGAGATAGGTTGGTGTCCACTGCCTTGCTCAAGGGCACAAGAACCTTTTCTCCTTTTATTATTATGTATTAACTTTCTCTCATACTGTGCAGTGACCATTTAGCACTTGACCCCTTTAAAAGTTGGGGACATTTTCTAACCTGTGTTTAAAAGTTTTTATTACTGGGAGTACAGTCTAAAGCACTCAAATAATAAATTAATAAGCAAGTGAAGAATGAAATTCTGGGAAAACACATTGTCTTACGGGATTAATTGCTACTAATTTTATTTTAATTTCAGTTTCTCCTCATTGGGTTTGTTTATTGCAACTTTTTATTACAGAAAAGATTTATTTAGCGAGGAAGCAGGTAGGAAGAAAACTTGCAGTTGTTACAGAGTATATGTTTGCCATGGGAGTATGTAAACCTTAACACTTCCTGCAGCTGTTTCCCAGTACCAGCCCGTCAACAATTTACTGTGGGTATTTTATAGTAGATGGAGGAAGTGTTGATATAATCTATGCAGTCCGCTTATATTTAGGATCCGATGCAGTCATTGTTAGGGCTATTATTATGATATAACTTACCTGTTTGGTTTTGTGGCTCCCACACTATGTACACTAAAGTTTTTATAGGCGGTTTAAACTTCTGTGTTAAGTTGATGCAGAAGCTACAGCAACAGCGCAGACCCTAGCACCATAACTGGCCTCCCCAGAAATGTAACTACATGCCTCAGGTGAAGCAGAGCGCAAGAGCCGTGATTGGTCGTCTTGGTAGTAGCGTGTTTCTGCATTAGTATTTCTGGCAGCTTCTCCACCTCCACTATTTTCAAATTGATTGTTTTGGATCAACAGTTGGATCAACACATTGAGGAAAGGTTAACTGAGGAAGTTTGGAAATACAAACATTTGTATGACATTTTGGCAAAAGTTTTAGTTGCCATTGTTGAAAGTGAAGCAGGAAGTAGAAACAAAAATGAACCCAAATGGCAAAAAAAGACACGGCAGCAACTAGCTTTTTTTTTTACAGAACAAGCCAGGCTGACGAGTGCACAAGTATAAATGGCTCGCACCGGCGCAGCGCAGTTCTATAAAAGGGCCTTTTTATGAAGATGGTATGGTATTTATACAGTCAGGATGAATATCATTAATAAAAAGTCTGTCATATTTTTTTTCATCTTTGTGTTAGCTAGCCCTCTTCTTAATGCTGAATGAATAAATATGTCAAGGCAGATGATGGGATACTCACCAATCAGCTCCATGTTAGAAATGTGTTCTGGAATTGACAAAGAATCGGGCTAATGTACAGAGTTAACAATGACTTGGTGTTCCTAACTCCAACTCAAATCACGCCAACAATCTGGTTTACAGTACTACAGCTGCTCCTTTTTCTCTGATTGCAAATCTAAAATGGTACAGCGCCAATACCCTTATAGTAAGTTTAGACTTTTGCATTATGTAGACACAGAAATTAGGACGACAGGCTCGTACTGACGTAGTCTGTCTACAAAAGTTACGGCGTCTAGGTAGCGCAGTATCATAAGCCTTAAGGCAACATCATAGTTTTGGGCAAAACAACATGAAAATGGGGACAAATTATTCAGAATAAAATAATGAGTGTAATAAACATATAGCACATAGAAGCTCTAGTTTATTTACTACTTTACTGTTGAGTAGTGACAAATTCTGGACTGCTCAGGGACTGCGATGTCTGTCAGACTTTGGTCGGGATTGCCATCAGATGAACTAGGGCTGGGTTTAAAACAAATGATTGGAAATTCAGATTGGTTCCTCCTGATATGTCTGGACCAATCTATTTGCGTGGTCTTGCGAGATTTGTTGCGTGAGACTGCAGCAAGATTTATGATGAGAGAATGCAGGAAATGGCGTGTATGGTTTTTTATATATGTGTGTGTGTGTGTGTGTGTGTGTGTGTGTGTGTGTGTGTGTGTCAATCCATGGATTTCACAGTTAAAGGCTACCTCCACTGTCACTTCAGAATGTGTTTGCCTGAAGCACATGTAGGAGGTGATGAGTTGGAATCAGCTGTGATGCATCTCGCCTCACTGCAACAAACGGACACAGCGCGATTTTATTATCAATCTGCTCGTTGAAAAGAATGTGTTCTAGGTGAAAAGAGGTCTGTGGGTACTGTTTGACAGTTCTTTCCATCCCTCCACCCCCCTTCTTTTTCTCCCCTTTGATTCTTGCCTCAGTTCATTAGAAAGTGAACTTCCCCTTCAGACATCTGTAGCAAATTGAAACCGTGCGAATTAGTCGACAGAACTGCAATACTTCCTGAATGTTTGCAGGCTCACGCGGCATATAAACATCAGTCACGGCAACAAGGTGGGAGATGAATAAACCAGCTCTGCACACCTACATTGCTCCATATTAGTAACTAACAGGCCAGTGTTTGTGTGGCTGCTTTGGATCACAAGTTCCACCGCTCATAGACCAGTTATCACATTAATTACAGGAAATGAGATCTTTTAGTCATTCTTTTTTTTTTTTTTTTACCCCAAGTTTTTGGAAATGCCCGTTTCAAACGTAGCGTGACATCTGAAGGTGGAAGTTTGATATCAGGTATCGCCTTCACGCCTGAAACCTAGACTGCCATTATGAGATCTTGGCAATAAAAAGTAGAGAGGCTGATTGCCCTTTGACCGAGGAGAGTACGCACACCTGAAACTGTGCAAAGTAATCCAAAACGCCTCCACTCCAACCAATGATAATGATATTTCTTCATTCTCTTAGGGATTTTTTTGTGTGCAGAAATATTGGAGGAGAGTGGAGACTATGGTAAAATAACATCTATGAATTATTACATGTTCATATGTTAACCTGGCATAGTCAGACTTATTTATATATATCTATAATTTCAGAATAAGATTATTTGGATTTAATTATAGAGCAAGCGTCAACTGACACAGAGAAAAAAGGCCTTTGTATGCAATTGGATAGTCCTGCAACCAGTCAGATCCATCCCTGCTACTCCAGTTTCCAAAAGAGCGACTCCAGACCAGTCATCTGCTGCAGAAATTTTGTCAGATGGAAAAGTAGGGCTAGCTTCCGAACTATATTTTCAGTTCAAATTTAGTAATTGTATGCCCCTTAGTTGTTCGCTGTATTTTTCCCACAAGATTCACATAGTCTCTCCCAACAGTTGTCTGCGTCTCAAACTCTGTGAAACATTGATTTGCGCTCAACTCTAATAAACTCTGCAGCAGTGAGAAATTCCTTCCCTGTGGCTGTTCTCACGAGAGGTTTGCTGAATATTTTTAGACTGCCCGACCTTTACATCTAAAAGCAATGGTGTTTTGCCGTCTCTCTTGAGCAGCTGTTGCTATCATGAATTATAATGAATTATGAAAGTAGCCGAGAAGGGCTATTTGCTATAGCAACACCCCGTCAAGAAACTCCTTCTCTCCTCTGCCGCTCTAGTTAATCTCACCGCCGAGTAATGTTGAGCGTCTAGACGTGGGTATCGCTACTGATTTCCTGAAATCGATTTGATTGTGGTTCACAAGGTTTCAATTCGATTGGATTCAATACGAATATGTCTAGAGATGCACTGCTGTTTGAAAGGGTTTCGCCTATTTGTGAAAAAGATTTTCTCTAGGCTTAAGATGTTGTTAGGTCCAGATATTTTTCCTCTACTTTACCTCTAGCTGACCCATCTCATGTACATGGCTTTGCGTTTGTCCAGCTCTTCTCTGTTACCATACTTACTGGCGTCGCTCTCAGGGTTGTAGCGTCTGTCGTGTTTTGGATCTCCTTCACATCTGGACTAATCTTGTTGAGATCAGCCTTGTGAGATCTGACATGTGAAACCGCTCGCAGCAGCTTTTCTAACCAGAGGATGCAGGAAGTGGCATCTTTTTTTAAAAGCCTACTTAGGCTTTGGAGGTTTAAATGGGCACATCATATTACTAGAGACATCATTGTTTCAGAACTGAAGACAATGAAAATGTCTTCAAGAAACTACTAGATAGATAGATCGATACTTACTTACTTTATTTACCAAGAGAAATTCATACATATAGTGTTGTGTATAAATATAAATTAGTATCAGCAATAACGTCAGTTCAGTTGGTTCATCACAGGGAGGTGTTGTATAGTCTTATGTCCTGAGGTACAAACAACTTTCACAACCTTCTCTTCCTGACTATGATGTCCTAGAGAGGGTGGTGGACGCTCTTCATGATGGGCCAGACTTTGTTCAGGGTCCTCCCCTGAGAAATCATAGTCTGGTAGAACGTGTCCAGCAGCTTCCAGAACATAGTCACAAACCGTAGCCTCCTGAGGAAATAGAGACAGCTCTGACCTTTTTTGTATACTGAATCTGTGTTAGCCGAACAGTCCAGTTTGTGATCCAGCTGTAGGCCCACTACAGTACTTACAGGTCTGAACCACCTCTTCCCATTGATGGTTACAGGTGTAATGATACAAATTATGGTTGTCATTTTGTCCTCAACGTAGACTTACTGGTATCAATATGACTAGGCAGTGGATTTTTCTTTGTTTTCTGAACAAACTGCGGGTTTCTGGCATTAGTCTAAAGGTCATATCTAGATATAAATCTGCAGTGTGTGCTCAACCATTCTATTCAAATTCATATCTCACTTTGCTTTTGCCTTGGCATTCCAACGAAGCATATCTAAACGTTTCATAATCCACCAGCCAGTATTTGGTGAATGAAAAGTTGAATGCAGAATAAGAAATGGTCCATGGGACAAGCTCCCACTCCTGTGGTGTGTCTGCTCACCTGCAGCAATTCAGGAGCAGACACTATTAAATATCAAAGTCAACTACACTGACGGCCGACAGATTTGGAGAAAGGTCCTCTAGCTTTCTTTTAGTCCTCATCAGCTGAAAAGTTTGAACCTTATGAATATGTTTGGGTATGTTTTGTATCTAACATCTGAGTGGGAAAATGTCTCGATGGAATCGTAGTGTAGTAAAGCATAATGTGTATACTCAGTTATTACTAAATTAAGTTCATTTGATCGTCTGAAATATTAAGTTTTTACTCATGTATTAAGAATGGATGGATGTGGAAGAGATGGACATGGTGAATATAGTGGGTTCAAAAAATTCCATGAAGTCAGCATGAGTGCTGTCAATGTTTAGAGATTTTAGCATGATTACATACACCAAACAGGGCTACATTATGACCACTGACTAAATAACATTAGCCATTTTACACAATTTTCTCCATAGCTTATATTTTAATTTATTTTTTCTTCCTATATACTAATTATATCAGTTGCATCGTAAATATAATTATTCCTCCCTCTCTTCTGTGTTCCAGTATCAGCTCCACCCTGATGGACATGGAGAGCACAGCGTCCAGCGGCCGCTCCACCCCCGCTATGCTCAACGGTCACGGTGGTAGCGGCGCGGTGACGGGCGGCGGCCCGGCGCAGCCCGGAGGAAAGCCTTTGAGCTACACCTGCTGCTGGGATCACTGCCAGCTGCACTTCCCCAGCAGCCCAGACCTGGCTGAACACATCAGAGCCACGCATGTGGACGGACAGAGAGGAGGGGTCAGTGTCTCACTTCCTGGTTATAAGACGAGAGAGTTGGGCGTAGACAGGTGGAGGCATTTAATAACACTTGATGAGAACAGCTGATGTAAACACAAAGAGCAAAGCTTAATAGGAAGTCAGCACGTGAATGCCAGGAAAAATGAGGGCAGTCAATGGCCTCTTCAGAGTAGAATTCACCAACTCATGATCTGAACTTTTTAACCTGAGCTGGTTTCATATTTGAAGCAAAACACTTAGATTACATTCTGGTTCCTTTACAATTTGTGCCAGCAATAACCATCAGTTCTGGCTAATTGTGTAAAGCTGTAACCGGTTTGTTGGTATAAGGAGTTTTGCTGAACTCCACCTAATTCTTTTCATGCTCAATGAGTGCAGAGCACGAGGCTAGAGGACAACCCAAACCCCCTTCACTTTCTGAACCATTTATCTGTTCTAGTAGTACTAATACTGACTGTACTGTTCTTGCCACCCAGGTGTTTGTTTGTCTGTGGAAGGGCTGCAAGGTGTACAACACTCCATCCACCAGTCAGAGCTGGCTGCAGAGACACATGTTGACTCACAGTGGGGACAAACCCTTCAAGGTGACAGCACACACACATCACGTCACATGAAACGCTTCACGATTTTGCTTTCCATTTCATTCACACTGTCGTCAATCTCCCCCAGTGTGTGGTAGGGGGCTGCAATGCCACATTTGCCTCCCAAGGGGGGCTAGCGCGTCACGTTCCAACTCACTTCAGCTCCCAGAGTTCATCCAAAGTGTCGAGTCAGGGCAGAGTGAAGGAGGAGTCTCCGTCCAAGGCCGGCCTCAACAAGCGGAGGAAGCTGAAGAACAAACACAGGCGCTCGCTGCGTACGTACCATTGTTAGATGAAACTGCCGACACACTTTTTGTCAGTCACAGAGAGTAATCAGAGAATATTCTGTTCAGCACGACCTCATGACTTCTTTGACGCCCAGACCATGGACGCCATCCGCCACCGAGCCATCTGCCTCAACTTGGCAACGCATATCGAGAGCCTGGGCAACGGACACAGTGTGGTCTTCCACAGCACGGTGGGCTCAGCACTGGAAGTCACAAGTCATCCTGGTAAACAGTAGTACAGGATCTCATCTTAACGTCTGCGTTTGTGTGTTCAGGTAATAGCCAGGAGGAAAGAGGACTCTGGGAAGGTGAAGGTCCTGTTGCACTGGACACCTGAAGACATGTAAGTCCTGCTCTAGTGGTTGTTATTGTTGAATGTTGACAGTGTTGAGACTTGGAGAACCTGGATTCATTAAGTGTGTTTTTCTGTGTCAGACTTCCAGATGTGTGGGTGAATGAGAGCGACAGACTGCAGCAGAAGACCAAAGTGGTTCATCTGTCCAAGCTGCCCACGGACACAGCCGTGCTCCTGGACCCCAGCATCTACAGGTTAGTGTGTCAGTGTGTACATGCACAAAGCTACTACTGGCAGTTTACAAAATCCAAACTTATCAAAACACTTTCCTCCCTCAGGATGTTCTTCTGACCAACTAAAAGTGAACTCCACTGTCACTTCCTGCTAATCCACAAGGAGGAGACTACCTCGTTTTCCCTTTGTCTCCATCTCTGTGTTCCTCTTCCTCCCTCCTTCTTCCCAGGGGATGCTGAAACTTAAGTGACATGTTTGTCATGGCAGTCTGAGGCCTCCCTCCAGTGTTTTCTTCTTTAGGTGCTGAGTTTACTGAGGATGTGTAGGAGAGATGTTGCTTGTTTTAGGTAACAGAACTAGACTGAAAACTAACTGACAGCTGTAGCTCTAGACTGTAGAGAGAAGCGGTCTTTGTAAATACTCGAGATTTGTAATATATTTTTATACTTTGAATTTTTTTTACTGTACTGTAGATAGATGTCTTTTTTTCAGCTGAACATTTTTAAATAGATGTTTTAAAAACAGATATTATTGTTCATGTACATATAGCTGCCATTGCTCTGGTATGATGTCATTAAACTTTTCCAACATCTGCTTGCTCTGAAGTCTTTAACTGCCAGCCACAGCTTCTGTCTGTATGTACTTGGAGGATATATGCTTAAAATGCCAGCAACCGCTTAATTACAGGGGCCAATATCTTTTTGTGGTTTATATAGTATTTGTTCTTCCAGGTGACAGAGAAAAACAGGGCAGGTGACATTTTAGTGTCGATAGCAGTAATGGAACAGGTACTAATTAGGGACACAACACGTTTCTAAAAATAAACTTTGAAAGCCTATGCTCCTGATTGTAACTAGGTAAACACTGTAGTCTTTAACATTCAGAGTCTGATATAAACGAGATGAAATTAAGGAGATTCGTCAAATACCAATTTTAATGGTACATAAATTATTAGTCCAGGGCCTGACAGCAGGGGGAGCCATACCATAAGCGACTCTGAGCTGAGACCGTTTTTTTTTTCTTAGGATGGTTAGTTTATGTCCATGTGTGTTTTCACACTATTGTAGCAGAAACACGAAGATTTTTTTTTTTTTTAAATTAACTAAACTATAAACCGTGTTGTATGTGTCGGCAAATATATATATATCTGAAGCCTGAATATATGTAGCTTAAAAAACGCGACGTCATATTTACTGGCCGGAAGTTAACGGGAGTCTGTCCGAGAGAAGAATGGCCGGGCTGCTGAAAAAGGTACGAGTAGAGGTCATGTTTTTAATTTAATGATAGAAATGACCCATGTAGAGACAATATAGCCAGCGAATTTAATACAGTTTAGAGTATACTCTCTGTCGGTGAATTCACACAAGCTTGCTTACGTCGGTAAACGTTCCGGTCCGATACTACCGTGCTGTGACAGCCAGCTAATAGCTGTTTTGCTAACTCGGTTAAGTAGCTCGACCGCAGCGAGTTAGCGATACATGCTAGCATTGACCTCAAACATGCACCCCAATTGCAATAATAATCCGTGTTTATTTATTGTCCAGTGGCAACAACTGCGATATAATGAGTTCCTCGCGAACTTCTTAAATGTCAGCTACTCGGCTTCCCGTGCTCCTGCACTAAAATCATTACACAGCATTTAGAGGACTGTCGAGACTGACCTATGCTGTTTTTGCTTTGCGCCATACATGTTCCATATATCGTACATGCTGCAAACAAGTTTTAGCTCCGTTCAGAATTTTTCTAAATTGGTACGTATAAGTATTCAAAATCAGTGACTTTTCACACAAGCCATGAAAGCAGAAAGAGACAACCCAACTAACGACACAGCATATTATACAAGTGTATTTGTTCGTTCAAAACAGAATAATCATTAGTGATGCTAATCTGGTGTGACCCCCTGCAGCAACAAGGCAACAAAACGCCTTGCATTTGACTTGACATTACAAAACATTCATCTTGTTCTTTAACCGTTCTGTGGTACAGTGGCATGTGTCATTGGGCTCATTGTCTTCCTGCAGTTTCTCTTCAGATTCAGCTCACGAACAGATGTCCTCGTGTTAATAATTTGCTGAATTTGTTCATTAATGATGACAATACGTGCTGGCCCAGATGCAGCACAACAGGCACAAACTAGGACATCTGCATCCCCATGTTTCACAGATGGGATGACGTTCAGATGCTGGAATGCAGTGTTATTTCATCTCCAGGCATGAGACCTCTCATTTAAACCAAATAAGAAAACACTTCTCAGTTTCATCTGTCCACAAAACATGTCAATGTTCTCCCAATGGTGGATTCGTGAACACCAACATTATCCAATGTGAGAGAGGCTTTTAGTTGTTTAGAAGTTACCCGTTGGAACAGCAATCGTCTTAGATCTCTTCCATTTGATGTGTCTAACTGTGGAGTCCCAATTCTTTCTTTGTAATGTTTTCCAGTCTGATGAGCTCCTTTGCCATCCTACACTTCTAGAATCAGATTGTGACAAATCCTTGATTTGTTTAAACAAATTGTGGCCACTGAATAGCATACAGAAAATTCAGAAGGCGACAAAAACGTTTCAGCAGCACAATGTAAAAAGTATATGTTAACTGTAGCTTTAAGTATCTCTGTACAGTTGACTCAGAATGTACACTATTTATTGTGAGTTGTTGCAGACACAGGCTGCTCTGTGAGACGTTTGATATCTTTCTAGGTCCGTTTATTTTCATTTAAATCATGTCAGTGCATTAAAGGCTGATCTCTGTTAGATGAGAGTGTTGGTCAGAGTGAAGTTTGAAGTGTGTTGGAGCTGGAGTCAGTGTGTTTATACGCAGAGCTTCATCAAGCTATGTTCAAAATTTGACTTTGGAAGTGCGGTCCATGTGCCAGTTTACATGCAACGGGGAAAATCGAATAACTGACAGGAACATGTCCTCCTCCACACTAGGTGGTGATATGTGCCTTTTCAGCAGGTTAATAGAGCCTCCTTTCCAGTTGACCGATTATGTCATATAATAAATATGTGTTCATGCGGCAGACCAGCATTTCAAACAACAACAAGACTGATAATAGTACCTTTTTAATCCCGTATGTACCGTTCATTGGATGTTTTTGTTCCGGGGTCATACGCCAGCACAGCAGTTGTGGAGCATGCACACACACACAGCGCATCTAGTTTAACTTCAGTTTCCAATCGCATTATCTGGGTGTCTTAATCGGATAAGGTGTTTTTTTTTCACATGCAAGTAAATGTACTGAGTGACTCAGACTGAACAAGTAAATCTCCTGCTCTTCTCTTCCAGACCACCGGCCTGGTCGGCCTGGCAGTGTCCCACAATCCACACGAGGTGAGCAGCTGAAAGGGAAAACATTACACCCCTCCCTCCCTTTGGTCCTTGTCTTGGCTGAGTGCAGCACAGAGCCTTGGCCTTGCCTCAGACAGTTTAGCTAAGAATAGTATAAATGGTCATTGTTTGATTCACTCGTGCACTAACTCACTGTGCTCTTCTCTCAGCGTCTGAAGGTTCTCTATTCAAAGATAATGGCCACACTGCAGACCATGCCACAGGACGCAGCCTACAGGAAGTACACTGAGCAGCTGGTTGGCGAGAGGTTCCACCATGTGAAAACGGTCAGTACGTTAGAGGGTCAAACCAGTCATGCTACCTGAACAATCAATATGATGATGAGATTCTGAATGTATGTGTGCTTCAAGGAGCCCGATGTTGAGAAGCTGGAGAAGAAAATAAACGGTGGCCAGATAGAAGAAGTCATTTTCCAGGTAGGAAACAACTCCTCGTCATTCCGAACCATAAGTGGTTCTTCAAACTGGATTTATTTTTTTTTGTTGTTGTTATGGAGTATTTAGAGAGAGTTCAGTCCGCCCTAAGTAAAGACATGTGCATTTGGGGATGTCATTCAAGTTTGAGTTGTTGCAGGATTTGCAGGGTCTTAGTGACACATTTGAGTCTATCTGTACCCTGAAGATCTGTTTATGATGGTAAAAATCATAATTATTGTCCACAATAATAAATTTATAGAAAACCTACCTGAATTTTCAGTTCAACTTTTCAGTCTTCTTCATGTTCCCCTCAAACTTTAGTTTCCTCCCACTTAAGGTAAAGATCAGCACTAAACTAGTTCAAATCCATTCAGATATTGATGCTCATGTGAGGCATTATCTGACTAGGCTCCACCCCATTGAGTGAGCTTATTGCATTCAGTGTAGGATATTCTCACTCTTTCTAAGGAACATTAGCGTCATCAGCCAGCCTGGTTTCATCTATCATTGGTGAACTGAATCCCTTGTCACTGTTGCCCACATGATTGGTTCAAACCACAGAAGTCTGAATCCCAGAATGTTAGAGTACTCCTTCAGAGCAGGACGTCAGTGATCATTGAATCCATTGTTACTGACTGAATTGTGTCCTGTGTGCAGGCGGAGTGTGAGCTGTCTCTGTCCCGGAAGATGGCTGAGTGGAAACCATGGGAGCCGCTGGTAGAGGAGCCTCCTCCCAACCAGTGGAAGTGGCCCATCTGAATATCCATATTTCTAGTGTTCTTGTCATGCTGTTTGTCTGTGAGATCTGTACAAAATCTGCAAATAAATCCTCATTTATTCTCACGAATCATTGTGTGACATAAATACTATATATTCATCATTCCTGCAGTTAGTTACAGGTGTATGGAGAGAGCTGAATCCAAATGTTTTATGTGATAATCACAAAGCCTTTCAGATAAACAGCAAGTGTTTAATCAAACCTCTTCACTGGTTTGGATTCAACTTCCTGTTGATATACAGACACTCTTACAGCTGTAAAATGTTATTACATTGCATTCTTTTAAACATGTCTATCACCATTTTGAGCTTTGGTCACAAGAAAATCTAAATATCCCACGTATCCCTACACCAGAGTGAGTCAGGAGCAGCTGTTAAAAGTCATTTTGTCCAGAGAAGGTTTTATGTAGTGTGGACAGAGCTGGACCTCCTAACTCAACATCCTCCCTCTCTCTTGACAAACGCTCTACTCTTCTGTGCTATAGCCCAACACAGATGGTGGACACCATCCTGGCCACAGCTGTCCTCTTCATGCTCTTCCTGTCAACCGCTGGTGGCTTTCTGTAACAGCTGCAGCATGATGGGGTAGATGGGGGCAAACTCCTTCCCCTGCCGAGCCCTCACCGACTGCACATAGGCCTCCAGAGCACCCCTGAGAGAACAGAAAGTTCAAATGAAAAATATAACACATTTATTTCTATAGTGCTTCAAAAGGAGTTCCAAGTAAAAAATAAAACTGCACTGGCACAAAGAGGAAAATCAGTTTAGAAACTACGAGCGACTGAAAAAGAACTGGCAGCAGCAGCAGTGACCCGTAGACATGAAGACAACCCTCCAGAACACAGTTCACCACTAGAGGCTGATCATTCCACACCGTTTAAATGCCAGTGAGATCAATGCGTACGTGCTCTGTTGGTCGTGTCAATGTTCCCTGTGGAGAGATAGTGAGTATTTCCTCTCATCCTGGTTTCTCTGGCGTTGGCGCCTGGTTTCGTCTTTATTATGCGCAGCTCGGCTAGAAACAGCCTCAAAATGTGAATAGGAAAACGAACTCCACAGCTCACCTGATGAGGGTGAGCCTGTCTCTCTCAGAGGGATGATCATCCAGCCACTGGGAGTAGCGGGCAATGGACCACTCTGCTCTCTGTGAGGGAAGGGGAATCTCTCTTAGTCGACTCTTATTGTGTTATTAACGAATATATACTTTACGTTCTTTTCTGTGAATACAGCGTGTTGACAGTTAAGAATAAGATAAGGATTTTGTGTGTGTGTTCAGACCTGGTGAGGGGACTTGAGTTCAGATGGGGCCCTGGTGAAGAGAAAGTGCAGCAGGGTGCTGTATGGGATCAGGTCACCGACAGCTGGACTGTTGGCTATCAGCTCGCTGGTCTGAAACAGGAACGGCCTGCAACACAAAACACGCAATATTAAAGCACATTGTCTTGAATGCTACTGAATATGTCCCGGCTAAACTACCATCCATGCTGGACGAGGAGCACCACCCCCTGCAGGGTGACCTGACAGCACTGAGGAGCAGCTTCAGGGACAGACTGCTTCACCCTCTCTGTGTGAAGGAAAGATTCTTTTCTTCCTGCTGCTGTTCAGCTCCACAACGAACACACTTAATATGCGCAATATTATTACACCTCAAGGTTTAACACTTTTACTGTTTACTAAGTACTGTGTACAACTTCTCTGACAATCATCTGCACAATTCAAAACCCTGTGTAGTCGATTGTACTTGTATCTTTTTATTCTATTTTATTTTATTATTTATCTTTCATATCCTACAGTTTTTTGCTCTTGATATTTTTGCTGCTCTCTTGTTTGATGCTGTCAACTGCAATTTCCCCATTGCAGGACAAATGAAGGTTTTCTCTGTCTGAATCTTGATCTTTTCTTCTGTGTTTTGATTGTTTTCCTTAAAGGCACATGAAGACTCTGAAAATCCACTTCCAGACACTTAGATAGACTTTAATGATCCACTAGGGAAATTGCTTGGTCACAGTAGCTTAGTTGCACATAAAAAAAAAACACTCAAGTAAAAATATAAAGAATAAGATTAAAATAAAAAGAATTATCTAGTAAAAAAAAAAAAAAAAAAAAAATTATATAGTCAGGGGTCTCGAGAGAATTTGTATTGTTATTGCTGCTAATAATTAAAATTGAATGGATTTTTGCTTTTTTAATCTTCTAGGCACCATCTCCTTTACTTGCACGGTCACATTTCCCTCCTGACACTGACAGACAACCCCCCACCTCAATCTAAATGGAAGCTGTCAATGGGCTGTGAGCTGACACGCGTGAGCCCTTTTTTAATGAACTACATCTGAATGATGAAACAACACGAAACATGCAGCAGGCAAGCATCCAGCAACGCCTCAAATTAGGCTCAGTGTCTTTCGAAATTAGTTCTATCCATCAGTTCTTTCTAAACTGAAATGAACCGAATTAGTTTCGAGCTGAGACCAGTAACTTGACCGCAGGCTTTGTTGTTTTAAATTGTGACGCTCTTAAGAGCAAAGACTTTAAATATGTCAGATTTTTTTAAAATACAGTTGTATTTGTGGAAACGACTAAATGTGGATGGATTTAACAACGTGTGAATGAATGCCATTCAGTTCACATTCAAATGAGAGGAACGCACCAACGAATTGCTGCCACCAACTCTTTCATCATGTTTTGTGACGAATGATCATGTTTTGACAACAACGGTCTAAAATCTGATTCTTGGAATGATCAGCAAGTAAACACATTTAGTTGTACATCTGGGAATGAAACTATCTTTAGCTTTTTTTTTTGGTACATGCCAACCATCCATCACTGGAAAGCTTCACGTCTTCGACGATTAGAATCATGCATACATTTCAGGATCCAATCCATATTTATATGGATATGTATGTAATGTATAATTGTATGTTTATATAGATACTAATGTAATGTATATATGTAATATATGTGTATATATATATATATATATATATATATATATATATATATATGGATGTTTATACAGAAAAAATGATGATACAAACTGAGCAATAGGAATTAAAATAAAAAGTGTGTTCTTCCTACTCCTTCTTTGAACAAATGGGCTGTTTCTGTTATTTTTTTGTTTTATGGTTTATAATAGTTTCTTTCTTTTGTATGTACAAATTATTACATATTTGTCTGTTTGAGTTGAAAAACAGCTTTGAATGTACTTTAGGTGATCTAGGAGAAAATTAGAGGAATGAGAGGGGTTAATTCGAATTAAAGGTACACCCAAATTTTAATCACCTCCATTGTTTTGGTGAAATTTCAAAATAGATAGCACCAGGATGAAAGGTGTTAAAGTTTTAAGTCTATTTCATCACTGAGCAGAACCAGAAGATTCACCTACGATATCAGTTTACGAGAAGCAGAAGAAAAAAAGATTTAATAAAAAATTAGTTTGAAAATCTTAACATGTGAGATGTTAGATGTGTTAGATGTGTAACCATCACTAAAGAGCTGATGTGTGCCCATGACTAAGCTGTGAGGGACTCCCCTCTACAAGGCTGCACTGACCAAAGCTGCAGTGTGAACCTTCAGTGAATGTACAACCAAAATACAAAATGCTTAATGATGAGGAACATTTTCCATCCTCTTTCCTGTCCACTAAAAGCACACCATATGATTGTGATGAGTCTTCGTCTTACACAAACAAACGTACCTGAAGGATCGCAGCATCCTGTATGGTTTCCCCAAATCTGAGACTCTCCTGCACAGAGGAGCCACAGCCATCTCCATCTGACACACACACACACAAAAAAACACACAAAGTCAGTCTGGTGAAGCTGCAACTTCAGTGCTGCCTCTGACTCATCCGCCTGAGAAAGAGTGTCCTCCACCTGGGCGAAGTCAGCGGCCAGCCTCATCTTGCCGCCCTCTCCTAGTGGACGCAGCAGGCTGGCGTGCCGGATGAAAAGCTCGATGGCCCTCTGGGCTATGGACTCGGTGCTCTCAAAGATGAAGTCGACGCACTGGAAGGGCCTGAAGTAGTCGGCCATCACCCTGGAGATGAAACCCTGCAGCTCCTTCATGTACAGGGAGCATGGTACATCTGGTTTATCAGGGCTGGATAGAGGCCTGTAACACACACACACAAAATTACATTAAATGACACAAACCCTATGCCAGTATGCCTGCTACACAATGACATCAAAATCTATTGCAATATTAAATAAAACAAAATACATCCTCAACAAACATTCACTGCATTTATTGTACCAAACTCACAGACCTTAAAATGCAATGGTCTTGTGAACTATAAAACTGTCAAATTATGTATAAAGTAAATGAAAATATGTTCAACTCGATCTAGTAGATATGAACCAAGACAGATTTGCATGTACACAAAAGCAAAGGTGCAAACAAATGTAAAACAGAGACGTATATCAATTATACGAGTCAATCTATGAAATAACCTAGAATTAGAAATGAAAAAATGTCACACGTTTAATAGATTTAAAAACTTATTTAAAAAATGTAAACACCAGCATGCACACAAACTGTTCACTGGATGTACAATTTACACGCTTTTTTGTGTAATTTTAAAACGAGTGGACGGTTAAAAGAAAGAAATGAATTACTGTTATTTACATGTGTACATAATGTTGTTTATTGATGTGTGTACTTGACTGAAATAAACCCGAAAACACATTTGTTTAAATAAATAAATCAATTTAATATGTGATATAGACAATAACATCACTCAGGCACAGCCTTCAATCCTCCGTGCCTCAGTGTTACAGACACATTTTGGTCCATCCCAAAACATACTGAGGTTCACTTTTGAGGTCAAGCTTCTTCCCCGCATGGATTTTTTTTCCACTCCCTTTCCACTCAGACTCACACATAATTTGATCGTTTTAGCAGCGAGGCAGTGACAGAAAATGACTGACCCTGAGAAGTCTTCTTGGTGTAGTGTGATGATGATGGCCTCTATGGAGTCGCTGACTGACTGCAGGAGGGGCTGCACCGCGCTGTTCATCAGGGCCTGCACTCCCTGAGTCAGAAGAGGAACAAGACACAAAGTGATGTCACATTCTCTGAGGAAGGTGGAGTGCAATTATGAGGATAGAAAAGGAGTAAACTGCATAGCCTGAACTGACAATAGGAACTGTGTGTACCTGGGTCCACCAGGCTCACTGTTTCCATAGCAACATGCATAGTCAGGTGAGCAGAAGGTATATATATATATATTAATATGTATGTATAAGAGCTATATTTAATATATGGGCATCAGTTGTGTGGATGTGTGTGTGCTGGTAAGACGCTGGACGGTTTCTCTGCTCCAACCCTTCCAATATCAGCTCAAATTGAACATCTGATACACTAGATAGATCTGTGTGTGTGACAGGAATTTAAAGGCTGCAGACAGATTCCCTTCAGGTTAACCTATCTTTTTGAGACAAATGTGCAGTAGGGGGTAGGGAAATGAATGAATGTGTGAATGAATGTCTGATGTAAGGATCTTATGGATGTGTCGCTAAAAGATGAGTGTAGACCAGAGCAGAGCAGTATTCATTTTATGTTTCGATACATCGGCCGATATTTGTTGTTTTGGTATCAGTACACACACAGACACAGCCTGTGCAGACCTGTGCAGTCCATACATTGCCCTTGCCCCACTTGCAGAGTTTGTGCAAGCTGGAAGCTGGAAAATGCTAGTGTTCTACCTCTTTTAACTGTTTATTTTGCATGCATAACGTTTAATGAATGTTTGTGTTTTTGGTTACATTGAGACTTGTATCATTTGTTTATTATGATTGTGTCATTTTTATCAAGTAAAAGGAGAAAAAGCAGTATCGGCTCAAAATACTGGCTCAGAAAAATCAGCAAAAAAAAAAACGGTATCTGCCCTAAAAGAAAATCTGTATCGGCCGATCTCCAACCATAACTAAAATGTATTTATTGGTAAAACGTATTGAACAATTCCTCAGCAAATAATATTAAGCTACTATGTCAAAAAAAAAAGCAAATCAGTTAAGTTCTTAATGGATCTGTGAAAGCAGCTCCTGATTGGTCAAACAAGCTCTACCTGAGCTAGACACCTGTGGAATTAAATCAAATTACTGCCTTGTGTGTGTATGCCTCTGTCAGCCAGTCTACGTGCATTTTACATCCATGACCTGTGAAAACTGGAGCCACCAGAGATGATACCTGTAGCACTAGAATGTTTAGAAGACAGGGAAAATGAAATGCAAGACAGAAATCAATAAAACTTCTATTTAAATGTCTTATGTTTCTGCTCACAGAGCAAGACAGAAGCTAACCATCCAATGTCTAAGTTGTGAGAAAAATAATGACATCTTCATAAAAAAGACGAGAAAAAACTTAACTAAATGAAATAATTAAGTAAATTAAAAGTTGAGCATAGTTCAAAAGAAAACATAATTGGTCGCGCTTAAGACTCTATTGAGATTTGAAAACAACCTCTCAAATCCTACTTTTCTAATTTGTGGTTATAATGAAAAGAGCTTTAGTCTTTTTGTAGTCCAAAAATCTCCATCAAAATAAAAATACCCAGGAGGACGTAGGTGTCAGAGCAGGTAATAAGCTTCTTGTCATGAAATATTGTGCATAATAAATACAAAAATTGAATCGATAAAAAATATGTAAATTAAAACCACGGTTTGCTTTGATACCTCCAAGGAAGAAGAGAGGGCCTCCGCAACAGCCGGTGGACATGACCCCAAACCTGAAATAATCTGCAAATAAAAAAAAAAAAGAAGAAGGGTGAAGATAAGTTTGGCATCAGGGGACATGCAACATTCACATCCACATAGTTCTGTTTAAACTACTGTACAGAAAAAATTCATAAGATTCACCAGCGTCATAATGTAATAATCATAATGTGATTATGAAAGAAATGATCACGTTAAACATTTCCTTATTAATAATAATGAATTACTATTATTACACACTTTGTAAGCCATATTTATCACATGTTTTTATTCTCTTATTTTCCTGAGCAGTGCATTGATATTTCATTTCTTGTTTATTTCCGATTGACAATAAAAAGAGTCTATGTCTAACTGTTGTTATGTATTCACTGATGTCCCTCTTCATAAAATTTTGCATAAAATTTGTTGTTGTTGTTTTGTTTTTTTTTTAAATAATTTGTGTTCATATAAATGTAGACAGAGAAACATTATGAGCTGTGTACATGTACAAATACAGGTGTATGAATGCACCTCACTGCTTTTATGTGCTTTCCCAATTTTCCCAGTTTTTAAAGTTGAAATGATACATACACATGAAATACTCAGAGAAGTCCCTGGCACTAACGATCATTCCTCGTTCAGCGTGGCTTAAATCACCTTTCCTCCTTATTCTAACGCTCAGTTCGAGCGTCAGCAGATCGTCTTGGTGGCTCTGCTATGTTTTCGTCTTATTAGGTATTTGTGTTAGCAAGCAGTTGAACTGGTGCATTTTATGGAGTTTGACTTTGAGTGTAAGACTGCAAAGCTCAACGGCTTGAGGCAAAGCACCTGACCCAAATGAGAGACTATAAATAGAGAACCATATACCATGTATCACCTTTACATGGAGGTGCTAAAACACTCAAAGTCGTGTAAATAAAGATCAATACGTATGTAAGGAGAGACGGGAGGACATGGGAAGCTTATGTAATGTGTGTGGTTTGGTTTGCAGCAATAAAATAAATCCTATGAATACAGTCTTGTCGTTGTAGCATGCAGTGTAACACCTCATTACACTGGAGGATAAATTGGTTTTCTGGTGCCTTCATGTTTGATTATTCTCAAGCTTGCTGCAGTTAAATTGCATCTTTTCTTCTCCATGGATGCTCCCCATGGAGAGTCCCTTGACTATTCACAACAAAACGTTTGATTGACTGCTAGTCACGCCTCGATTATTCTACTGTTTCCTGAGTGCCGCATCCCTCTGAAAAGGCGTCCTGAAATGGTTTTCAGTCAGTGGCTCATTGTACCTGAGATAAAGAAGCCGCTTGATACAGCTTGATACCGTAAATGGCAAGTTGAGAGGAAACCAAAGCATGAATCATGTTTTGGATCAGAAACAGTAAGATATGTTCAAAGTTTTCCATATTTTTCAGTTTGAAAACATAGAAACATAGTGTATGTGGTAAAGATGCTTACTAATATTTAAACTGTCACATAGTGACATACAATACTGATTTCCATTAAGCCTGCCAGAATCAGCACAGATAACTGGAATTTCAGTTTTGCTGTGATTTGATGTCATATTGTCCAAAGTGTATTTGTTAATGTTATCAGGCACTAGAGTCAGCTGTGTAAATACATGACCGTTTGTCAAGAAAAATCAAGGATCTTCTACAAAATATTATAGTAGGTCCTTAACAAGTTACATATTTAACTCCGTCTTTAGTATCCTGGTAATGGAGAGTCCAAAGGGACTCAGAATGGATCATGGATCCTGTAAGACTGAACCATTACAACAAGACAACAAAATAAGAGAAGACTTCTATTCAATAAATAATGAAACGAGAGGCGGTGTTTCCCATTTTCCCGTCTTTCTACACTGTCACTTTCAATAAAGACTAAAAAGCCCAAAAAAATATACTTAAAAAAAATAATGAAATGAATGAGAACAGAGGGTGAGAGAAACTCACATTAATGGCTATAAAATTAGACTTAAAAATTAAGTAGTACAGATACAGTAGTGGTAACACAAAGGAATATGGCTGTAAACAACCAAAGACACTGCAGGTTGCTGATACCAGGATGCATAATTACGCGCTCTCTTCCCAAATCTGCCAGCTACTATTGTAAACTAACTGGAAAAAAAGCATCTTTAATTATGGAAAGAATCCAGCAGAGACAGCTGGATGCTACAGCTGCATCAGCCTTTGCACGAGACAGGGTCTCTCCAGAGAGAACTGACTTGCTCACTTCACTTGTTCAGAGCTGGCCAGCGCTCTGGGTTTGAAACACACACTTCCACGAGTTGGGCGAGTTGCACGTACGCAGAACGTCCTGGTACGTGAAGGATGAAGCACACATGGATGACTTAACTGCTTCAAACTGACTCCAGTTACCAGCAACACTGACTAGACATCCACATACAGTTAAAACTGAAAAAGCTTTTCTTTACCACTGTCAGGATCACGTGTACTAACAAAACATTATCCTTTCATTTAGTATTTCGTTAGGTGCCCACCAAAACTGACAGTCAGGTCAATTCAGGTCTTAACACCTACTAATTAGTCTCACATCCAAAATTAACATCCATAAAATTGCTCTAGAAATAGAGAATCACTAGAGATTTCCAAAGATGCTATTTGAAAGATTACCACTGTCAAGGTGATGTTTCTGTATACCCGGAAGTCTTCTCTAACGCACTGAGCAATGCAACAGCAGTGCGCTTGATTGTGGGGTAGGTGGAGTGGCACGTTTAACTGTTTAACAGACAGTATTTATGCCTACCTTGGCGACAGCCTGCTGCAGACGGAAGAGGGAGTTGACCACGGCCACATTCCTCCTCTGGCCCTCCGTTAATGGACCAATCACCTGACTGGCATCACCTTGAGTACACAACTGCAGACAGAGGGAGGGGTGACAGATTGCAAAGTAAGGCTATATAGAGGCATACAGGAAAAGACTGCCCGTGTCCAATATGTACACAAGACAAGATGCACACGATAATGTAGAGACAAACCTTTCTGTTTACTTTATACCGTTGATCTGTCCCCCTTGTCAAAATTTTAAACCACATGACTTTGCTACGGTCATATGTTGTGATACAATTATGTACGCACCAGCTGTTCAGACTTGACACAGAAGAGCTGGACGGTCTTGGCAGCGTTCTTGGCCACGGCCAGAGAGAGATTTGGATCCACTGATGCCACATTCAGCTCACTGAAATTGAACAAATGCGATAAATCAATCAAAACAGAATAACCTAGCTCATTTTTTAAATGCAGTGTTGTGACAGTGTTAGCAGCGACACAGCCGCACCATGTGTTCATCAAAAAACACAGATCCCATTTGGTTTTTAAATATCAGCAGCAAATATGTGTGTACATGCAGGTTACAGACTGATGTCTTCTTTGCTTCACATTTAATACAGATGACTGGATATTTCAATTTTCATAACCCCAAATGCTTTTTAGAAAGAGAATAAAGAGTCTCTACTACGCTGCTTTTAGGGACTAATGTGATATTATTTTAACTTGATGTTTGCCAGTAAGTGCTGTTGAAAAGTGCTGCTATCTTATTGGAGGCCAAATTAGTTCACAAACTGATAGTAGAAATTCAAACTGAGAATATAAAGCTCTAAGTGAGGAGAAGCAAATGCTGGAGTAAGTAACTGAGACCTCTGCACACAAAATATATAGGTGAACATGAAACCCTCAAAACCACCCCCACATCCACCATATACCCTACCCTACCCTCACAAACACTGTTGTCACGGCTACGGAGTAACTGTTTACGTGTTGCATTCAAACAGCGGTTTGTCTTTTGGTTTGTGCACTAGATCACAATGGGTTCAATAAGTTGCGTTTATTCAGGCGGCCAGAAATTTCTCGTGGACCACAGAGACGGTTCTAAAACCCCAGCTAATGGCACTGTACTCTCTCTTAAAAAATGAAGGGATGTGAGGGATAACACGAGGGAATCAGTGGCCAGATCCATTTCCCACTTTGCATGCTTTTATCCAGCTTTTTCAGTGGCACACTAAAAGCATGTGACTTACTTGACAGACAAGCTTCAACTGAGAGGGCTGAGGGGAGTTCTGTGGGTGAGGAGCCTGAAAACTTCCTCCAATTAAAGCATGAAAGGTCCTATTTCCATCAGATTCATACATGGTTTTCGATCACTTGTCTTTTAATTATTCCATCTCATACTGCCTTATTCCTCTCTAATGATCTTGTAGCGATCTTCTGGGAATAGGAGTATGACCACCAGCCATCAGGGCTAATTTACACACACACAGGACCAGAAATGTTCATATTTTCTTCAGTCCAGTTTTCAGAAATGTGGTTGAAAAATATTTGCGTATTTCCCAGTAACTTCGTGGCTCTATAGGTTTTTATTGACTACTGCTGAAAGGGATGTCCATCCTGTGTGTGTCTTGTGAGAGCACAAGTAAGATTTGAATATGTCATTTAGATACGTTCTCTAGATTTGCAGTACATTCTGAATGTTGAAACATTCATATAGCATTAGGTAGAACACAAAACTTCTACAATTAATTATTTTTGTAATGTTGCAAGAACCTCATTGTCCAAATATCATTTTGTACTGGACTGTTTTTAAGTGAGAGAGAAAGCAAGCAGTTAGTATGAAAAGCCACATTAATAGTTGCAAACTAAATAAGACAGCTTTAAACAGGGGCAGAATTATTGGAATTATCCTTTAAAATTTGTTCAGTGTGAAAACTTAAATTAAGTCATGGAACGAGGAACACAGAATACCAGCAGGTTTGCCATCCATAAAATATTTCATTGATGAAGATTTCTGGGTTTCTTCTTTTGTCTATTACTTCTCCTCAATGTTGCAATTACTAACAAATGTCCTAATTAACAATCAGATATATGTCTGACTTAAAAGATCTTGTTGAATAAATGAATATTGTACAAACATGTCTACACACAACTGGCAGAGGCAGCGTTGAGAGGTTTTTGTCACTCCCAGCAGGTTCAGCGGGCATGTCCTGTACTTGCCTGCTGATGGTTTTGATGATGCTGTCCAGCTCGTCGTTGGAGGGCGGGTTGCGGTCGCCCATGGGAAATACGAGGTTGATGGGATCAAACAGGCGAGAGAGGGACTTGGAGAGGTACGCTGCCTCATACGGCTGCAGGGAGTCTTTCAGAGCTTTCTCTGGGCTATGCACAAAGAGAGAGAGGCAGGGACACACGATCAAAACGCCATTGATCTACCATTGATGGAAGTATTTACAGCTAAGAAATGTACGTGATGTATTGAACTTATAAACAATGCCAAAACAACACAGTTTTCAAGACCTCATCTTAAGAAATTCTACATCTAGTATACTTGATATTACAAGTTATTTTCTCACATTTTTTCTCCCTCCTCCAAATACACATGAGAAGCATGGAGTAATAACACAGGAGTAATAAACTATGAACATGGTCACAGGATTAGAGGGGTTCAAATAAAAAAAATTAAAAAAAAATCAGCTGATCTCTAATACACTGTATAAGTACAGATGGCAGAACAGCTCCTCTAAAGTGACGCTAAAGGAAATAGAGCTCCCCCTGGTGTCTGGCTGCAGTAAAGGTCATAAGCTCCACCTCCTCCATGTTAGTGGATGGAACTTAGGCCAAACTAAAATACTAAAGTACAAGTCAATTTTTTTTTTTTTCAAGATTGGTTTCTGTCATTTCAGGTAGTTAATATAATAAGGTTCAAATTTCAATTTCTTTTTTTTCTTTCCTATAGGAACAGGGTGTGACATCTTGATGACTACAAGTTACTGGTGTTTTTTTCTCCTTCCTCTCTTTCTGGCATTTCCTTCTCGAACATACATTTGAATCTGCAGTGGAAAGAGGGGGACGCCCACTGTCGTAAAGTAGCCCTTAGAAATGCAACAATTTCAATCTATCGCAGGATTACAATACCCACAATCTATTTATTGTCTCATGCCGGCATATAATATCCTCTAATTGTCTACAGGATTGGTGCTGACATTTATTAATGGAGCACTTAAACTGCAGACACAAGTGGAAGCGAAATGCCACCGTGTCTCATCCTATTACTATTCAATGCAGACATGCAACTACAGACAATGGGGTGTGTGTGTGTGCACGCATGTGTGTGTGTGTGAGTGTCTGTCAGCGTGCACTGCATTCATCATGATTTAATAATTGTTATGCACAGAAGACAAGAAAGGACCTGATCCAGTCCTAAGGTAACATGTCTTGGCTTTTACATCAGTATGTGATGAGAGCGAGATGTTTTAATGAGTCCTTTTCCCCTCAGTCAACGGGATGACTGGTGTGAGGTGGAACTACACTCCCAAGCATCTGCACACACGCTCCCGTCATTAGTGCACATCCGTTGTTTCTGTCACGTCTATGCGGACTCTCCATCCACTTGTTGCATCATTCCTTTGTTCTTTCGCTCCTCTAGGCACCTGCAACCTTTCATTTCTGCTGCTCCCGCTCCTACATTCTTGACGTACACTCTCTCTCTTCAACTGCAGGTGCATCCATCCTATTTGTTAACTCCCAAAAGAGACATCATCACCTCCATTAAATGTCTTGTTGGCTGAATCAATCAGATAAAACTAATTTGCAAATTACATTGTTCTGGAAGCTTTACAGATGACTCATCATCTTAAAATGAATGACTGTGAAACAGTGTTTAATATGTTTGATAAGTGCATTGGAGCAGTTCATCTCCAAATGTCCAGCTGTGAATACATATCCCTGCAGAAGCTTATTATTATGCACCGATCAGCCACAACATTAAAACCACTTACAGGAGAAGTAAATAACACTGACCTGCATCCTGCTGTGAAACCAGAAACCCACACCCCATAGCAATGACACTCCATGATGGCAGCAGCCATCCCCAGCAGGATGCAGCCTGACACACACGCGCACACACACACACGCACACAGTTCACTAGATCCCAAGCTAATCAAGTATCTGTGGGATGCACTGGAACAAGCCTGATCCTAAACCTAAATTCAGTTTCTTCTATTAGTCTAACGCTGTTTTCACAAACACTCACCTGACATATTGTTAACAGAGAAAGTACTATCAACATGTAGCAATATATTGAGCCGTCGCTGATAATTTATACACCAGGGCTAACAGGGCTGGAAACACAAGGTAAAAGTATTTGTTGCTTCTATAAAACATGAAACATTGCAGGGCAAGCTTCTTAATAGAACATAGCGAAGGTTACGCAATAGGTCACATAGCTAAATCTGAAAACTGAACTACAGATGGACAGTGGAGGAAATATTCACATATGACCAAAAGAGAGCTACAGCAGCAGACGGAGACAGACAGAGAGACAACACAGGAGGTCTTCCACAGCACTTACCAGCTACTTACAACACACATCCATTCTCATTCACACATCCACTCACAGGATCTTGGCAACTTGGCCTGACGGCTCGGTAGGTCAAAGACTCATGATGCCAACAACTCTCAACAACCCGTTTCGTACTTCAGTTGAGAGAACTGGTAACTACAGCAATAATGTTTTAGCTAATTCTCAGTGAGCAGGATGGGCCGAGAGAGTTCCGTTGTTATCTATCCAAAGCTGAGGGACGTGGATACTGTCACTTTTCCAGTTTCCATCTCGCCGTTGACCAAAATAATACATGTCACCATGGAAACACTGTGTTACACAAAGATGGCAATGGGTATAGTCTTAGACTTCAAATGGGTGAGCAAATAAGGCTAGGTTTTCTCCCAAAGAAGAATTTCAGCACACATAGTATTCATCATCTTCACGAAGTAGTCATCTGGAATGAGTTTCAATTATCAGATCAGTCCAGGGAAAATTTGTAGAATTTCTTGCCTTCTTAATGTGTTTGACACCATGTTGTGCAGAGGTACAAAGTTCTCTTCAGAGAATAACCCTATTTGACTGTCCTATATTGTGGCAAGAAGTAGGGATGATATTAAATGACTGAGAATGGATCATAAAAGAGAATGGGGCAAAAAATCTTGATCGAGGCATCCCTAGCAAGAACCGCTCAATGAAGTAAAGAGAAATAACAGCACATCGTTGCTTTAAGATACAAAGGTTGGTCAGTCTGGAAAACGTCAAGAACTTTTAATGTGTCCTCAAGTCCAGTGGTGTCAACCACTATGCTGAAATGGTCTGAGGAAAGGAAGACTTAGACTTACCTGTGCTGTGGAGGTTTGTTGCCAGCCTCACAAACCACAAATTGATATCACCTCAGATTAGACTCCACATAAATGCCCAAGTGGCAGAAACATCTCAACATCAACTGTGCAAAGGAGACAGCAATCAGGCCTTAATGATCTAACTGCTGGAAAGAATCCACTATTGAAGGCACAATCACTCGACTGAAACTCAATTGAGACAGAATGAACAAATATTCTCTGAAGTGAACCTTTGTCTTGATTCGCACGAAACAAAGTAAGACACTCGAGTGATGCCATCCTGAAGTGAATGAATGCGCTGCTACATTTGTGTGTTGCTCACTTGTAGTCCTGCTTGCCGTGGGTGAAGAGGTCCTGGTTGTCTGCTTCTGTAGCGGCGATGTCCAGAGAGGTGTCCAGCCCTCCGCTGCTTGTCAACGCCCCCTGCAGGCTGGTGCTGTACTGCTGCAGGCGGCGCCACAGCTCGTTGTACAACCGCAGCAGTTTAGGATACTCCCCTTCAAACGCCTGCTTCAGGAAGGATGAGGCTGCAAAGACACAGGCAGATAAATGACATTTTAGATTTGTCAACAGAACACATTACACTGTAAAAAAAACAATATCAACCCATAATGAGACGCGTTTCCACTGATTCACAGAAAGAAATACCTCTGCATTTAATTGGAAATTCCTCCAACCAGTTAGAGGCATTAACGTAAACAAATTTAAGTCCAGAGCGCTCAGATGACATGCTGTTCATAACACAAAGCTAGCCCCAAACCATTTGATTGGCTCCAGATCAACTTTAAAATTTCACACCACAGCCGACTCCAGTGAGAGCCATTTATACTTGTGCGCTCATCAGTCTGGTTCGCTCTGTAAAAACACCACCCAGACACTAGTCGGCGCTGCGCCTTTTTTGCCAGTTGAGTTAATTTTTTGTTTCTACGTCCTGCTTCACTTTCAACAATGGCAAGCATAACTTGCACCAAACTTTGGCTGGAGTCATACAAATTTCCTCTTTCCTCTCTGTTTATTGATCCAAAACAATCAATTCGAAAATTCAAGAGAGGAAGAAGCATCTGGAAATACGAAGGCGAAACACGCTACCATCTAGCAGAACAATCACAGCTCTTGCATTCTGCGTCACCTCGACGCATAGTTACATTTCTGGGGAGGTGCACATCAGTTGCGGTGCTAGGGTCTGCGCTGTAGCTTTAGCTTCAATTCGATGCAGAAGTCTAAAACGTCATGGATGAGAATCGTGTTTATCTCCATTTTGGCTAGGCTTGTTATGTCCCTGGTTTCCATCTCCATTCAATAACATTCACAGTCATAAAGATGTATGTTAGTCTCGAGTTCAGCCTGTCGTGTCTTTAATTACTATACAGTTTCTGGTTTCTGTGATAAACTTATTTTATTTATTCTCTAATATGCTGGTTTTCTTTTGATTTTTTTTTTTTCTTTAACCATTTCGTGACAAAAGTGCTGTTAAATTAAACTTAAGCCCGCTGGTAATAAAAGAGAACATTGCAGAACAGGGACACTGTTAGGGGAGAAAGATTTCTGGAAATAAGTGAGAAGTGAACAGAACATTTCCTCTCAGAAGATTTGACACTACATCCAGTGTGGGATGTACCATCAGCGTGGATGGAGATAGAGAAATGTGAGAAGGAGAAAAAATATACTGACTTTTTCGTAATACATTTCTGGTATTACACAGCAGTTTTGTTATAGCGTATACATTTGCATATAATTTCCAACAAATTCTTCTTCACATTATTACTGTCAAGTAATAATATATATATATATTAATTAAAAAGGTCAGAATATATTCTGTATCATTCGACTGATGTCATGGACATACCTAATTCAATCCTTTCTCTTACAGAAGAATTACTCATTGTGCTTTCACGTGTTATGGAGGAAAGAGAGGAGGACTGTTGCATAAAAACAGTTGTATAAAGTCTTTTGTCTCTAGTTATCAACTGAGTCACAGGGACTGCTCATCACTGCTGCAAGCAAGAGAATCCAGGCTACATTAGCATAAGACATCCTAGTCAACTAACTGTTGGCAGTTAGTATTGTGGGTAATGTAGGTACCAGGCTTTTGATGCAGCATTCATCTCTAAGTTTACTGCTTTTCTGCTGGAGACTTCAGCGTTTAAATATGGCCAAACAAACAGTGTATAAAGTTAGCCTTGGGAAGTGAGTATGCGGCGACAAAGACTAACAGGGCCATCAAAACGTATGATCGGGATATATGCACACACATACATGACTCACATTCTAAAATGAACTGAGCTAGTGTGAGTTGGAGTTAAAAAAAAATTTTTAAAAAAAAAAGCTCACTGAAAGACATAAAAGAAGAAAAATTTGCATTTATTGGGGACTATTATTAGCTAGGTATTAATCCACATTTGGTTCACTAATGTATATTTGGGGTAGAAGAGCTCCAGACAAACTACATTGTGTGTGTGTGTGTGTGTGTGTGTGTGTGTGTGTGTGTGTGTGTGTGTGTGTGTGTGTGTGTGTGTGTGTGTGTGTGTTCATTGTAATGAAAGAATATGTCACCCAGTGCGACAGCATGGCCCACTGATGTGTTTTTAATGTGTTTTTGGACTGCAGTGGAGCTCTGCGACACACAGGAATAAGATATATTAGGGTTAGATACACACAATACATAAAGTGCTAGTTTGGAGAAGAGGAATGCAAAGACAGAGAGGGAAAAACTGAGAACTATAGATATACAGGATTATACAAATATGACTCTATATTGCACATTAATAAATACATCACCCTTCCTTGTTTATTTTTATTATAGAATATTTTCAGTGCACACACAGAGCATGACAAAAACTGCAGGATTTTCTGTCAAGTGCAAGTTTGAAGCCAAGTATGTTAGCAAGCAGCCAAATCCGCCTCTCCTGTTCTCACTTTGTTATTCCCTGTAATCAGACAACTCTCTACTGAAACGCCTCCATGTGATCTGTGAGTGAGTGTGTATGCCTGAGAGAGCGAGATTGTATTGTTGGAACAATTAAGTCTTTCGTTTTTCTGAGTCCTACTCTTAGAAGGATTCACTCATACACCCACTTTTCATTTATTTATTGTTTCACTTTTAATGAGGTAGGGGCATTTTGTGGCTTTGTTTTACAAATGACCAGAGAGATTCTGGTGAGATGGAGGAACAAGAGAGGGATGATTAGGGAGGTGAATAACAATCAACTCCCATATAAAAGCACTTCCTAATTGTCTAATTCTTCAGAAGCATTTAGTTCCAAATATATCTGTTTCTCTTATTGACGCCTGTGTTGAGCAATCACTGTCTTCAATGCCTTCACTTTGAGATGCATCTGTCTGTTTAATGTTGGGAACGACAGCAAAATGGAAAACGTCTGATGAATTTCACCAACCTGTTCCCAAGGGTTTTTATTTTTGATAATGTTGCAATTAAGCTGATTTAGTTTGATCCAGACTCTCGCTACTTTAATTAAGAAAAACATTTGTTCATAATGATGTATTTTTGATGTTTGCTGTACTTGTTTAAAAGTAGGGCTGTCAAAATATTCAATCAGGATTAATAGTGACTGCGCAAATTAATATGAATTCACTTTCTTAAACTCTGTTTTTCACATTTGTATGACTCTTATCAACACCTCAGCTGCTCAGTCCATGACTCGGGTCACATCGACAGCAAACGGAGTTAGAGAAGCATCGGGCAGAACTTATAAGCTGAACTTCTTTAATTGTCTGTTTCTGCTCAATTTACCATAAGCACTTAATGCTTGCTTTCCAAAGCATTAATGCCACACCACCACTTCCTTTTTTCCCACACTACAGTTTGGACTGCAGTCATAATAAACGGCAAATTAAAAAGTTAACAAATTTAATTTTGACAGTTGTATTTCAAACTGTTTTTTTTTTTTTTTTTTTTTTTTGGAATAAGATGAATCACTCTCCAACGCTCGAACTGAAGCCAGACAAAGCCAGTATGTGAAGATGCTCATCCTTCATGACCTTTTAAGATATACAGTACAGTGCAAACGTTTTAGGCAGGTGTGGAGAAAAAGGCTGTAAACTAAGAATGCTTCCAAAAATATAAATAATAATCATAATCAATCCTTATGGGTACACTTGCAGAAAATCTGGGATTTTGTAGGATCGTAGACGCAGTGGTCAGCCAAGGAAACTGAGTGTAGCAAATGAAAAGCACATCAAGCTTATTTTCTCTTCAAAATTTTAAGATGTCCAGCAGAGAAAATTTTAAATATTTAGCTGTATTAGAATTGTTAGTTAATTAGTTTGTTCACCGAAGGTAGTGGTACAATAATGAGTGTCTGCAGGCAACAGTGAAGCATGGTGGAGGTTCCCTGCAAGTTTGAGGCTGCAGTTGTGTAAGTGGAGTTGGGGATTTGGTCGGGATTACTGATGTCCTCAATGCCAGGAAATACAGGCAGATACTTATCCATCATGCAAAACCATCAGGGAGGTGTATGATTGGCCCCAAATTTATTCTGCATAGAGAAGCATAGAGAAGAACCAGAAGCCCTGGAAGTGATGGCATGGCCGACACAGAGC
This sequence comes from Mugil cephalus, assembly GCF_022458985.1. Classification (NCBI taxonomy): domain Eukaryota; kingdom Metazoa; phylum Chordata; class Actinopteri; order Mugiliformes; family Mugilidae; genus Mugil; species Mugil cephalus. The sequence goes on along the minus strand of NC_061791.1, from coordinate 18,693,206 downwards.
CCTGATCTCAACATCGAGCATGTCTTATTATTCCTTATTCCTGGCAGCTTTTGGTTTATACACTCCACAACAGCTGTGCATTAGGATTTGTAGGATTTTTTAATACAGGCCTTGGTTGTACCACAGTCTTTCACTGATTCAATTCGATGCTGCCGAGTTCTCCAGTCACTCCATGAACAACAGGCTGTTTATTACCCACAGCCTCATTGATTTCCTGCTGTTAACTGAGCTCTTGTTACAGCCAGATGATTATGGATGATATTATGCCTCACCAAATGAAGCCTCCCAGTAGTTGTTTGTGCTACAGGTGGTGCAGCTGCAAATGACAGTTGTACATCTGAGAAAAACCTTAAAGATTCACGACCTTAGACGAATTAATCTTTGCTCTGAATCAGCAGCATAAACAGAGAGTGGTAAACATGGAGTCATACTGCATTACCATATAAATGAAATGGATAAATGAACTCCCAAAGACACTGGCACCTGACTGTCTGTTTGATCAGCTATAATCCCTGTACCCTGATGATGTGGATGATGCACATAAGCATTACCATGGTTACCAAATGATTTACTTACAGCAAATATCACCATTATTTTTAAATTTGCTAACAGAATAGTTCACCCTCAGCAGATGGAATTTATTTATTTTGCAATCAGGACGTTGATTTAAAAGAATTAAAATATCTTGTGTCTATCCAGAGACAGAGTCTAGCTGTCTGGTCTGTGTTAGGAGTGGGTAGGTGCACGAGAGTTTGTTTGAACAGAACCAAACCAGGCACGTGCTGTCAGCTGAGGCTTTAATGAATAGAAAGAAACAACAAATAATAACACAATAATTTTTAATATTTGTCAACTGATCTGTGCGGTAAACCAATAAGCAGTGACCAGTTGAGCCTCAGTTCGGAATGTGTAATTCCTCACATACTGTGCGTGTGCAGTTGGCACGTGACTGGTGCTCTCTCTCTGTAAGTGACCAATTCACCAATTCTAATGTTTGTAGACACTTTTATTATGCGTCCTCACTTCCCATGGACTATTTGCGTATGTAAATATGTACATATATGTATGTATATATATGTTTAGTGTTGTACACATTTAGTCTTATCAGGCAAGGAAAAAGCACGAGGTGAGGCACCAATATCTGCCTCATGAAGGGTGCATGCGTAAGCGCACGTGTTTGTGATTGTTGTGCTCCTTCAGAAAGTCAAGTGCACTGCGCAGAATTTATTTTTAGTTTTTCCTCTGACTATAACAATGCAATACTCTATGTACAAGCTTCTCACTAAATTCACAACTCGTTTTTTTACTCTAAGTGCATGCGTGTGTGTAAAGAATGCTGACCAAGATAATGTAAGCTAAATGTAAACTGCTCTATTAGGTTTATAGTGTATTTTTAAATCGGCCTCTGAAAGAGTGGGAGCCTCACCACCTACAAACTTTACCACACATCGCTGAGCCAAACATGTTGGGTGGTAAAGCAAGAGAACCAGTCTTACCTTCAGTTGCTCTGTGAAACTCATCACTAAGTGTATTGGTTACATCGGTCCAGAAGGAGAAGAGGATATCAGGTTGACCATCCTATCGTTGGGTAGACAGAGAACAAACACAGTCAATCCAACTTCCTTGTTGATATTGTGACCAGAAGTTGCATGATCAAGCTTATAGTCAGGGCTGGACTGAACCATCCTTCAGTTATAGCCATAAACAAATATTCCTCTGGTGCTCTTCAGTTTTGGGGATCTCAGAGTTGCCAATCATGCCAACATGTTCCAGCCAAGATGGTGTTCTTCAAAGCATCTTTTGCTACTTGCCCTGAAGAAGACCATCTTGTGTAGCTGTGTATCGAGTGTAGAGGAACTGTTCCAACCTCATGCTGCTACTACTCGGGGTTTCAGACATTTAGAGAACAATTCTTTACTTTAGAATCTTTAAAATCTTTGTGAAAACAAGAAGTGTTGTTTTTAAATCAATAACAAAGATTCCAATTAAATGCGTCAAAGTATGACCCATTGAAAACTCAGGCTTATTTGGATCCTCTGAAGTTTGAAAGTGCCAAACTACAGTAAAAAAAAAAAAAGGAAAATGACAATTAGTCCTGATTTGTGAAAGAACTGATTTGTTAAAATGAGGCTATCACTGTGGTAGTCAGAGTAGATATTTTCATCTACCTCTTCCAAGCATGAATTATGGACAGAAGGGGTTTTTAAGAACAAAAAAAAGTGCTTGTAAGATAGACCTAAGACACACATACACACTTCACCACACTGAGCCTGACTAAGGAAAGTGCTTTAATTATTTAATGGGATTGGACATGTGTATCTGTGTATTCTCCCCCAGTCATCCATTAGAGAAGCCTGCTGCAGGTCTGCTGCCCAGCTGCCTGACCTCTCCTTCTGACATCCTCGCTTCCTTTTCCTTTTTAATGAACCAAGTGCAGGAGAACGGAATAAAAAGCAACACAAGTACCATGCTTCTGCTTCAGGGAAGGCAGTGAGTGACCACGAATGGACCATTTATTCAAACCAATCGTTTGATTTGATTGACTACATAGGTAAATCAAGTGGTCAAGTGGTTTGGATACATAACTGATTTTGAATTTTGCGGGCCATTACTTTTATTACAAACATCTGGTCTCAAACCGATGCAGTTTATTGTTGTGTAGCAAATATTTTAAACTGGCCATTTTCATGTTTGTGAACTGCCTGACCACCATGCTTATTTTTCTTCCATTACTTATCTAAATCACCATGTGGCATAGGTTCATAATCCAGCGCTAGCAGACAGTTGGGAACGAGATGCTCCACACTACAGATTGGGCCAGCTGACCAATCAGACAGGAGCTCATGGCAAACTCAGGAGTTGCAGTGTAAAAGATTAAGGCATGAAAATCTATTCTAGCAGTGCCTTGTAATAATAATAACATGATCAATCTGTTAGCATTAGCATAACAGGTTTGCTTTAATGTTAAAAAAGAATAGCAATACCACAGAAGGAGCATTACAAGGTGGGAGGCCCACACCTCGACCAAGATCGCAAACACTGATTAGACTTGTAGAGGTTTAACAAATCAGAGACATAAGGAGTCTGATCACGTTGAGGTGCCGTGCTACAAACAAAGCCGTGGCAGCAGGAATAGGAGAAATACAGCATTAGCTTGGCTGCAGCATTCCTCACTCACAGTAGCAGAGATATTTTCCTACTAAAAGATGAATGACAATAATCCAGCCTAGAGAAATAACGTGAGTATGAAAGATCAGACCAGGTCTGTTCATCGCCTCATCATATTCTAAGTGTCCAAGGCAGGAGTTGTTTGTCCCCCATATAGAATGAGTGGGTGGTGAGCTAATTGTTATCACCTGAAGAAACAGTAACTAAGGGGAGGAGAACACAAGCGATCCTCGTACTTAGGAAGGAAAGTGCAAGAGAGCATACTAAGCTGTGTAACTGTGCATGAAATGGTCCCTGGGAAGTGTGCAACAGTTATTTCTGAATTGGAGAGTTTCTATTTAACTACACTTCACATTACATTATACAAAATGGCACAAGACTTCCAGCTCATTTATTACAATCTACATCTCACCTGTGTGAATGCCTCTCTTTACAGTCGTGTTTCAACGTTGCTATCAAGTCTTTCTTGTGACTTTTGTCAAACATTATATAAATACATTTTTACTTTCTGCTACTTTTTTCCCTCGCAATTTTTACACGCACAGATTTGTTTGTGTCTTCAGTACATTTCTGACACATCTGTTCTGAGCCCCACTGACAGTAAATCTGAGAACAAATGTCTCTCTTGTCCATGGCAGTGAAGATGATGGTGAAGCTCCACTGCTGAGGAGCCTTGCATTTAGACATGTCATTAGGTCCCAAACTCACACCTCCGTCTCTGGATAATTGGTGAGAGCTTTGTTTCCATAGTAACAGTCTCCCACTCTGATTTCTACAACTAGGTTTCTGTGGAGGTAAGATGTCGAAAAGCTGATGAAGGACACAATGTGTTAATGACTGCTGTGATTGCTATTGATACAATTACTACCACTATTTAAGTGACCAGGCCCATGATAATGATAGCCTGCTGTTTTTGTTGGGTCTTTGTTTTCTTTTTTGTGAAAGTATTTCACCTGCGTTCAGTGCTAGATGTAAAGAGAAACTGCTGGCTGCTTTCCACACCACAATATTGCTTTAAACCCAACATACGATTGTATAGCCGCTAGCATCATTCGTTTTTTTTTTTTTTTTGTTCATTTTTAAACCATTGCAAGCACGTGGTGCATTACAAAAAGTGTCAGTGTTCAAAAACATGTGGGCCTGTTCTCAAGGTTTGGAGGATTTACCATTTAAGGACATTGGATTCACCGGCCAATCAGGATTGGCGTCATGCATTAAATGCTTTAAAGAGATACACAGTGAGACATTGCAAACAACGCTATGCGTGATAACCAGAGTAGTGGAGCCCACCCACCTTGAGAATCTCATCAATGAAGCACACATGAGTGACAGGATCTCTTTTCTTCATCAAGACCTTCTGTAGGTGCTGCACCTGAGAAATACACAGCAAAAATACACTTCATCAGTAATTCATCCGCCATGCCGGCTGCAAAGCTTTTAGTGTTTAATGTGTAGGTAAACACTCTGGCAATACAGGTCATTTTTGGGGTGTGTACCTGTCTGCATGAAGCACATATCTGGTCCATCAGCTTCTCCAGGTTGGTCCATAGAGCAGCACGGAAAGCTGCTGTGTTGCCTGGTGTTGGCAAGATTGCTCTTCCTGGGGCGCCTGTATATGAGTGAGACATGAACCATCATCACAAATAAAGGGCAAATACAATACGAAAAGCAAGGAAATTTAACTTGGCATTAAATTCCATTAAAAGACCAAACCATAGCACACAGTTCCGAGTTCACTGGTTCCTTCTGTTTAATTTCTTAAAAGGCTGGGGGCAACGGCGGGCAGATTTATCAACATTTGGTGCTCGAGTTTGAGACAGCTGGGCAGTGTATGTGGGGCTTTAATAATACCCAGTCCAACAGTGTAACATTCCACGTTTTTGACAACACTGGATCTCTGTGATACAGCAAAACAAAATACACCAGGCTCTACATACACACGCAATACTTCTTGGGAGGACACATTTAGTGTTGGTTTACCATTAAGTTGTTTGCTAATTTGACAGTTAATTAAATAATCCTGAAAAGTGGGATTGGTTATTTGAAAAACTCTCAATGAGAATGATGATTTAGAGGTTATATCAGAGCCATCAAAATAAAATATGCCCCGCAGTTAGACTTGACTATCCTCTGTGGCCGTGGTATAATAATCTATTTTGGATCAAGGCAACTCATGAACTAGGACAAATGTCGAAATTCCATTGTTTTTCCTCTTTCTGAAATTAGGACAATGGCTCCAGCGTGTGAGCGTGTATGAGCAAAATGTCTTCATGAACCACATGCACCTTGTCCTACCTCTGGGGTTGGCCGGCTGGGTCAGGCCCTTGATGTCAAGAGCAGTGGAGATGTTGTCCTGTATGGTGGTCCGGTAACCCCCCACTACAGAGTTGATGGTCTCTCGAAGACTGCCCAGGTTATAGAAAACTTGCAGGGCTGTGCCAACCTGGGTCGGATTCTGACCGTCAAAATGAGAGAAAGAAGGAAAAGGAGAGAGGGAAAGCAGTGAAGTTTTTTTTTTAACAGAATGAAATCAGTTTAATAGGTCTGGTAGTTTCACACAGTAACACTCAGTTTGGCAGCAAGTGCAAAGGTGACAGCGGCACCTAAAAATACACTTTACACAGTTTTAATGAGAGAGAGCTGTGAATATGTAGCATGGCAGAATCGAGACAAATTGAAGAGAGAGGGGAAGCCGAGATGAGAGAAAATGACAAAAGGTTTCCCGGTTTAACTGTTTTTCAATCTTCAATTAGTATATGATTTTTTATTTGTAGTCCTCTAATGCATAAATCAAACGCTACTGTCAAACACAGATGAGGCTGAGATGATCCACCATTTTATTTTGTAATCTTAGTAATTCTCCACTATTTAAGGCGCTTTCATCCAGGGAGAGGAAAATAAATAGCAGAGAAATTAGAAAGTGAAAACTCATGATGCCACATAACAAAATGTTAACATTCTGACATAATAAACTGATGTGTTCTGCACAGTGATGCCACCCATATCTCGCCGTGTCCAAATTTCTATCTACTAAGACCAATCAAGCTGACTAATTAACACATACATTTATTGTGTGTAGACAAAATGTCAAAAAATAGTGACATTTGGTTATAAAGGGAGTTGTATGCAGGAACTACTGTATTCCCCTGTGAGAAGACAGTCAGGACTAATGATTTCCAACAGTCTTGTCATCTCCACATGGCTGCCAGGCAACAAGCAGGGATGTTGCACAGAAGTACTGATTACTGTTCATCAAGAACCATCATAACGCATGCGGTAACTTGTGGCTTTTACATTTGTTTTGGGCGCAGATCAATCTAACAAGCTAAGTATAGTACCAGTCAAAGGTTTGCACACACCTTCTCATTCAAACTTTTTTTCTTTATTTTTTTATTACTTCCACATTGTAGATTAATACTGAAGGCATCAAAACTTTATATTTTAGATTTCAGATTGATAAAAGCAGCAGCCTTTTGCTTTGATGACATGTTCGCACACTCTTTCAGTCTGCTTCATGGGTTAGTCAGCTAGAACGGTTTTCATTATGTTTTATCAAAAAATGACCTGGTGGAGGTTCTTGCCTTCTTAGCGTGTTTGATACCATCAGTTATATGAATCGTCCTATTCGACTGCAGTTCAAATCCATATTACAGCAAGAATCATTCAACTGAGTAAAAAGAAGCAACAGTCACGAAGGTAAGCCAGCCTGATCTCCTCAAATACAGCCAGTGAAACCATTAAATGCTATGATAAGTTAACTCTGCTGAAGTTTGTTAGAGTTGCCAGTCTCAGAATCCGCAAATTAGTAACACCTCAGACAAGAGCCTACATAAATGCTTAGCAGAGTTCAAGAGACAGATGTTTCTGCCACTGTTCTAAGGAGACTGTGGGAATCACACCTTCATGGTTAAATTGCTGCAAAGAAGATACTCCTGATGAAGAACAAGAAGAAAAGCTTGGATCAACAAACAGAAGTAATGGACATTAGAACAGTTCAAATCTGTACTGTAGTCTGAGGAAATATTTGGTTCCACCTGCCCTGTCTTCGTGAGATGAAGAAAAGATGAGTGGATGTTTTCTACATATGTTTGGTTCCCAGGTGTTTTACCTACTCATCCATGCCAGGTGACACAGTTGGTGTCACCTCTCAAACCAACAGATACCACCATTCCAGGTGACTACCTCAGATGCTGACTAAGAGACTGCCAACTGTGAAAAAAAAAAAAAAAAAAAAAAAATCAACAGGCTTCCTAATATTGTGTTGGTCTTCCTTCTGCCTCCAAAACAGTTGTGACTCATCAGAGAATGGACATGGGTCTTCTGAGGGTGTCCTGTGGTGTGAATTTCAAGGCCAGGTCAACACCTTGTGCGTTTTTTCTTGAGTTATTCACTTCTCCCGGCAATGGTTTTAATGCTGTGACTGGTATATAACACCAGTTTACTATACAATTCTATTTGAGTTCCTTCATTGTTTTGATGTCTTAGCACAATATGACTGCAGGCCTGTAGCAAACACAGATGTAAGATATCAACTATCTCATCTCATTCCTAAAAAGATCAAATATGGCTCTATAGAGGCATGGAATTAATCTTCTAACTATGCTGCAGAAGAAAACATGAACCTTACATCATACACTTGACCTGAGGGATGTACATACAGCAAGTCAAAACACACACACACACACACATATATATATGTTCTAAAAGAAATGTTTTTGTTTTATATATATATATATATATATAACCATGAGCCAGCATCAGTTTTAACAGATGAAAGGGGGAAAATTAGATCAGATTGATTTAAGTGCAGCGCCAGGTCACACTCCAGTCTCCAGTGCTTCTGATTGATGCAGATTTTAGTTACTAAGATTCATTGATTGGTGGAAACAAAAAAGGAAAAAAAAAAAGAAGAAGAAAAATATTGCAGAGGAGAGGAAAAGTTTTTTTTTTTTTTACGTGGGTCAGTTGAGCTCCCACTCAACAGATGGGCTACAGGGTCTCTGCTGGCACAATCAGAGCGCTGAGGTGAAACTAGCTCCCACACAGCACAGGCTGCTTACATGTCCAACTGCTTACATAAGATTCACAATAAACAGCTCCCTGGGCTGATATAAGAAGCTGTTGTGGTGTGTCCATGCAGTACATATGTGTTGTGTGTACGCCTGTGTGTGCGCGTGTGCAGTAGAACCCCATATGTCCACACACACAACGCAGTGACAGAAGCTGTTAGCCGAGGCCACTCCGACAGTAGTTTGGACAAAAATACTTCTACTGAGGGTGGAATACACAGGGGAAAGAGGGCCGTGTGTGTGTGTGTGTGTGTGTGTGTTTCCATGTGAAAGAGAAGGAGTGTGAGAAAGTGTGTTTCCTTCTATTTTTAGAAACCAGCTTATTGTCTAGACGTAGGAGTAAAAACCAGTTGCTAAGACTTTCAGGGTACTGTAAAGTCATATCTCCTGCTACTTCACACTCTGTCAGTTCCACCTGTTTTGTATTTGGGTTCACACACACACACACACACACAAATTTGTACTGTTATCTTTGTGAGAACATTGACTGGCATGATTTTCCTGGCCCAGGGGTCGGCAACCCACGGCTCTGGAGCCTCTTCAGAATTTGTCAACTAAAATATGCGTCACATCCACGTCTTTACCTGCAGATGGAAGCTAACAATGAATAAATCCCAAAAAAGAAAAGTCATTTGCCTTCACCACGGGCTTCCCTTTGTGCCGCATATGTGGCGAGAAATTAGCAAACAACAAAAAATGTAACACTGAAAGACATTTTCAAAACAAGCACTCAGCATTTGCTGAAAAAAGTACCCAAATGAGCCATTTCGGAACTGCTATGGAGAGTTGAGCAGAGCAAACATGTACACATACACAGACCATGCAATTATTACAATGCAAGGTGCATTTGGAGAAAAATTAATCAAGAGTTCATATCTGGAGCGAGCTTCAGAAACAGAAATCACATTAAAGAGGTAAGAACAATAGCATTTCATAGGCTATTATTATTTATTTATTACATTATTTCAGACCCGGAGCTGATGTAGTCGATTGATTGCTATCTGAGTTATAAACCCAAAGAGGATGAGAGCACACTGAAATAGACTTTCCTAATTTTATGTGTAAATTTCTTAAGGCTGCGGCTTAATGGGAAGGACTCAAACAGGCCTGCACCTGTTTAATTAGCTTTAATTAGGCCTACACATGCACACTGCACTTCTGTTTGTTGGTAAAACAGGTAAAATTAAAAAAAGATTAAAACTTTTAAAAGTTTCTAAGCTGTGTTATGCTTTGCGGTTTCAGACAATTTTTCTGTGGAGGAAGAGGGGGCAACATGGCTCTTTTTATTATAAAGGCTGCAGAACCCTGCCCTAGTCCCTAACTCTAACCTCAACTATCTCAACTAAAGGCTTCACCCCGAGGATGCACTGAGATAGCATTCGAGAGGTCCGATCTCTGTCCACATTTGGAGGTGGTTTAGATCACATGTGTCCGCATTCCTTTGGTAGTGTAAACGCAATGAATCATATTAAAGACCTCCTATTCTCAACAGGGGTGCTCCTGTGTGAGCCGAGTTTCGCTTCATTCAAAAAGAGACAAAAAACAGCCTCAATTATAAATGATCACCTGTAAAGGAAAAAGCCCCGTAAGTGATGTCTGTTCATTAGGGCTGAGAGCATCTTTAAATATAATGTCCCAGTAGCTGTAAACTAACTAAAATCATGTGGTCATGTTGATGTATGAGGAGCCAGGTGTGGTTAAGTTACGTATTTCCTCATTTATGGATGTCTTTATTTAGCTTTATTACTGGAGAGTATGCAGGTCTAACTAACGTCAGGGTGGAAATCAATAAATAATAATGTGTGTGCCATGACGCACATAAAACAGCACTGTGCTCAGTTCTAGAGCAGAAGTAGAGATCCAGTAGAGACAGGACCCTTACCCCAATCACAACCTAATTGCAACCTTAAGCCTAAAACCAAGTCTTAGCCCTCAAACGACCCTTTAAAGATAGGACCAGTCAAAATGCCCCCACTTTGAGGCTCTAAAACTCAAACTGGTTCTCAGAAAGCAACAACATGCACTTTCATTCACTGTTATTCAACACTTCTAGCACCGATAAAAATACTTCAAAGTAGTGGTCTCTGGTTAATGAGTCGCAAACAAAGGAAATATTATAAAATCAACTACTTGCTCAGTATAATATTTGTATATTGTGTTTCTCCTACAAGCCCGACTGCAGTTATGGAAACCCATCAGTGTTTCCTCCTCTAAATAAAATTTGGTAGACTCACAGGGCAAGTTTTGTGTATGCACTTTGCTTTGGTAGATAGATTTGACATTATTTATTGTACGTAAATAAAGTCCTTTCCAAGGATTTGTTTAGATGTCACAGTGTACACAACAACAAAGATCATGTGATTTAAGATGGTGCTGAAGTCTAGTGAGTTTTTGGTGCAGTAAATAAGTGAGGGATAGCTGGTGTATTAAGAAAAATTATATTTAAAACGATTAACGCAAATATCTTAAGGAAAGCTGCAGCCCCTGTATCTTTTTTGTGCAACCCTTCTTTTCCCCTAATCTAATAGAGGCAGCGAGTGCAAAGTTAGCATGACCCACAAAACCATATCAGCTACATGTATTCACATTTACATGTATCCTTCTATATATTGTGTATTGTTTTACTTTCTGATCATTAAAAATGTCTTGTTTTCCACTTCATGCCACTCTCATGTGCTTCAGCCATCTTTACTACTCTCTTTTGGACTGCACAGATATGTCACATTGAAGAGGCAAGAGTGCTGCTCCAAGACCATTTTAAGAGAGTGACTTGGAGCAGCATCGTAGAACTGACTAGCAGAACCTGCTTTATTAAATGATAACTGTCAATATACGGTTTACGCGAACGATTTCAGTGTGCAGCAAATTTAAATGGTTATATAGTAATGTAAACGTAGTGTATAAACAGGTTAAAAATACCTAACTAGTAAAGTGCCATGAAAAATAAATCACTTGGAACAACAATACGATCCAATACGATCTGATACGATGCGATGCGATCTAAAGTATAAGGTAAGATTCTGAAAGATTTCACGTCTCTCTCTTGTTATATGTCTGTAGGGAGCTTCTAAAGTAAAAAAATAAATAAATAAAAATAAGTACAACAAGACACCCAGAATAGGAAACCTAGACTTCACATGTGAGCTTTTATTCTACAGTACGTGATTTCTACTGATTACAGGATACCATTTATCGCATATTGTCCATTTATGTGATCCTTGTAATGTAATGTAGCAACTAAGACTTGGACGTGAAATTCTAACAAAATAAGATGAATTAGGTTACGAATTGCTTATCCCAAGAAAAACTGTGCTTCAAGAGTGCCATTAGTAACTTTAAGAAAGTCCACAAACATCATTTGAAACACATATATTATCATTATTTTCATCTGTAACATGAGTTCAATAGCACAATGAAGGTTTTAATTAGAAAATAATTAGGCATGTGATCCTGGTTGTAGAGAGACAGCACGCGAACATGAGCTTGATCAACATATCATCAGCTGTCCAAACAGGGCTTTGAGGAAGAACAAAGCAAACATGACCAGCACCAGCGCCATGCGAGCGAAAGCTGCAACGCAGCTACAGCACTCTTCTGGACACTGGCAACATGTCATAATGGACACTGAACAGACTGTGTCTCATACACACGCAAGCTCCCACAAGCACACTTCTTTAATGGGACACTGTCCCCATGAGAACAAGGCTTTCTGGGGCAGATCAAGGTTAGCAGAGCTTCCATGTGCTCCCAGTCTCACATGTACCTTCCAGAAAAAAAACACATTAACAAAAGTGGTCATCTCTTTTACAGCTGTCCTTCAGTTTGAATCACATAACAGCTTAACTCAATTGAGAAAAACTTATTTGCTCTAACTTAATCATAGATCCTTAGGAAAAACAAAACGTGTATGTTTCACAAGTATATGTTATGAGATATTGGAGAAAAAAGTATACATACTCTACACAAAGCACATGTTTTAGAATTGTTTCTATCGATAAATCCAATATTTAACATGTAAGTACAGACTGCAGAGGAGCTTTTCTTCCTGTGACCCATTTACTCTGTTGAAGTCACTAAGCTACGTTAACACCCAGGGAAAAGAAGCAGCTGGACGCAATGGCTAGGCTGTTTGTAGGATTTGCTTGGCGTGTGTGTTTACACAAGGGATTCATGTCATCATTAATAAAAGATGTGTAATATTTGATCTGATATTTTGGTGCTGGCGCTCTGACCCTTAGGGGTTCAACTTAAAGCGGCACAACAAGCCTGGGACAGTGTAGTGACAAAAGCAGATTTTGTTTTGTGTACCTGGATCTCCATGCCCTGTTCCAGAAGTCTCTTGGCTTGGTTCTCCACCTCCAGCCTGGCTCTGCTGATCAGCAGCAAGTCGTTCTCTATCACCTCGATGCCGCTCAGATCCACACCTTGTGATAGATAGTCTGGAGAAAGAGCAAGCAAACACAAGCAAAGAAACATTAGAACATTTCCAGTTGGTAGTGTTAAGCTCAGTTTATTTAAATGTAAATATCCATCTGTATATTTGCCTATACTGCCCTCAGGGGAGAAAATACGAAATGATAAAAAAAAATGCAAAGGCACCCCCACCCCATAGCAATGACACTCCTTGATGTCAGCAGCCATCCCCAGCAGGATGCAGCCCGACGCAGACACACACACACACAAATGGTTTGTGTAAGCTTTTGCTGGAATTTGTTTGCCATTTCTGCTAATAGCATTGGAGTATCACAGTATCGCACAGTATCGTGGTCTCACCTCCCAGCTTGCCCAGTTTTGAGCACACACCCCCTTGAAGTTCACGTATCCAACCACCACATCCTTGTTCTTTTAAGGACGGTGCTGACTCATAAATGACCGGTTAGTGATTACAAATGTGGCAGCACCTATTTCCAAGATATTTCAGCTTAATTTCTCATGAGATCCATCTTTATTCATGGCATCAACAAAAAATGACTGGTTTGAAAGACATGAAAGACTAATACAGGGCTTTTGTCTTCAGTCCATGGAGTATGTCTTAACATTTAACCACCACAGAACTAGTGGTGAATATTTGTCTGGAGCCTCTCCTTTGGAAACTGGTTATGCTCTGGCCAATCCAATCGTTTGGTTGGACAGAAGAGTGACAGAAAGTGACATAGTCATCCAAGTCATGAGCGTCATGTGGTTCAATTTGTGTACAACACTATGGCTGTTTCAAGTCTGCTATCAGGTCGGTTGTAAAAGGATAGCAAAATAACTGTAAAGTGTGTTAATCACTTAATATCACATCTCTGATTTTGCATGACTATCCATTTAGTCTAGTACAGAAGTAAAAGTATATTTTAGAGAGCTCAAGTATGATTTACTTTAGGTGGGGAAAAAAAATCTGCTAAAACATCAAATAAAATGGCTTGTCAGTCACTTCAAAACAAGCTCTCGGCGAGTCTGAAATGTGGAACTTGCAACAACACCCTCATTTGTGATTAAATTATCACATTTATTTTATTTAATTTGCATCCCACTGACAGAGAAGATGACAGCGGGACTAGTCAGCTTGACAGATTTGTCAGCAACACTTGTTTCAAAGAAACACATAGCACTTCAGAGTGTGTGTTAAACATTTCTGCTTTTGCCCCTGTATTGTTTGTCCACCCACCAGCTCTGAGAGGCCTGGTAACACTTTAGAAGAAGAAATATTGAGTGGCCTACTATCTGAATGCCGTTTTACACTGATATCGAATTGAAATTGATGTAACCAAGCCAATACGTGTGATTTTGTGCAACTAATCATCAGCGGCTTCAGGCAAACACTTCAGGTCTACCGCAGTGATTCTATCAGCAGTGGCAATCAAAATGCTGCCTTGATGCTCATTTAGAGACAAGCTCACTACATTTAATTATCGGATCTACTCACTGTGATTTATAAATATGCAAAACAGCCAAATCAGTAGTAACCAGAGAGAGAGACCACCCTAGAAAATGTTATGGATAATGTTTTTAACAGAAAGCATGAGGAGACTCAAGTGTACGTGAAGTGCCTCTGAAGAGTTTTTAGACAGTGACTCTGTAATCCTGACTTGTGTGGGAAGTTGATTCAGCCACAAAGGAAGAGAGAAGAAGAAAGAGTAGCAGGCTAAAACCGGGAGACACAGCTAAGATGCAACAGTGAAGACAGACAATAGACTGGTGTGTGATTAAAAAGCCTGGTGAAACCTCATTATGGCACTTTTATAAAAGTATGTGACTTGAACATAGCTTCTTGTAAACTTGGCGGTGGGTTAAACAGATTATTGATACTAAATCCAATTTTAAAAGGAAATCTGATGGAAAAGCAGGTGTAAAACTTACATGCCACTCAAATACAGCAGCTATAACAATGCACACGTTCAAGGCATAGACTGTATATAAATATGAAGAGCGCATCCCCACTCTCGTGCACTGGCCAAACTTTCCAGAGGATGTGGTTGCCGCTTACTTGGGTGTTTGGTGCCACAGTCTGCAGAATGGTCCGAGAGTGGAGCTACGCAGAGATGTATAATCAACAGCCCGGCCACACGTTCTCCAGGCATTTTCGCTAATACTAAGCTCTGCTCTACCTCCATCAGTTACACAGAAATATTGAATTATACACTGTACTTATTTATTTATTTATACTCTCATGGCCCTACAGTAACATTTCATGGGGTGGTTGGCATGGCAGCCAGTAGTCATCATGATGTAATTGCTGTTTCAAGAGCGTCAAATAATGAACTAAAGTGAATCTTGGAACGAAAAATGAACACTTCAACATCCATCAGGATTGCATTAACTACCTAAAATGAGAGAAACTATTGTTGAAAAAAATATTTTTGACTTACTGAAGTACAACAAGTACTTTATTGTTTTAGTTTAGCCTAAGCCCCATCCCCTAACATTGAGGGGGTGGAGCTTAAGACCTATACTGCAGCCAGACACCAGGGGGACACCACTTGCTTTTGCTTCACTTTCAAGAAGAGATGTTTGGCTGCCCATCTTTATTGACAGTGTATGGCTCAGACAGTCTCCGCTGAAGGGTATTAATAGAGTTGCACTTGTGTGTACACACTAACTTTCATTCATCCCCTCCCGGTGGATCACCATGTCACTTGGGTGAGCTTGTCCGTCTGTCGGTTTCAGAACGTATAAGGCGATTTTGACACGTTTTGGCTTTTTAACCACTCAACAAATGACTGATGACTTCAGCAGACTTCAGCATGCTCATTATCACAGCGGCATTGTGCTTTATAAGGATATTGCCATGGGTTATCTTGATAGCAACTTCTAATCCAGAAAGGCTAACATTTTTTTTTTTTTTTTTTTTTTAATTGGTTTGGAATATGAGTACTTCAGAGGATTACAAACTAAATGTGCCCCTTTTATCTAGTCCTTTCCTGTGTTAAGATATGAGAAATCCTCCATGCCCATCCCTTTCATAAACAGCTATAGTTTAGCTCAAGTATTAGCATCTCTCTGCTATGTTTAGATAAATTAGGAAGTCTACTCCTGAGTTTGAGAAATAAGGCAGAAAGGTGAGGGGAACGGGCACTCATGTCCAACCATTTCCGATGTTCTATTTGTCTAGAGCTGCAGAATGTTTGCTCTTGTGCCCAAAGAGGAAGAGAGGCGGAGAGTATTATCAGGCAGGTGGCGGGCTGAGGCACAGAGGACCGGGATATTGGAAAGGAGCCAGGTTCAATTCAAAACCAATCCGCTCGAAGCCGCAACCCAAGCACACAGCCTGTCAGAGACCACGATGGAACAGCTGAGCCCCACATCCATTTGCTTGTTTAGTCATGTATTTGAGAGAAAGAGAAAGAGAGAGAGAGGGAGACAGATAAAGAGAGAGAGGTTGGTATTTTCTGATTTGTGTCATAATATGCTCCCAGTGCTATCTGATCTGCAACACTTGACGCCACACACACACACACAAGTACTGACAACATAGGCCACTGGATATTATGTAGCAGTTCCCAGGGGATACGCTGTGCTCTGACACAGATGTGCCCTGCTTTCTGTACTAGGGGGAATTGATTCAGCTCATTGTTCAAAGGACAACAAGATAGATATTAGGAAAATAATGACCTCTACCCATATCATTCCACATTAGAAATTAGCGGAATGGCATAGGGTACTTTCCCTTTCTGTAAAACCTTTTTGATGCATGTAATTGGGATGGTGGGTTGTAGATAGGAACAGGCAGCAGGGAGGGATCTGCTTCCCACTTATCATAGCATATTTAACAGTCAGAAAATAATTACCATTGAGCACAAATTAAGAAGGCTGGAGTATAGGTGAGAGGGAGGTCCGAGGGGAAATTCACTAAGGAGGAAGAATCCAAGTACTTCTTCATTAGACAACACTATATATCATGGATTGGATCAGGTAACTTAACTGCGTTGGGAATATAAAAGTCAAGCTTGTAATGTGAGACTGTTTGACCTTTCCTGCAATAGTGCTTTTTACTGACTGAAGTCCCAACATGCTTTACAAAAAAATTGGGTAATGGAATTGATTCAGCTCAAAGGGAATTAAAATCAATTCAAATTAAAACGTCACAACAAATACAACCAGAGTTAGAAACCAGTACAAAACAAATGAATTACAATTATACATTTATAAAAAGCATACTTGGTGCATACATGTGATCAAAAATCTTATCTGAAAAGAAATGTCTGTGGATGCTTTTTAAAGAATCCGCAGAATCTGCAAACCTTAAGGATGTAGGCAGAGCATTCCACAATTCTACAGCCTCGAGAGCTCATTAAACTGAAGGGTGAGGGTGGAGGAGATCAGTCATACACTCAGGATCTTGGCCATGTAATGCTTAATATATAAAATGGATTGGATTATGTTTCTGGCGAAGATATCAGAGCCTCAATCTTATGAGTACCGCGCAGAAAAGAAATTTCCACCATCAAGTCCCTGACAGCATTAAAGCCTTTTAGAGCACTGCGGGACCTACAGTGGTGGAAAATAAGTTTTCGGACACCCCATCCATTTGCGAAATTTTGCATTAAGAATCACTCTTAGGTCTTCAAGTGCAATTTCTTTCAGTACAGTCACAGAAAAAATGCTAAACAAATCCTAAATCAGCCATTAAAAACTTAAAATTGGTTCCATAAAAATACATAAGAAATTTTGAGTATTGGGCCATTTTGGTACCAGAGATTACCCAAGATTACCGCTCATCAGTGTGAAAGGCCCGTGGGGAACATGCCAGTCAGGATTAGAGCTCTACTGTGTGCTAATGGAAGGGGTACAAAATATTAATTTGATGATGTGATGGTTTACTTATTTTTTGTTCAGTTTTGAACACATTATCTGCTATTTGTCAACTTTGACACCGACAATGAGAACTGACATATTGAAATTGTCAAGAATTAAGTTTTGTTAGTTTTTCTTGTTGTCACTAAACTAAAAAAATATAATCTGTATTTGTTTGTGTCTAATGCAGCCACACCTTTTAAAACACAAAAAAAGATTTTTCTGCACACATTTCTTTTTCACTTCATTTCAATATTTGTGTAAAACTTTAAGGGTGTTTGAAAACTTTTTTCCACCTCCGTAGAAGCCTGTGCCGGTGTGAGCCATTCGTACTTGTGCGCCTGACAGCCTGGTTCGCTCTGTAAAAACACCACCCAAACACTAGTTAACCAGTCGGGTTAATTTTGGTTTCCACTCTTTCCACTCCCAAGCTCTTTAATGAGGGCAAACAAACTTAAGGTTTGATGGCTCAGAGGAAAAAGGAAAGAACTGACACTGAAATTTTACTGAAGAATTTCACATTAAAAAAACAAACATATTCATAAGTGGTTAATTATTGATGAGCTCATGTTGATATATGAGGAGCTTTGTGAAGATGAGTCATGCATTTCCTCAATAATCATCATTATCTTTATTGACCTTCACTGCCTGCTTCAAAAACATATGGGTTAAAACTACTTATGGATGCTTTCAAGGTTTCCTAAAATTACTAACAGAGATTTATACATATATAATAACATAATGGGTGTAATTTGGTTAAATGTCACTGACTTGGGAGTTTGTTTCAAAATATGTGTCATGTCTTCATGCCTGCATGTGGCTCTGACAGAGCATTTGCAAACCATTAGATACAACAGCTGTTATATTCTACTTCTCCACAGATGATGTCTGTGTTTATTTGCATACAGAGTGTAAAACCAGGTGTGAACACAGGTGCATTAAGGTTAAATTATTCTGGACTGCCACATCAGATGTTGATGCCAAAGAGTACAGTAAAACCTCTATCAGTGAAATAAGATTAAAAAAATACATGTAAACGCAACTAAAAAGAACCATGTCAAATGCTGAGCTGAGGCTGAACAGTAAAACTCTTAAACACTCACTTGCTTCAGACAACATTAATAGAGAATAGAAAACCTTCTACTTCTATTATTTCTACATCAGTAGAAAGTCAGTTTCAGTAGAGTGTTCCTAAACTCAGACTGAAGCCACACCACACCGAGTCGCTTAGGTTGCTGAAAAAAAGCACTGCTTTAATCTGCAGGGACAAATCTAACAGTTCTCCTGCCAGCAACAACAGTCAATTCAAGGAACCCTTCTTTGCCAAGCTCTATGCTCTGTAAAAATTGTAAATAAATGTTTTTCAAAAAAGAAAAAGAAAAAAGAACTTATTTTTTGTAAAACTTACTTCACTGCTTGCACGTGAGTTGATATAATAGTAATTTAATTCTTGGTTGATTCCTTGTTTAGCTTGCTTAACTTTAAGCAGGAAGTATTTTGATGATTAGAAGAGAGCTGTATTCTAACACAAAGCAGACAGCTCTGCAGGAAGTCTCTTTTTTTTTAGCTTTCAAGAAGAAGAATGAAACAGCTTCTTAAACATATCATGTATAAAAAAGAAAAAGAAAAGAGGCACCGCCAGGCTTCACCACTGTGTAAACCACTGTGTGCCTGTGTGTTTGCATTTGCTTAAAGGCACAATGGAAATATTTAGAAACCTGATCTAAATATCAGTTTCCTTCTACAAATTCTATGTAACGACTAAATATTTTCTTGATTCTTCAGTGTTTACACAGTCTTATTTCAGCCGAGCATAACCAGAGCTGTAGCAAATATTTTGTTCTCAAGCTGAGTAATAATAATAATAAGCTTTGCCTAAACTTTAGGACATTTGTGAGGCGGCATCCAGACAAAATTGATTTTCAAAACTGCTCAGCAGCTCAAGAGTAAATCTTACACAGAAATTATGTATGCATGAGTATGTGAGAGCATGTGATTTCTGTGTGGTACAGGTCAACTGACCGGCCCTGATCTGAACAAAAATACCCTTAAAAAATAAATGTTATTCAAACGGCAATAAAAATCATAAATATGTGGCCTTGTCTTAATGGACCTTTTTTATTTCATACTTCGGTTTATGTTGTGCTTTAAGAGATATAGGCAGTTTAGACTTCGGCAACAGCATAGACCCTAGCGGCATGAATAAAGCTTGAATTTTACATATGTTAAGACTTTACGAATAAAGTGGAATACTAAATAAATCATGATTGTGGCCTCTTGTCTCTTTACGTAGAACTGATTGTGTTTAGATATTCCCTCTGCACCCTAGTTATGACCACTGAGGGCTGCCTCTGATTACTTTGTTTTTGATGACGACCCCCCGTCATGAATTTCTGTGCTTGCTGACAAATCCCTTGCAGGAGTATAGGACATGTGGTAGGTTAAAGTTGCATTGTTTGCATTGTTCCTCAAGTTTTGTCAAGTCATTCCTCCTGAAAATTATTTTCCTCTTGACATTGATAGCCTTCCATTCATGTTCATCTGCCAGGCATGTGTTTGTTAAGTGAAAAATAGTAGTATTTATTGCTGCTCTTATACATATATATACACACAAATCACAAGCTTTCTTTCATGTGCCTGCCAGTTTGAAGCAACGCAGCTGGGGACTACAGAACAGCCAAAGGCATTTAGGCAAGGCGGTGGATAGCCTAGATATCAGGTTTCAATGTTAATACATTCATTAAAGATTTAATGAGGTTTGCAGTTGTTCCCTGTTGTACTGACAGAAACCTTAGGAGTGAAACTCACCACAGATCATTGTCATCTTTATTGAGGGAATAAGTCTGGCTGTGTCTTGTGGTCTCTGAGCTGTCTCCGACTCTGATTCCATCTCTCCTACCTATTGTGCTCCTGTTTGCTCAAAAGTCTGCAACTGTACCTCTGCTATATGCATCTGTCTCTCTCGCTAAAGACTCCCGTTTGGGGGGGTGGGGTGGACAGGCCTCCTGCTGAGTTGTGCATGTCAGTAAAACAGTCGAACTGGAAACCGTCATCTCTGCTTACGCACTTTAAATAAACAGATGAAGGGATGACATACAGAGACCAGATCTGGGGAAAAATCTGGAGTTCTTGTTTTTTTGTTTTTTTACGAGAGAAGAATTTATCCTGAAAGGCAACAGACGGGTACCGATTTGAATTCTGATCCATCAGTCTGGGTTTGCTTTCTCTGGTGGCGCTGTTGTTGCCATGCCAATGCCAAGTAGCCCTAATTAGTGCACTCACAAGCTACATTGCAGATATGCTCGGCAGGCAATAAGGGCAACACTGCAACCGGTCCAATGGTAGCCATATTGGGACAATTAAGCATGTACCATCCGGCTATGCAAACACAAACAGCGGAGGAGTGGCCAAAGTCCTGACAGGGAGGATGCTGCCATTAGTATTGTCATGGCCACCGTTTCCTACCCAAGCTCTTTAATGAGGGCAAACAAACTTAAGGTTTGATGGCTCAGAGGAAAAAGGAAAGAAACAACAACTGAAAGACAAAACATTTTGGTCTGCATACGGGAAATAGAGTTTTCTCTCCCCTTATTACAGGCAGCAAAAGACAAAGAAAGACATCAAGGAGAAAAAAAGAAATGTGAGTTGGACAAAGAAAAGGGTGTTAAAACTGCTTTGTGAGTCCAATTAGCCAAGCGCAGAGGTGTAAAAGAAAAACAGGGAAAAAAAGGAAAGGAAAAGACAGTTTCAAAGAGGAGTGATGGAGGGGGAGGGAGCGATGGATGAGTAGGAAGGGCTACTGGAGGCAGATACAGACAGAGGCAGGAAGCAGGACAGAGAGAGACAGAACGAGAGAAAAAGAAGCACAGCGGAGAGAAGAGAGAGGGAGGCAGAGCAGCATTGTTGGCATCTCCCTCGCTCCCTCCAGGTTCAGAGGCTGCATGCTTTCTACCACTCAAATTTTCATCCTGAAGGATTCAACAGTGTGGCGGAAGATCCGTGAATGATGGACTACCAAGCTATACCTCTGCTACTCAGTTGTATCACCTGTGAGCGCTACGCTACCTTGGGGGATTGAGATTGAAAAAGCTCCACGAGGAGGAAAAGCCCTCCGACAGATGTAAGGATCACAGAGGAATACTCTTTGTCTAAAAGGTAAACTAACACGCACCACAATCATATTCTTACACTCTTATTGTTGTACAGATGGCAGGAAAATGTTAACATGTTGCACAAAGCCACTGTAAAACACATTCTGCTCCAGATAAACACACGCACAGCATGCTGACATGTTGCTGAATCTGAGAGTCACGATCTCCAAGCAAGTGATTATTTTGAGAGGAGAAGGACTAAAGTAAATAAGTGACTGTCAAGACACTTGGGTCTCGCAAGATAAAATGCAGCTCACTTCACTGGCTCCTAAACAGAGCGTCTCCCCTCCTGCAGGAAACCTCATACAAACACCAAACTAATCTGACCGAAGACAGAATGCGTTTGAATTTGTCCTCAGAGTGAGGTCACCCAGAGGACAGATAGTAACGGGAAACACAGCTCAAATTTGATGAGTGACAGCGACTGTACTCAGCCATCGATAAGTGAGCAGTCCAGAGCAGTTCAAAACTAAACGTTTCAACAGTAACGAACTCAACATCGAACACTCTGAGTCAGTCAAGGCTAAGAGCAAATGTTCATTTGTGCAAGAAACTACAATGTGCTTACGTTTACAAAAGAATGAAAAACATTAACCTCAATCAGAGCGCTGAGAGAGTGTGACATTTTCAGATCATGATCCATCCAAATTGCAAGAATAATCAATTTAACAAACTAAATGAGACAAAGACATGAATCCATTCTTACATTTTAACTGGACCAGTCCAGTTATTGTTGTCAGAGCAATTTAATACTGTGTTGCATACAGGATCTGACAACTTGCTGAAATCTGGCATTACTATATGCATATACTTTATGTAAAAGCATCCTGGGCTATTTGCCCGACATTGGTGGGCGTGCTGACAGCAGTAGGTGTTCCGGTAGATTGGATGTGATTGGTTAAAGCCCACATCCGTCATCGTGTCTCACAATACTGAACCACGTTTTTTTTTATTCATGCCCTTAAAAAAGAAAACTATTTCAAATGTGCTAAATATCTGGATTAGAATTAGATTATCATAAAAAATAAAAATTACACCACGTTAGGTATAAAGGTATTGTACATTGTGTGTCCTACAGTCCCATTCACTGAAACCACTTACATACATACATCATATTCTGAACTTGAATATTGAGTCTAAAGTTACACGAGTACATGTTGTCTAATTAAAAACTGGTCTGACCATATTTTGATCTAAGACATGAACTGACATGAACTGACTTAATAAGAAATAATCCTCCTTATCCTGACTCTGAGCAAACATTCAATACCAGCATTCAGTACTCAGCTACAGTGTGAAAACAGTTGAGATTTTAAATCTCACAACAGACACTGTCCCACTGTTATGACGCTAAGTCAGAATATAATTTCATACACTTAAGACAGTCTCCAGAGAACCAGTTCACAGTGCTCAGCGTTCATTTGTTGAACAACACATGACGAGAGCCATCAAAGAAAAAAAAAAGGGGCAAGGCATCAAAAACTGATTAAACACGCGTTTGGCACACACACAAACAAGAGAGCAAACATTTAGAGACAATCCAATTAGCAGATAAAGAGCAAGCTATGTGTCAGGGGATGATAAATGAGTTCAGAATAGATGGTGGACATGTGTTCCAACATACAGACCACACTCACTTCAAGGTGACCCACTTTTTTTTCCTTTCATTTGAAATTTTCTCTCTGTAGGATCAAATATGGAACATGACAGAGGAGGAACCCAGGGGAAGGGAAGAACAGAGGGATGTGACATCATTCTTTGCTTCCATAAATTACTTTCTTCTAGCCTGTGAGGGATGGCGCAGAGGTAAGACATCAGTGGATGTCCAAGAGTCAAGAGTTCAGCCTCTTTGAGCTGGATTCAAGGAATCTACATGACCTACATCTGGCTCTATAACGGATGACAGAGATTTGAAGGTGTTAAGTGGGCCAAGTTCTTCACTCCATTTTGTATTTTCTACTATCTCACTTTGCTGTTCTGAAGAATATCAAACCTGAATATGAAACTAAACTGAAGTGGCCTGACATAGGTTGTGCCATGGACTGCATCCAGACCCTCACCACGTCTAGATTCACAAAAGAGTCAAAGAAACTTAATACCTGAAAAGTGGGGAGTAGTAGAGAGGAGAGGATTGTTGTGGCACTGGCATCATTTTCAGGCGGCGATGACACTGGAGGCAACAATCAAGCACAACGGACAATGACGAGACGGTGCCTTGCATGAAAGAAAGCATTGATCCAAGCGCACTGCACTGATGCTTCAGGCCACATGCCCCGGCACGAAGAGACGATGGGTGTATTGCTTTCTGCATTTCTGTCTTTGCCTGAGTGAAGGAAGCATCCCCAAAGCTCACGGACAACCTCTCGCAGTACGTCACATTTTCATCTGTTCGTTAAAAGAATGCTTTAGTTCAAGTGGAAAAACTCAAGATTGATCCCGTCAAGTCAGGATATGGTGGCATGGTCTGGGTCTGCTCCATCAAGTTCCCTGAGGTTACTTCAATTGCTACTGAGCTGGAGAGGACAGTGCTGGGAGGGAGTGGTGAGTTTAAACCTGATATCATAACTGCATCTGTGTTTTCTTCAGAACAGTTAAATAGTCGAAGAAATGTAGTCAGCTTAAGATGATATGAGTCAGCTGCACTAATATCCAATCAGTGGAGCAAGTTAAAAGTGAAGGTCAAGGTTCCAAACTTTGATCAGAATGAGCCTATTCTGTCACTAAATCCCCATAGATCAGAACTGGAAAGTAATTCAACAATCCTCTTTTTTTTTATTTCACAATGACAAGCATGTTGGCTCTTTTAGTTTGGCAATAAAGTTCATGATGATGTTTAAATGTACATTTATTGTTAAGCCAGAAGCCAAAATATTTGCATTCCATAAATTTTAGAATATATAAAGCACCCATTGGAGATACGCAGATGACAGTGAGTTTGGTTCTCTATGGAAAAAAAACATGATTTACTTTTTATTTGCTATTAGCTTAAAAATAAGAGAATGCTGCAACGCATGAAGGGAGATGTAGTTCCTGCATGGCTGATTGAACACAGTCAGCAATACAGTACAACATGGCACCATCCAAGCAAAGATTAAGTTAAAAGCAATGCAAGGAAGATGCTATTTCAACAATATAACAATGGAGAGGACCAGGATAGAACATTGCGGATCGCTTGTTGTAAGAAAGGGAATCCTTCGAAACTCTGACACCAGCTGCAAGCCTCAATATCAAAACAGAAATGAGACACCTATCTGGGAGTAAAGAATAGTCTGTTAAATCAAATCAGTTACTACGATCCTTATTAAGATGTACAGATAATGTTAATACAAACTCATTCAAATTATTCTCACCTCAGTTAAGTCTCATAGTGCCTAGTGACTTATTATCAATCAAATTCTGCTAACAGTGCTTATAGTAGTATGCAAGAGGAGTAGTGGCGTTGATCTTTTTAGGCAGTTTGGCCAAATTTAAATTCTTTATTAAATCCAACTAGTATGTTGTTTTATGCTAACCACGGGTGTTCACTTGTTTCTCAAAAAACTAAATGATTACCAATATGATCATTGATCATTGTACAGCTGGATTGGACCAGGCTCCCAGGGAAGAACCAAGGGCTTAGATCATTTTTAATTCCAAATTTTTCATCGGATATTTTGTTGGTTTTGTTTTTGTACCAGATTCTACAATGAAGAATCTGTTTGGCTGTTCTTAATGGGTTCTTTGTGGTATCAGTTTCAACTCTTGTTTTTTTATCTACCAAATTTATTACAGAATGTTTCCAAAAGTTACTTCTTCTGTAACACATCTTGTTATGCAATCAGGTCCAAGTATCCCTGGTGTTTCCAAGAAACCCAATAATTACCACGTTAGAATGATAATAAAAAAGACAGAGACTGGCTGGCAATATTAGTACAATGAAAAAAGCGTATTAAAGGTTTTCATACAAGGTAGGAAGTTTCTAAATTATCACACCCTTTTCCTTTTAAAACCTCAAAAGTGAAATGTTATCCACAAACACAATGTTAGCAATTAACAATGATGATTTTGTATTTAATTCAAAGATATTTCATTTATCACATGAAAGCGGAACATCCATAATACACATAACCATAATGATAGCTCTACATAATTTCTTGTAACTAATATATACGGTAGAACATGCATTTAGTAGTAACACAAGAAGAGAGTGGACATTTTATATTATCAATTGCCCATTACCTTTCATAAATCTCTGTAACAAATATCTGGTCAAAAACCAAAAATGTACTTATTATGCAATGGTTCACTTCTGAACAAAGAGCGTTTTTGTGCTACTCCCCAGGCCTCTTCCTCCCATCAGGATAATGCACACATCCCCAGTGCTGATCTCTGCAGCCACCATGAGCAACATGACGGTGCTTGACACTGCTGACCCCTTAGACCTTGACATGACCTCTTCTGAGTCTATCTATCCAATCAGCTTCCAGGTACTGCTACAGCCTCATACAGTCATCTTATCTCATCCATTGTAAATTTCCCCAGTTGTGGGATAAATAAAGGATTATCTTATCTTAACTCAAAGGCTTAAACATGTCACATTAACTGCAACAATTCCACTCTGTTCTCTCTCTTGTTAGGTTTCTCTAACAGGCTTCCTGCTTTTGGAGATAGTCTTAGGCCTGAGCTCCAATCTCACTGTGCTAGTCCTCTACTGCATGAAACAGAACCTCATCAGCTCAGTCTCCAACATCATCACCATGAACCTTCATGTGGTGGATGTGCTGGTGAGTCTTGAAAATACCACCACAATAACACCAGGCTGCCAAGTTGAGCAAAGTACTGTCTTGCTTTAGAATGGCCAAACGTGTAACGTAACTGTGATGAGCAAGAATGCGCTTTAATTGTGTTTCATTGGTATGCTCACTCTCATCTCTGTTCTCTGGAGAGCTGCTGAATGCTGCTAATGTTGCGTAAACCACTTCTGAACTAGGCCAACAAGACTCAATACGTGAGAGTGTAAAGATCAAGTTTTCACATTAGCAATGCCACAACAATATGAAACTTTACATGTAGACGTTTCTAAGAGTTCTGCCAAGGGAGGCAGCGCTGCATGTGTATTTGACTATAATACGTTACAACATGGGTCATGAATAATATAGTACTGGTCATGATCATATGTAAAATCTACTGTAGTAATGTAATGCAATCTTGTGGCTGGTATCTAAACAAAAAAAGTTATGTGCATCAAAATCTTATTCACATTACAGTTAGATAGCAGGCATTAAGAGAAGCAGCAGCAGAGATACTAACTTAAAAAAGCTGCTTTGGATTTTGGGACGTACTTGGTAAATAATTCAGTTAATAATTCCTCTGCAGTATTTACTTAGGAGTGACACAATCAGGTCACCGGTCAAAACACATACTGTCATAAACTTTTCCTTTAGTGTGCAATTCTCCTCTGTAAATGTCGCTTTTAATCAACAGTAAACATGGCATAAATTTATCCATTAAATTGAAAACATGGATTACAATCAAGGTTTTTTAATGTGGTCCTAAACCACCTAACAAAGATGAAAACAAATGTAATGTATTTGGGATGTGACCTAAATTCCTATCTGTTTCCAGGTGTGTGTGTTTTGCATCCCGCTGACAGCTGTGGTGGTCCTTCTTCCATTGGAGGCAGACACAGCTATGGTCTGCTGTTTCCACGAGGCCTGTGTTTCCTTTGCGAGCGTAGCTACTGCTGCTAACGTCCTGGCCATCACTGTAGACCGCTACGACATCTCGGTGCGGCCAGCGAACCGCGTGCTCACGATGAGCCGAGCTGTGGCTCTGCTGGGATCCATTTGGGCTTTATCATTTTTCAGTTTCCTGGTTCCGTTCATGGAAGTAGGATTCTTCATGAGCTCAGGTTCAGACCTTGTGAACCAGACTGCAATCATGACAGTGGCTCATACAAATGAGTACTACACAGAGATGGGTCTGTACTATCACCTGCTAGCACAGATTCCCATATTCTTTTTCACAGCTGTGGTGATGTTGGTGACATACTACAAGATACTTCAGGCACTTAACATTCGCATTGGAACACGCTTCCAGCACAACTTACCTAAAAAAAGACAAAAAAGCAAAAACACCATCTCTCTAAGCACTGCAACACAGGCAGAATCGACTGATGCTTCACAGAGCAGCACAGGAGTCAGAGGAGGTAGTAATGCACCTTTGGGCATGCGGGCATCAGTGTCTGTCATTATTGCACTAAGACGAGCGGTGAAGCGCCACCGGGAGAGACGGGAAAGACAGAAAAGAGTCTTCAGGATGTCTCTTCTCATCATCTCCACGTTCCTCCTTTGCTGGACGCCAATAACTGTGCTTAACACCATCATCCTCAGCACCGGACCCAGCGACTTGACTGTTCGCCTCCGTCTGGGCTTCCTGGTGATGGCGTATGGAACCACTATCTTCCACCCGCTCCTCTATGCCTTCACTCGACAGAAGTTCCAAAAGGTTCTAAAGAGCAAGATGAAGAAGAGAGTGGTGTCTGTGGTCGAGGCCGATCCTACACCAAACAACGTGGTGATTCATAACTCATGGATTGACCCAAGGAGAAACAAGAAGGTCACCTTTGAGGACACGGAAGCGAGGCAAAAATGTCTGTGCTCACAGGATGCAGAG
Source organism: Mugil cephalus (assembly GCF_022458985.1). Taxonomy (NCBI): domain Eukaryota; kingdom Metazoa; phylum Chordata; class Actinopteri; order Mugiliformes; family Mugilidae; genus Mugil; species Mugil cephalus. The sequence continues at coordinate 18,664,885 of NC_061791.1, read as the reverse complement.
TAATGGGACTGACTCAAATGTAAATATGTCAAATATGTAGTCTACACTACAGAATGATGAAATGGACTTGGCTGAAAACGTATAAAAGCTGGCATGTTTAAGGGAAGACAATGGAGTAAACAGAAATGGAAATGGAGAGGTGGAACATATTAAGAAAAACTATGTTAACATAAAAAGAGATGTTCTCGGTAAACAACTGAGTCCAAATATATCTCGGGCAGCTCACTGAAGAAATATTAAAATGCAAAAAATAAGAAAAGAGACTATGTTCCCTGAGAACAAAGGGATAAACAAATAAGGACAGGGGCTTCCTTCGTACACACATCGCATGTAAAAATGAGAAATATCAGCAGCTGAATGCTCATGATTACAAGTTTAAAGTTATTTTGTTTCCCTCTGTGCAAAAAATGGCTCAAAATATGTGTCAGACAAATGAACAGGGTAATTTATTGCTATTTATTGTGGAATGTTGTGGAGTGCTATCAAGGACAATTCAGTCCTAAGTCTGTATCTAAGCAGTAGAGTGTGTTGTTCTGTTGATGTATTAAAATACAAGAAAAATGTACAGTCATGGAATACCTTGATATCGTTTGTCACCATTTGTAATAAACAACCAAAGGCACAGCATGTGTCGGTGTCCCTCTGCTCTGCTGCTTCTTAGTGTAGATATAAAAGACAGGGTGCATCAGGTGTGGGGGTCAGAAATGGAAATGTAAAACGTTTCCTCCACTCTACTCGGAGAGGTCACATTCTTCAGTTTTCTGTTTTCATGTGGTGAAGAGACTGGGCCAAGCCTTTAACTCTTTGTCATTCAAGCCATTTGTTTTTCTCTGCAAGAAAATTAGTGAAGTCTACATGTGAATTGTTCTCTTCATGAAGTAACCGATGACCACAATGCAAAAGCTGCAGAGTTGTGGATAACGCTATGGTCGTGTGCAGACCTTGTCTGTCCATCAACGTAAAATGTTGTCACAGAAAATAACATTTCTGGTTTAACACACATGCAACTAACTGCTGCAGATATTTGGTCTTAAAACAGAGCTTTTCAGACACAGAAGTAGAAATATAATTGATGTCTCTACCCGGCTGGCCTCAGGCAGATGGGTCTCTCCATATGAGCTGGGTTCTGCTCGAGGTTTCTTCCTGTTAAAAGGGAGTTTTTTCTGCCATGGTCCCCTTCAGGCTTGCTCTGGAGGTTTCAGGCTGGGTTTTGAGATTATTTGCATTGTTATTGACGCTATATAAATAAAACTGAAATTAATTGAAATTGAATGTGTACAAGGACAGGCGATCTGTCCTTGATTTACCTCGCCTCTTGCACAGTGACAGCTGGGATAAGCTCTAGCCCACCCTCTAAAGTAATAGATAATGAATGGCTTGATAGTCATGGTTCAGTCCTAAACCAAAGTGCTGGTGGGTTTTTCTGACGACGGTGAAGGTATCAAAGTTTGTGCAGAGGTTAAAAGAGGGTAGAAGGGAAGTCAGGAAGTAACAAAAATAAAATTAGGACCCAGTCATTAGAAACCATGATTTTTTTTCCCCCATCTGGTTGCTGAGATGCTTTAGCCAAAAAATCTGCCATTCTTAGAGCAGTGCCACTGACTCAAAATTCTCCATGACCAAAAGTAAATAGAAGCATGTGGATATAATTGTGTGTACTTTAGCAGCTAAGCAGCCTCCACATGGTGTATTTTATTAAATATTTTCCAGCTGTGTTATCCTTTTATTGTTCTTGGCAAAGAAAATGGAATTGGAATCTAAATATTCTTTGAACTACTCTCTCAAACTCATTCAAGTGATTCCATGACACCACAAAGTGAACCATGGAAAATTAAAAAGCAGTAAAGCACACTTCGGCACTGTAGTAACTGCTGGAGGAAAGAGATCACTTACATGAGTATATTGCTTTGCATGAAAATAATGAGGACGCTGACCCCATTTAGGAGCTCTCTGCAGCCAGAGGAATTTTCGGGAGTCCGCGTGTGTTTATGAATGTGTGCATGTGGTATGAAAAGTGGTCACAGACTAGCAGGCACGGCCATGCTGAAAACACTTATCCCTGTGAACCTGCTCTGTCTCACTTAATGCCTTGTGATAATTAAAAGTAGCGTGACACATAGATAACGGATGGCAGCGACATGAAATGCATCAATATCACTTTTCCTCTGCTGACACCAGAAGGTCGCACAGTCCTCTGACCCTAACCACCAACCATTGTCACAGCCAACAAGTCTAACAGGGAACGAAAACAAGGTATCTATTGAGAGATGACATCCAAGGGTACCTCAGTCGAACTATGCAGTGTATCTCAGATGGATGGCTGAAATCATTTTAATAACTACTAAAAGAGCATCCCATTCACTGCATGTCAGAGCGTCGTCAGAGTCAACTAGGTAATTGGAAAAAATAGACAAAACACACTTAAACATCTAGCTCATCTAGCTAAAAACCAACCCCAAACAGACATACAGTAGAAGCATGTGTGTCAACCTCCCCTTATTAAAGTGTGGACAGCAGCTTCCAGCTCATGAGCTCCCACAAGGTGTTTCATGCTGAGATGGATACCACCCGGCAAGAGCAAACAAGTTGCCAGTGAAGAGAGTGGAATGCCAAAGTGTGGCACCTACCCTAATATTTTTTGTTTTTTTTATCATCAAAAACTGAAGAAACAAAACAGAGCTAAAAGAAGATTCTGGCAACATTAACTGTGAAGGAAGATCGGTTGCTATGCATTAAAGAAGATTGCCTTTAAATGACTAACAGAAGCAATGTCCATGTATATTAGGCAGTTGTTTTTCCTAAGTGTCATCTAATGTGCACTGCGAAAAGTAAATTGCTCAATTCCTTTTTGTTTGGAAGATTTAAGTGTACCAGTGCACTGGTGAACTGACCTTGCAGTAAATTATGAAGACAGGGGTCTGCACCAGCATGCCCTCCACTCCGTTCACATTTTGCGTGATGAAACTTTAATAACGGGGAGCTAGCAAAGCGGGGAAGAACAACCCATACTCACACCATATTATTATTACAAGGCTGCATTATTATAAGTGGCCATAAGGCAAATAAACAAGTATATTATTCCCAGCCGAAACAGAGATTTTATCACTTCGAAGTGACAATCCCCATATACTAGGCAGTACATACAGTACCGGTCACAAGTTTGGACACTTCTCATTCACTGGTTTTTCTTCATTTTTATGATCTTCTAATACACATGTATTTTAAAACTGGAGCTCTGTGAAGCATTTATGTTCTCATCTGGGGTGCTGTTAATTTGCAGTTTCTGAGGCTGGTAACTAATGAACTTCTCTGCAGCAGAGGTGACTCTTGCTCTTTCTTTCCTCATTAGAGCAAGTTTGTGCAAGTGTTTGATGGTTTTCGTGACTGTATGTTCAAATTTCTTGCAGTATTCTGGGTGACCTTTAAGTCTTAAAGTGAAGATGGACCGTCATTTTGTCTTGAGTGGTTTTTGCCATAATATGAATTCGAATAGCAGAGAACTGCGGTGTCAACTGATGGTGTCAAACACATGAAGAAGGGAGGAAATTCCACAAATCCACTCTTGACAAGATTCACATGTTAATTGAAAACCATTACAGGTGACTACCTCACTAAGCTGATGGAGAGAATGCCAAGAGTGTGCAAAAGGAATCTAAGATTTAAACCATATTCTGCCTTGTTTAAAACTTTTGTATTTACAAGTCCATGTGTGTTATGTCACAGTTTGGATGGATCTTCAGTACTAATCTACAAGGCAGAAAATAATGAAAATATGGTAAAATGAGAACCTTTTACTGGTAATGCATAACCCAGGGTCTTCTATGCAGTTAATAATCCATTGTTTCTCAAACTAATAGGCTTTTTAGGCTTCTGCGTCAATTTGACAATGCAGCTATGTAGACAGCACAGACCTTACATAGACTTACATAGTACCTTACATAGGGCCATAACTCATGTGCACCTAACGTGCAACTACATGCCGCGGCAACGCACAACGTAAGAGCTGTGATTGGTCCGCTTGGTAGTAGCATGTTTCCGCTTTAGTATTTCCAGCTGCTTCTGTTTCCGCAGCCTTCAAACTGATTGTTTTGGATCAATAAAGACCTGGTTAACTGAGGAGGTTTGGAGATACAAACATTTGTATGACTCGTGTTGGGGCGAAATTTTCTGAAATTCAGTTGCCGTTGTTGAAAGTGAAGCAGGAAATGAAACAAAAATGAACCCAACAAAAAGACAGAGCGCCGACTGGCGTTTGGGTGGTGTCGGACTAACAGGTGCACAAGTAGAAATACTTTGCACCAGCGTTGTCAAAACTGAGGGTGGAGAACATGTTCTCGCTGCAGAATTTCTAAGCTTTCACTGTGAAATTTAAGCCAAATGTCACTGAGGTTAAACAAAGCATTGAACAACCTACTGTACAGAAGTACAAGCATGTATGCATCTGACAGAAATTTAAAAGGCAACATTTCTCCAACGTTAGGGAAAAGCATGTTTGTGTTCGTAGTGTCTTTATCTTTGAGTCCTGTTTGAGTTCTGGATAGTGTTTAATCTGTTGAGCTGTCCCAGAGCAGCACGCCGTGCACCCTTCAGCTGACACAACAGGCCCGTGCTCTGATTTAAAGGTCAACAGCCCTGTCGTCAGAGGAACTGCTGTTCCTATGATCCTGTAGGCCATAACACATTCAAGCTATACACTGTAGTGTAACCTGCCACCGCTATAGATCCCTCTCCTACACACAAACCTCCTACTACGCCACAACTGAAAGAACAGGGCCCCTGACGTAGCCAGCAACTGAGACAGCAAAACAGGTTAAGAAGGAAAACATGACAAAAGGTACTGTGACTCAAACAACCCAGTCCAATCTCATTTAGTTGCAATATGTGCTTCCACATTGCATACAAGATCCTACAGAAAGATTATTGTTGGTGCACACACGCAAAGGAGACGGATGTTTTGTTCAAGTAGTTGCAAACGGTAAGCTTTAATCGAGACATATCCTTACCTAGTTCATTGAGGCTCTGAGCAGCCTTGGTGATCTCCCTGCTGCCCCCCTGCAGCTGTCCCTGGAGCCTCTTACTCAAGTACAAGATGCGAATAATCCTTCGCAGCAGGTCACATGCCACCTGGAGCAGGAAGAGAGAAAAGGGAGACAGGCGTTACAATCTTACAAACTTTACCCAAAAGGAGTCACGTTCAAGAGAATGCATGAGTTTCTTGAGCCAGAATAAAATAAGATGCATCTTTACTGCTCCCCGTAGGAGAAGTCCAGAGTTACACAGTAGAATTAGAGTAAGATAGAAGAAATGTGTTACTGCAAACATTAAATATTACAGTATAGAATCTGAATAAGAAAACACGCCATATGTCCAGAACACTGTGCAAAGGCAGTACACATAAAAGCAATTAAATGAATATATTAAAATGTATTTTCCAAATATGATTCAGGTAGGGTAGTATTCCAAATCCTTTTAAGGCTTTCTTTCAAACCTATTCTAAGATTTTATTTTTCTCAACATTTTGTCACCCATCATTTATACCAATTAGCCACAACTTTACGACCACTGACAGAAGAAGAGAATAACATTGAGCATCTTGTGACCATTCAATGTTCAACTGGGAAACCTTTGGTCCTGGCATTTGTGTGGATGTTACTTAGACATGTAGCACCCTCCTGGACCAGACCAGGCACCACCGCCACATAGCAATGACACTCCTTCATGGCAGCAGCCATCCTGAACAGGATGCAGCCCAACACACGCACAAAACTGTTTAGGAAGAACTAAAAAAAAAAAACTAAATCCCCAAAATGATCAAGTATCTGTGGGATGTTCCTCAGAGGCCCTCCCCTCAACCCATAGGGCAAATATTAGGAAGGTGGTCATAATGTTATCCATGATTGGTGTATCAGCACAGAGGTAACTTTTCCAAATAAATGCTTTACAGTGGACCCCTTAAAATCTTTGATAGAAATAAAATTTAACTTATGTAAAACAAATACAGTACCAGTCAAAAGTCTGGACACACCTTCTCATTCAATTCAAACTTTTCACTGGTAGTGTTAAACATATTATACAAAATCTAATGTAATATAATAGAGCATTTTCTCTGCCTATACTCATAACCTGAACATATTTCGAAAGTGTAATATAAGTTGTACTTGCACTGTATTTTGAGGAAGAATTACTATTAAACATGTGGTACTTGCAGCCAAATATATAGAAATACTTGCAACTTTGCCTTCAAAGAGCAAAGAAAAGAGCTCATATGAAGCTACAGTGCTCCTTTTATGCGCTGAAATATTTTTTTTTTCAACACAAAACCTGTGGAATGCATTATACCACCTTCCTAATATTGTGTAGGTCTCCCCTGTGGCCCCAAAACAACCGTAACCCATCAGAGAATGGACATGGACCTTATGAGGGCGTCCTGTGGTGCAGAAGATGCACAGAGAAGTTACTTGGTACTAACGGTGATTGCACCATTTTAGTGTTGGAATAGGTTATAAACTGGGTTTTTAAATGCAATCTTAGGTCCTGTACAGACTTTGAATAAACATCCATCGCAGGCAATCTGATGGCATGATGTTTATGGAAGCATGTGAAATTAAGTGTGTATTTCCTCAATAATGATCGATGTCTTTACCTTTATTACAAGAGATGAACTGCGTTTTCAGGATTTCCAATTATAATTCAAGTTTTCTGAAGGTTTCCAAAATAACATAATGCATGGGCTTTCAATTAGAGAATGAGACGTCGCAGCTTGTCCCAAAAATACGTATCATTTCCCCAAGTCCCTTGCAACTTCTGCTGAAGACTTGAACAAGAGACAGACTGAGAGTAACATCTCTCTCAACACACACAGACGCAAAGTGAGAGACAATTTGAGCAACACAAAGCCATTAGCCCAGGAGAGAGGCCTCAAAATCATGCTGACCTTTTTACAGCCGCCGTTTCATCAATATTTAATCACGATTCCCCTTGGCGGCACAAACAGGAGAAGTGTTTTCACCGAACTGCACATACAGCGGCGTGGACGTCACACAACAAATATCTTGCCTAAATATGCGCAATGCGCAGTGGGGATTTCTCTGTGGTTTTAGGTCCAATTTTTAGTGGTTCAGTCTGCCATGTAAAGAACTGTCATCTAGTTCTGCCATTTCAAATAAGACACCATTTCCCACACAGCTACAGAAAAGGTGACATAATACAAACATCAGGTGTTAAGAAGGTTCAGTGGGTTACCTGTAGTCTGGCGAGCTGAGTGATCCTGGCCACAATCTTGTTGTACGGATCAACAATCTTTGTCCTTATCCTGGAAAAACATGCATGGTTTGAGCAACGAGCAACATATAGATATTTTAAGTAAAAGTCTCTTAGTTGTATTTTAATTCTTTTTACAAGGCCAGAGCCCGGAGGTTCTTGACTTGTTTTTTGTTATAACGTTTTGTGTTTTTATTTGTGTGAAGCACTTTGGGCTGCATTTGTTTTGCATGAAAAGTGTAAAACTCTTCTCCCCAAGAGATCCCATAGGCACACAGAGCACTGTGGAGTTGTAAATAAAAAAAGAAGGATGTACTAGGTATATTATAAACTGTCTTCAGGTCTAGAAAGCTCCTCAATATGTTGTTAGAAATTATATCAGAAAGACTTTTAGTCCCATTATTCTTCCAAACAGAGTGCAAAATTATTAAACAAAGGGAGATGTAGATTCATATGGATATTTGCATGGATGTCTACTGATCTCCAAATCATGATTAGATAAGAAATAATTGGACCAATCTACAGATTTTAAGGGGAATATTGGAATGAATTAAATCCTGAAGTCTATGAGGGCGCACCAGCTTCTCCTCCAGAGGCGACAGGCCACTTGAGCGTCTGGGTTAAGCCAAATATGTAAAACACGAAGAGTGAAAGACCATGAATAGAATTTAAAGTTAGGAAGACCTAATCCACCACAGCATTTTGATCTTTGCAGAATTTTAATGCGAGGATGCTTACCTTTCCAGATATAGTATGTGACTAATTTGTACAATTTATCCCTGAAACCTATCGGAGGGGGTAAAGGGAGCATACCACTACAAAAATTAACCCGAGGCAGACTATTTGTCTTAATAATCGAAATACGTGCCTGGAAAGTATTTGGCATGACGCGACAGCGGTCTGCCTCCACTCGTCTGAGGACCGAGCTATAGTTATTTGAAGCAGTAGCTTGCAATGAAGGGAAAATGGAGATGCCCAAATTTCTAAAATTTTTGACCACCGGAGTAGTATGAGGTGTCGCCTTACTCATTGACTCATTCAGAGGGAAAAAAGCTGATTTGGCCCAAATGATTTTGTATCCAGATATTTAACTGAAATCATTAAAGATAGACAGAATATGTGGAATGGAAAGTACGGCGTCACCTAGAAAAAGTAAAATATCATCTGCATAAAGAAATATGAAATAATCCATAGTATGGACAGAAATGGGAATGTGGGAAGACTGACGTACAGCCTGGGCCAAGGGTTCTAGAGATAGAGCAAATAATAACGGAGAAAGAACACACCCTTGTCTAGAGCTCCGGGAAATAAAAAAGGGAGTAGAGCATAAACTACCAGTCATCACCATTGCCATTGGAGAAGAATATAAGGTTTGCACCATGCCAATATAGTGATCTCCGAACCCCATGTGCCGCAAAACTGACCATAAAAAATGCCACTCAAGGCAGTCAAAAGCTTTCTCCACATCAAGGGAGAGAACGGCACGGAGATCAGCAGTGGCGTCAATGTTATGCAGAAGTCTACGGACATTGTCTGATGACAGACGGGATTTAATAAATCCAGTTTGATCTGGATGAACGAGCTGAACCATAAGAGGTTCCAGTCGTAGAGCTAATACCTTTGCAAATAGTTTAATATCAGAATTCAGAAGTGAAATTGGACGGTAGTTTGCACATTCAGTGGGATCTTTACCCTTTGTAAGAAGCAGAGTGATAGTAGCCAACATAACATAAATATACTGTGAGAGACATCATCTTAGTCTCTTGTGTTGGGCTTCGAATGAACTGTATATGGGATTCCTTGCAGGTGTGAGTCCAGTCATGACGCAGTCAACAAGTCGCCATCAATAGCAGTCACGCCTCTAGCTTATCGATATCACACTAGAGAGAACCTTACAACACCCAGTTCTGGGAGTCACAAATGCAACTACTTTCAGCGACGCTCCGTGTAAATATGTGTACTGATCAGGTATAACATTATGACGACGTTCCTAATATTGTGTAGGCTTCCCTTGTGCCTCCAAAACAGTTGTTACTTATCAGAGAATAGACATGGGTCTTCTGAGGGTGTCCTGTGGTGTCTGGTAACATAATGTTGTTAGTGGGGGTCTTTGGGTCCTATGGGTTGAGGGGAGGTGTCTCTGTGGATCATCCCACAGATACTTGATCAGTTGGGATCTAGTGAATTTGGAGGCCAGGTCAACACCTTATGCTGCTCTTCATGTTTTATAAGTTGTTCCTGAACCGTTTTTGTGTGTGTGACCAGAGCTATGTATTAGAGCAAGTCTGGCCAACTAGGGAATGGACAGTCCAAGCTATACTTCTATGCTGACTGGTCCTGAGTTGGTCACATGTTTCATGAGTGTCATGTTAGATACATGTAACCAATATTCATCCATAGAGAAGTAGCAATAACAGATAATAAAATTGGATTAAAAGTTAAAATATGCCACAGTGCTCAGCCTATGGCTCCAGCACAGGATCAGGAAAACACGGGGTAGACTCCAAGGTTTCCCCAGTGAACAAAAACGGGGAAAGTTCTGGGAGCAGAAGATTAAAAGGAAGAACTGGATGTTAACTGATTTCTCTCTATTATGCGAGGTAAATGTCAATGATTTGCTTTGACGTTTGTTAAGATTTTATATAGGAAAAATATGTGAACCTTGTGAAGATATTTAAAGTAAGTAGACGCTGGGCTAGTTAGGTGAGGGCCTTTTACATATTGACAGATGTTGGCAATAACTTTTACAGGCCCGTTAATGGTGAAAAAAAGACATTTATTTCAACATAGCCATCCACCCCTAGGGTTACACTATACAATCCTGCCATTTGAGTTGGCCAGACTCTTTCTAATATACGACTCTGTGCGCGTGTCATTGCTATAGGGTGGGGGATGTCTGGTCTGATCTAGAGGGTAGTACATGTCTAAGTAACACACATGAATGCCAGGTTCAAAGGTTTCCCAGCAGAACATCACATTGTCACTAGATGGTGAACGTTATTTAATTCTGTTTTAATGTCGTGGCTGATCGTGTATACACTGTGTTGAGAATTGTAGATAATCAATGTTAGGTGTACTGACGATCCCGTTTTTGCCACTTGTTAAATAAGTAATTGTGCAAAAAGTGGAGCTTATATTGTTCCCGGCTTTCGTTGATGTCAAAAATTGGCATCCAGCTTGCACCTCCAGCTTCCACTCAACTGTAAGCAAACTTCCTACATCGTTACACCTTCTATCCTGAAGTGCACTGCAGGTTGTTCTAGAAAGTTATTCACAATGTGGAAGAAACCACATTCTTCCACACCGACTACAAAATATCTCGGTTTCTATGAATTGAACAGTTGCTCAGAGGGGCAATCACGGAATTCCTAAACCTAACAGACCATGGCTACTGCAGCCAGTGCATAAGAAAAACGATGACTGTAAAAATCAATGAGTGCGCAAATATGAAACAGCAGGAACCAAAGCCAGGTATATCCGTGCAAATGCTGACATTAATAAACTCTAATCTGACAAAAGCCTGCAGGAAAAAAAAGTATTTACCTGTCGACAGCTGCCTGCAGAGCACTTATCCTTGTCTGCATCATCTGAAGAACCCCTGAAAAACACAACAATCTTTTCTTTCAGTATATTTTGACATTCACTCCAAGAGATACTTTGCTGACAGGCTTAGTCAGAGGAGTTCTGGCTCCCTCTTGTGGTTAAACCCAAAAATTGCACAGGTTGAAGGTGCAGATTGCTGTTGGAACATACAGTTATCCAGTAATCACTGGTTTGCAGTACTGTCGTTTAATGTTTTAATGTATAGGATGTTTACAGTTACTTTCATATACTGGTGGGAAGCTCAGTCCCTTGGTTTCTGAGCTTTACTTCAGTAATGGGCGGAAAACACCGCTACAAAACTAAAAAATAAAGGAAGAAATACAACATAGAACTCCCATGCAAGATTCTGCCAGACTGCAAAAATCAATCAGCTACCACATGACCCTTATAAAACTTTGACTAATATACAAACTGTCTGGATGTCTAGCAAGTAGTGAAATAGCAACACAGGGCACAGGTGCTGGTTTTCAAGAACTCAATGTCATCTGTTGTTGAATTTATAATTGAAACATACAGGGAAGTGGATCTTTACCTTCTAGTGACTCTATCCCAGTGGCCTGAGCCAACAGGTCTTCATGTCTCGCCACGACCTAGAAAATAGAAACACAGTTGTTAGGGCTGCCAGAGTGTTTGTAATAGAAACAGTTTTAAACTAGTTTCAAATTTCCACAGTGAAATTAAATGAACTGAAACAACTGGCTGCCTGTGAGGTAATAAATCAATCTGAACAAATATGAAATGTTATTTAAAATAAGTGAAGTGAAGCTATCAGCAAAACACTTTGAGTTCATCATGTCTGCTATATTGGTGACAGTGCTTGGCACAGCCAGACTGAATTCTAGAATATGAGTCTGGTCACACTCCATTTGGATTTCATTACGGGGCGTGTTTCAATCGATGCACAGAAAAAATGAATCCCTCTGGAGGCAATCACGTAGTCCAGCAAATGATCAGAGCCATTTTGTTTTAAACAAATTCAACTCCATGGCGCTCAGGTGACATGTATGACTATGTGACTGTGAGATCTCTATCAGACCATAATCAGATCCTAGCTCCTACTCTTGGTCAAACTGACATTACAAATGGGAAAACTTAGAAAAAAACTTTAGCACACAAAAACCACTAATGTTCCACTTTAAGTTAATGTACAGCTGTAAAATGTTTTATTCATTATTAACCTGGTCAATAAAACATATAATAAAAAGAACATATTGAAAATATCAATTCCCTAAAGCCAAAGGTAGCATCCTCAAATGTCCTGTTTTATATGACCAACAATCCAAAACCCTAAGGACATTATCAGTATTCCTTTGGCATTGCCCCAGAGGCACTGAGTCACTGGTGTTTAATTGTGATGTGACTGAAGACAGAGGGAGCTGGAAGAGTTTATATTCCGATAGTGTCTGCTCAGATTCAGCCAAATGAAGCAAAGGTGATTCTACAGTGCTTCACTGTACAGATAGACAATGACCCCACATGTGCAATTAAAGCATCCCAGGAGTTTTTGAAGGTAAAATAGTGGAATATTCTGAAAACAAAACTTAAGGCAGAAAGACCCACAAAAAGACACAAACAACAACTGAAGACTGCTGCATTATAGGTCAATGGTAACCACTGCTTGCAAAGGATTTAAATCTAGTTAATCTTATACATGCAGTTAGCTACAGTTGCATCTACCAGTACTATTATTCTCTGATTGTATAGGCAGCTTTTGTATTTAAAATTAAGAAGTAAATAACACTGATCATCTTTGGTGGGGAATTTTTGGACCTGGTATTCGTAAACATTATGTGGATGTTACTTAGACATGTAGCACCCACCTAGACCAGACCAGACACACCCATGTTTTTTCCTAGCGTAGTAGATAAAGTAGTGTGGCAGTAGTTGCATATGTGGCACAGCGGGACTAGGAGAAACAGTATTTCACACCTCTGTGTGTTTTCATTACCACAGTGTGAAAGTGACAATAAACAGGACTTCAACCTTGAATCATGATTTCCAGCAAAGTATAAAACAAACTTGAAAATAGGGGAGTGTATAAAAAACAAGCATAACAAATAAGAAAGGATCAGAACCTGCTGGCGAGACACTCCTCATTTAAACAACTAGTGAAAGATCAGTTGTTACCAGGTGACTTAAATTCATGTAAAGGTGGAGTGGAGTGGCATGAAGTGCAGGGCTTATACCTGGCTGTGCAGCTCCTTGTCCAGCTGACTGATGCCCTGCGCCAGCTTGGCCAGCTGCTCTGCAATGACGGCATGGTGAATAGCCTGGGCTGTGTACGTCTTCACATCAAAGTCCTCTGCCAGGAAATCAGTATAGCACTCTGCACACAAAGCAGTATGTCCTTGAACTACTTTTCTAACAAATCCTACCGTTACCCAAATATGAACCTTTCCGCTGTGTTGGACACCATATCTAAGAGGTGGCTAGAATGTCCTTTTCTAGTTCTTCAGATTGTTTCCATGTTGTTCTGTGCTTTCTGACAATCCTCTCAATAAGCTCAGCCAGGCTTCTCTGAACGGACTAGATCACATCGTGGCACTGGCTGTTACCTGACCTATTTTCTTTCATATTCTTTTATTTTTAAAATAATCGGTTTAATTTACCGTTTAACAGTTCATGTAACCTGCTCGAGTTTCATTTCTACAGAAGAACACGTCTACCCTGCTCTTGGATGTAACTACCGTAGCTTGACTTCATTGTTTTTGAGTTGGGAATTCTGCGACACGACTTCTATAACTTTACAAGGCCGTTGGCAATTTTTCGAACTGCAGACGATAATATTTAAACACCATCACACAGCGTCTCTCGTTAATAAATCTATTTTTTTTTTACCGTCTCTCAAAAGTGAATTCGTGGACGATTCCCTGCCTTCCTCCATGTTGACAGTTCCGTGTGTGACGTTTGAACAGGGCGACGGGACATCCCGCTTCTTCTTCTTCTTCGGTGGTTGACAACAACACTACCGCCCCCATGTGGACTGTAGGAAAAGACAGCTATTTTATTATCTGACAACTTTGGCACAAGCAACATGGCAAAATTTCTTCGCCCCTACAGGGATAACCAAAAGGAAAATTAAACTGCAATTATTTGTAGTACTTTGTAGTACATTTGGGTATGCCCATGGGGGACTGGGGCCACTCTCTTTCTTCTGTGAATTTACGTAATTGGTTCAGTTTCTTGTAGCTGTTTTTAGTATTTAGTCATTTAGCTATTAGTATTAATTACTTTATTTAAATCATTGAACGTACTTAAATATCCCCACATTTGAGATTTGTTCAAGCTGAAATGACGAATTACATGAAATGTGACATGAATGTCGAGGTTATTTCTGGTGGTTTGGTATAAATGTCTGACTTTCCACATCCAAAAGTAAACTGGGTCCACACAAAGATGTCCGTAAGAGGAAGCACTATTTATTTGAAATAACACATTGAATATAATGCTCAGAAGTAGATTTTTAATGCAAAATATTGACTGTAAAAAAAAAATACTAAGAACCATGTGAAACAATGCAGAGGTAGCCTTGAATTTAAGCATTTGAGATCAAAGTCTCTCTCTTCCTGCACTGGCTACACCCTCCAGATATCTGATTGACTGATTGACTCAAACAAGAAAAAAAAAAAAGAAAAAAAAACATCACCATTTTGATTATTTTGGCCCCTGTGATGAGATTTGGTCAACCATAACCAGAGAAATATATAATTTTTACAGCATAGACATACAAAATACAGTTAAACAACAAAAAATGACATTTTAATGTTGATGCTAACACATGTAATATTTAACATTACCAGGAAAAGTTCCTGTAGGACCCTCTTCTGTGCTTAGAGGTTAGAGGTAAACATTCAGGCTGAAATAAAATTTAAAAACTGACATTTTATTGAGGATTATGCTCACTTGTCCAGCTGCATTTGAGCCCATAAGCACAGGGAATGTTGTTAAAATGGTTTCTAAGTTGACCTGAGCGTATACACTTTAGTACCATGTTCATCGTTTAACTAGAGCTTAAACATGTTTGATAGACAGTTGAAATAACAAAAGTGGTAACAGTGTTCAAAAATACTAGGATCTCTGCTAAGAAGTTAGTGTTCTGTCTATTTTTATCCCACACCAAATATAGAGAAACAGAAACCTTGACATATTAGCATTGCACCTTACACTGGTTCCATTGAAAAAAAAATACTTAAGTGAGAATATGCTTTTTAAAATCAAAATACTGTACATAAATCCAAAATTAAATGACTATACTGAAATGTGACAAATGAATGCACAAAATACTGTTTAGGGAGCACTTTCATTAATTTTCTGTAACCGCTTGTCCTCTGGATTGTCATGGGCTACAGCCTATTCCAGCTGTCACTGGGCGACACAGAGAGCCAGACAACCATTCACACACACCTATGGCCAATTTAGAATCACGAATGAACCTAACAAGCATGCCCTTGGATGGTGGGAGAAAGCTGAAGTACCAAGAGAGAAACCACCCAGACATAGGGAGAACATGCAAACTCCACACAGAAAGACCTTCTTGCCTTCTTCTTGAGGCATCAGGGCTAACCACCTGACATGGATATTGTACCATAGCATAATTATCATCATCAAGAGGTGTCGTTAGCTTTTCTCAAGGGGCCATAAATCTTGTCTAATTTTGTAACTTTTTGGCAACAGGAAAGTTTGGCTTAAATTTTACCGAAAGTATGAAGACAAATTAGGCCTGATACATTACACAAATCCTCAAGCAAACAAAACAGCAGTACATTTCATTATCTGATGAGGATGCAGTATTCCTGTATAGATCAGAGATCAATGACCAAGAAGATGAGATGATATTTGACATCTAAGCCTGTTTTGTGTGGCTAAGAGGGAGCACGATCAGGGGGACAGAGCCACTAATACAGCATGGACTGAAGTATGGGTAGAGTTTCTCTGAGAAGTTACAGCCGGTAAAGGAGTAGATGAGAGCTGCTGCATCTACGTCATAAAATGAGACCAGACCCTCCTCATAGTCCACAAACACCCCCACCTTCTGAGGCTGGGACTTCAGGGACAGAAGAACACCAGGACCGGAAAGAGCTTTGTACTCACTTCCATTTCTCAGCCATATTGACCAGAAGCCATACTTAGGGGACAATCTGATTTTTCCCTTCCTGGTCACTGATTCAGTGGCCACTCCTAAATCCCATTCAGTCTTCCCACTGACCTGAACTTCATAGTAAAATCTTCCGGAAAAGAAACTCTGCTTTCCTAAAACACCGTTACAAACGGAAAATCTCTGTGGATTATCTGGGACACTGTTTGGTACATCACTACTACGGACTTGTTTGCCATCCTCAGACAGGATGAGATAGGGACTTGCAGTGTTGGAGTCCAGTGTCACATCTACTGCAAACTGCTGGACCCTCTTCAGCTCCACATCAGCACCCAGCTTCTTCACCTCTTTACTGATGATCTCCTTCAGCTGAGCCACAGCTCTCCTCACTGTCCCCTCATATGATGAGTGAACTCTGACCTCGGTCCAGTCTTTGGTGGGTGGAGCAGTGTTCAGTGATGATGAGTAGCTCTGGAGGAAGTGGAGATGATCTTCATTGTGTGACAGCTGCTCCACCTCAGAGCTTCTCTTAATCAGCTCAGAGATTTCCTCTTCCAGCTCTTTGATGAAGCCTTCAGCCTGTCTCTCTGTTGCTTTCTGCTTCTCTTCAATGGTGTCAGTGAGCTGAGCCAGACCTCTTTCTACAGACTGGACCAGAGCAGTGAACACCTGCACACTGGCTGCTGCCTCTTTTTCTGCATCTTCCTTACTCAGCTTCACTGACAGCTGGATCTGCTCAATCTTCATTCGTCTCGTCTGGATCATTCTCTCAATTTCAGACGCTCTCTTCCCCAGATCAGCTTTCTTTATCCGACACTCTTCAATCAGAGGAAGAAAGACATGAGACTTATGGCCAGTTTCGGTACAGAACTGGCAAACACACACCTGGTCAGTCTTACAGAACATCTCCAGAGGTCTATCATGCTTCTTACACATCCTATCTTCCAGGTTCTCTACAGGATCAATCAGCTTGTGTCTGGTCATGCCAGTGATCTTCTCATGAAGCTCCAGGTGAGTCTCACAGTAGGAGGTCAGACACACCAAACAGGACTTTCACTCAGCTTTCACTTTGGTTTCAGTGCAAACGTCACAGAAAACATCCGAAGTGGTATGCTGTCGCTCTGAGCTGCTGCTGGTTTTCTTCACCGATAAATGTCTGAACTGAGAAGACATCTCAGACAAGACAGTGTTAACGTTCAGCTCATGTCTTGTGCTGGAAACCTTTTTGCACATGGGACACTGATACTGGACGTTCACATTCCAGTGTTGTGTGATGCACTTCTTGCAGAAGTTGTGTCCACATGGTAAGGTGACTGGTTCAGTGAACACTTCCAGACAGATGGGACACAGAAACTGATCTTCAGATACGAGACAGGTTGCAGACATTTCTACAAAAGAAAAGAAAAAAGAAACTTCAACATCCCAAACTACTTCTGATGAATTACTGTTACAACCAATGTGTATATTCAGATTTCCATTAAGGTGTAGAACTCTGTTCAATACTCCTGATATACTGTATAGTATATAAATGTACTGTATACTGTATGTACTGGTTGATGACAAACAAAGTTTTAAAGAGGTCCACTTGGTAGATTTCAAGGTCCAGAAGATCATAATGTCTAACTACTTAGGAGCATATTTAAGTAGCCTATCTCAACCAATTTTACTGATAATAAATCTCAACACTTTCCTCTCCCTTTCTCCATCTCACTCATCTTTCGTCAACTCTCTCCGTCTCACTCATCTGTTTCTCTCCCTTTGCTTTCTTTACATGTATCTTTCTTTTTCTATCGCATTTTCATGTAACACTTTGCCTCTCTCTCCCATCTGTAGTTACCGTACAGCCGCTACAGACTGCAAATGCAAATGCGTGATTGGCTGACTGGCGTCACGTGGGAGAGCCGAACTCGCTTGTAATTGGCCTGTGCGTTTCCTGATCACCTCCTATATATATCGATGATCGCGTCCTACTGAAAGCTGCGCCGGATATAATAAAAGCGCCAGATTTCAAATCACAACTGTTTTAGCCTAAGGTCATTTAGTGCCCTATGATACGTCTTATGATGATCAAACGGAAGTTTGTTTTTAAATATTGAGTCTATCGTTTTTCTTTGCACTACACGAGGGAGGGCGTTAGGCCAAACACAACAGTCCACAGATTAAAATCAGAGAAAATCATAAGAGAACACAAATGCGATTATATATATATATATAATTTATTTTGTTTAAAAACAATAACAACAAAAAAAAAAAACCGAAAATAGGACTTGTAGAGTTTCTTCAAACTTTCAATGAATTTCTTTAGCACTGGACAATAAAATAAAATAAACTTAATTCCGCTGATATGTCAAGTGCCATTTGTTTAGTTTTACAGTTCAAATATCAGACAGTCATTTCCTTTAGACCAATCTAAGACAGTCCTGCAGGTTTAATGTCTTTTAACGGATAAATGATAGAAAAAACAGCTGTACTCACCCATGTGTCTGTGGTGTAAGTCCTTGAGAGAAACTGGTGTTGTGCTGCAGTACAGCTCTTTTCTGAAGTAGTTTCACTTTCCTTTCTCTTGGTTTGTTGAAGGAAAACAAAACTGTTCTCTGAGTGTTGCTCCGCCTCTCCCTGCACTCACATGGGCTCACTCTTCAGTCAGATTAATCTGTTATCATTTAGCATGACTTTTCTTTTCATTTGATTTTTCAGGCTGCCTCAGTGGTGTAGGAAAGCTGTTCACTTTTATCACTTTAACAGACAAAACTAGCAACAAACTAACTGCAACAGGTTCGATTAGAAACACTACCTGAGCACATGTTGCTACAGCTATTGCTGTTATTTACGCATCCGTGTGGTTGTCTGCACTTCTTTCTCTCCTGAACATGCAGGCTACAAGCAATAGGTTAGATCCAGAAACAATAAATTCTGCTTGTGCCAGTGCTTGTCAGCATTTTTCAATAACTCTGGGTTTGTCTTTCTGTCTCTGTTACAAGAGAGCTACAAGTGTGTCTTCTGATTCTCAAACCCGGGCTCTGCCATTACAAGTTAAAAATTGGGTCAGCTCAAAGGCTTTTTGGAGAATATGAGTCCAATATGAGAACCTAAGGGCTTTCAGAATGTGTTCATACAGCCATCATGGGGCTGTAAAGGCCATGAAAGACTTCAGCATTTTCAATTGAAAGTACCTTGATGGTATGCACTTCTACCCAGACATCAAATATCTTGTCTGTTGACTGTAACGAGTGGACATTATTCCAATCACACAAACTTCAGATATGTGCACTTTGTAGTTCAGACTTGACAAATTGAGGCAAAATGCATTTTGGGATAGCCGGATGTAGCAGTACACAAAAACTACCTTCCAATGCGTCCTCGATAAGCATTCTGGCCTAGAACACATCTGGGTGTTTGGAGTGTCTCTTCAGTTTCAGAGCCAACAACCTCTTGACTTTAAGGTTAGGCTTAAAACATTCCTTTTTGATAAGCCTATCGTTAGTGCTGGCTCAGGGGACACTGATCCATCCTTTAATCATGCTGCTGTAGGCCTAGGCTGCTGGCGGACTTCCCGTGATGTATTGGGCACCTATCATCTAATTTTGTCTCTCTTGCTATTCAAGCATTCTTAGGCTACTGCTGTATGGCATGTTATTAGCTGTGTGTCCCTCACTCCATCTCTCATGTAGCATGCATGACGTATAATTCATACTCTGATTTATATTATGTATGCTACGTGTATGCTTAATTCAGATGTAGATATGACAGATCTGTGTTTCATTTTGTTCCTCATTGACAGCATTAAACCCTACTGCGGATCTCTAATAGTACGTCCCTCACTGGTACTGGATAAGTTGAATTACGGACATCTGGGAATCTGAGAATCTTTTACGTTCCTCTTTCAGCTTGTCAAACTCAAATAACATTTCATTACTAGAAACAAAACTGCAGACAGCTGATCTGAAAATTATATTTAAAAAAGAAAAGGCTTAATCATTTTATTCCTGAGATGGAACACTTTATTTCAACATAATTTACGCACACAAACACACTGAAAAATGGAAAACTGCTGTGAGTAAAACCAACCATCCTCAGCCTGCAAAACTAAATAAAATAGAATCGATGGGAGAGAGAACAGATACATTAGTGGTCAAGTCATCAGTTTGGTACATTCAGAGCAAAGAAGAATAAGGTATTGTTAAGATCGCAACAACAAAAGGTCTTCATGTCCACATAGGAAAAGTGTGCTAGATGATCTTATGATCCTCTCCATGAAAAAACAAAACATAAAACAAACAAACAAACAAAAAAACAATAAACATAACACGTGAAAAAAAAACTCTCTTGCAGAAACTTCCCCACAAGATGCAAACCATTTATAAGCTTCAATCACAGATCAGGGGCCCATTGCACAAAAGTAGGATTTAGATTCATAACACCATACCTGCTAATGTCATATATGTATATAGTCTCCATATCTGCCCTGTTACCTCTTTATATTTTATCTTTTTCATTTTATTTTTTATATTCTCTTGTTTGAAGTGTTTTACTTCTTTCTGTTGATCACAAGAGAGCCCTGCACGAGAATTCCAATGCATCTGGACTGTGGTCTGTCACAAATGGCTAATAAAAATCTTGAGTCTTGAATCTTGATATCCAGGATAAATGACTAAGCGCTGGTTTCTACATTTTTATTTATATTATAATGGTAAGTCAAAAAATTACTTAAGCAATTATTCCATTAGGCATAGCTTCAGTCACTTGAAAAACAATGTAGCTCTTACGGAAGGCAAATGCGAACGACAGGAGAGATGATCAGAGGGGCAAAGTTACTGTTGTCACTTGTACCTGGACCAAAGATGGGGTAGAGTTTCTCTGAGAAGTTACAGCCAGTAAAGGAGTAGATGAGAGCTGCTGCATCTACGTCATAAAATGAGACCAGACCCTCCTCATAGTCCACAAACACCCCCACCTTCTGAGGCTGGGACTTTAGAGTCAGAGATACAGTAGGGCCAGCACAAGCTTTGTACTCATTTCCTTTTCTTAAACAAACAACCCAAAGTCCTGTCTGTGGGCTAGTTATGAGTTTTCCCTTTCTGTTTATTGTCTCTCTGGCAACTCCTAGATCCCATTCCGTCTTCCCTTTAACTTGAATTTCATAGTAA
The DNA here is from genome assembly GCF_022458985.1 of Mugil cephalus. NCBI lineage: Eukaryota > Metazoa > Chordata > Actinopteri > Mugiliformes > Mugilidae > Mugil > Mugil cephalus. The sequence goes on along the minus strand of NC_061791.1, from coordinate 18,643,780 downwards.
AATCTCCCTGAATAGATTACCTGTTTTCCTACAACACAAGAACACGTGGAAAATCTTGTTGGGTTGTCTGGAAGATTCTGCCTGCTATCTTTATAATGAACTTGTTTGCCATCCTCAGACAAGACGAGAGCTGCATGTGCTGTATCAGGATCAAGAGTCACATCTACTGCAAACTGCTGGACCCTCTTCAGCTCCACATCAGCACCCAGCTTCTTCACCTCTTTACTGATGGTCTCCTCCAGCTGAGCCACAGCTCTCCTCACTGTCCCCTCATGCGATGAGTGAACTCTGACCTCGGTCCAATCTTTGGTGGGTGGAGCAGTGTTCAGTGATGATGAGTAGCTCTGGAGGAAGTGGAGATGATCTTCATTGTGTGACAGCTGCTCCACCTCAGAGCTTCTCTTCATCAGCTCAGAGATTTCCTCTTCCAGCTCTTTGATGAAGCCTTCAGCCTGTCTCTCTGTTGCTTTCTGCTTCTCTTTAATGGTGTCAGTGAGCTGAGCCAGACCTCTCTCTACAGACTGGACCAGAGCAGTGAAAACCTGCACACTGGCTGCTGTCTCTCTGTCTGCATCTTCCTTACTCAGCTTCACTGACTCTTTGATCTCCTCAATCTTAAATTGTCTCTCCTGAATCATCTTCTGAATGTCAGCCTCTACTTCTCTCAGCTCGGTCTTCTTCGCTTCATATTCTTCAGTGAAGGGAACAACATGATGGAGCTTGTGATCTGACTCAGTGCAGCTGACACACACACATATGTCATCAGACTTACAGAACATCTCCAGAGGTCTATCATGCTTCTTACACATCCTGTCTTCCAGGTTCTCTACAGGGTCAATCAGCTTGTGTCTGGTCATGCCAGTGATCTTCTCATGAAGCTCCAGGTGAGTCTCACAGTAGGAGGTCAGACACACCAGACAGGACTTGAGAGCTTTCACTTTGGATTCAGTGCAGACGTCACAGAGCACTTCTCCAATATTGGGACATCTTTGGACTACACAGCTGCTGGATTCGTTTTGAGTTGTTTTCCTGAACTGAGCAGCCATTTCAGATATGAATATGTTGACCCGCAGCTCAAGTCTTTTATCAAAGGTATCTTTACACACAGGACACTGACACTGGATGTTAACATCCCAGTGTTGTGTGATGCACTTCTTGCAGAAGTTGTGTCCACATGGTAAGGTGACTGGTTCAGTGAACACTTCCAGACAGATGGGACACAGAAACTGGTCTTCAGATACGAGACAGGTTGCAGACATTTCTAAAAAACAAAAGAAAAAAGAAACTTCAATGTTCCATAATATTTCTGATGAATTACTTACCCAGTACATATACAGTATATATTTATACACTATATACTGTATTTTTAGTCTTTTTGTCTGTTTTATTTTGCCTGTGCACTGTTCTGAAATACAGCTTGTGAGTAGATGTACTTTCCACCAAGTGTACTTTATTCATACTTATATATGCTTAAACTGTATGTATTGTTATTGGAATACCACTGATTATTCAACAATCCAGACAGTCTCAATGAAACCAGAAACCTCAGAGAGTAAGCGCTAAGCTGATATTGGGAAGGAAAAGTCCCAGTTAAAAGGAGGAAACGTTGATATATGGAGAGGGCTCATCTTATCAAGGCTGCAGAAAAAAAGATGGAGGTGGGACAGAAGAAAAAGGAGGAGAGGAAGAGACTTCCGGTGCAAGCACATCAATTCTTATGCGCCTCTAAAGAAAGCATGCAGCATATATACATGATACTAAAAACTTTGGGTATCACACTATGCCAGAGGCAATAGTAGGTTGAGTTGCATAATATATGAATATGTGACATATAATAATAATAATAATGGTAATAATAATAAATATTATTAACAATAATAATAAATATGCCACTCATCATAATAAACCTGCTGTAGCCACATTATGTTTTCAAGAGCCTGCACTTGCATAAAAGAATAGTGTTTACAGTAAAGCTGTACAGGACAGCACAGGCTTTGGTCTGGAACACTTTCAAGAAATTACCCCAAGCTTTATGAAATTTCCCATTAAAATGCTGGAGTCGGTGTCTAATTTTTCATTTTATTTTTTCAAGTTTTAGGCAGGACATGATGTCTTGCAACCACTGTGTGTGAGGGGGCGGAGAACAGTCCAATCAGTTGAGCAGAATGGCTTATCATGCATGTCATGAAATGCAGTTTGGCTTTGGCAAAGGCCAAACTGTGCTTCTTTTCTGTGGTCAATCAAACCTGTCCCTCCATGACCCCAAATAGTGCAGTCAAGGGGATTGGCTCCAGTTTGACACTTAACAGCTGAAATAGTGTGAAAAAGATTTCCCTCTAGTATCGGATCAGGTTAAGACAGGACCTGTACATATGAATAAGTGAAGCTTCAGCAATTTAGAGATATAAAAAAGATATAAAGAGATATAAAAGAGATATAAAAAATATAAACTAAACTAAACTAATGTCTGTGAAGGTTCTCAGTCCTCCAGGTCATTATGTAGAAAAGGATTAAAAAGGGTTTAAACTCTTTTTGTAAAAACTAAACATGCTCTCTATGGACAAATGATATTAAAACCAGCTGTACTCACCTGTGTGTCTTTGGTGTAAGTCTTGGAGAGAAACTGACGTTACTGTTCTGCAGTACCACTCTGAAGTGCTGTCTTTCACTTTCATTTCTCTTGGTTTGTGGAAAGAAAACAAAACTGTTCTCTAAGTGCTGCTCCGCCTCTCCCTGCACTCACATGTGCTCACTTTTCAGTGGAATTAAACTGTCTTTTCTTTTCACTTGGTCCCATTAACCTCTCAGACTGCCTTAGTGGTGTAAGAAAACTGTTCACTTTTATTACTTCAACAGGTAAAACCAGCAGCAAACAAACTGCAACAGGTTCTTCTATGTGGCATTGCAGTAATGTGCCACAGACAGCTCACTGAGACACCTACTGACAAGTCCAATAATACACATCTAGAAAAAAATTAAACAACATACAGGGATACAGTGTGAATCAACATGTTAAGACAAACACAATGGCACTCAAGAGTAATCCAAGATGGTACATGAAATAATTAACTCATACTCAACGTGGAAGACTCATCAGATAATGTCAAAGCATATAGGCTTAGGATCAGTTCTCATTCCCACATTATCTCAACATTTTATTTTTATTTTTTTGCAGGCAATTGAGTTACCAAATAGGTTTGAATAGGTTTGTAGCTGAGGGTGACCCAAGAGAAAAAACAGACCATGAGCTATGCTAGGTAGAGGCATAGTGTCCCTCGTTATAGAGTGATATAGAGACGCTCTGGTGTCATCAGGCTGAGGAAGGGATGACAGAAGAAGAAAAAGTGTCAGCAAGCTGCTGACAGGCTTAAGCCAGGTGAGGATCTGACCCAAGGTGCTGGGCTGTGGGAGGTCCAACGTGCTGGTGGCTAACAAGCTCCACGCTAAACTCATCTTATAGTTATATATCTCAATCCATCTTCTTCAACCACTTACCCTCCCTAAGAGTTGGGGGTTGCTGGATTACTGCTTGCCGTCATCGGGCATTCTGGACAATTTAGAATCATCAGTTGACCTAACAAGGGCAGGTCGGTGGAAACCAGAGTACCCGGAGAAAACCCACACAGACACAGGGAGAACATGCAAACTCCACGCAGAAAGGCCTGAGTCGAACTCGAACCCAGACCTTCTCAGTTGACATCAGTGCTAACAACCGCACCACTGTGCAACCCCATTCACCTTGTTATATATTTGAAACGAAAGTCTATCCATTACAGAAGTTATTGGAGGCTAGAAAAGATAAATCTCACCATCAAAGGGCACAACTGTTCTTCACAGTGAGACTGCCGCAGATTTGGTTGATTCGTTATAGGTTGGCTATAGGTTTGGGCAAACTTACGTCTGCTAGTTTGAAAGAGAAGAAGGCCATCATTTCAAATGGTGATACAGGACTATGGATGGTCCACACACAAATCTCAGGCTAATAGAGAGTTAATATTACAATATGTCAGATCTTACTGTGCTCCGGAGCATGTTCCTCCTGCAGTATGCCTTTTACATTTGGGTAGGTGGTGCTCTTCTTTCTCTCCTCTAGGCTACAATGAACTAAATTTAGGCTGTCTGGTGTCTTCTCCCCTTTTTTGTTGTGTTTCTGGTGTTTTCCATTGTCATGTCTCTTGTCTCTATTTTGCCTGTGAGCAAGTTTTTGGCTGTGGCTATCCAATCATCTTCGACACTGCAATCCTGAAGCCTAACCATCTACCAAATCCTGCAGTATAGGGTATCTACCTTTTTTGCTCACCTACTCCAAGTCTGTTGTGTCTACCTGTGTGGTAACCTATAGGCTACCTCTCTGTGTTCCAGGATCATTACTTATCAACAGAGGTGGAAAGTAACAAATTACATTTACTTGTGTTACTGTAATTGAGTAGTTTTTTTGGGTACTTCTACTCTTTAAAGGATTGTTAGTACTTTTACCTTAGTACGTCTTTTTGATGTATTGTACTTCGTTACGTTTTAATTCGCATCGCATTACTGAGTAAAAAAAAAAAAAAAATGTTGGCCTGAGCAAAACAAAAATACAGCAGTGAATGACTCCAGCAGGCGAATCTGCTCTAATTACAATTAGCAGCGATGGAGACACCAGCAGTGCAGTCCCAGCTGAAAGAGAAATCGCACCAGATTGTGGGGCTGAAGTTGAACTGGAAGGAAATGAAGTGCATCCCTGGCCTTACTTAAGTGACCTATTCGGCTTCAAGTGCAAGAACGGCAACAGCTTTATTATGTAGTGTCATCTGTGTTTGCTCCTCTTCAAAAGGAGGTTTTAATCTCAATGAGTTCTTACCTGGTGAACTAAAGGACATACAGAATATTGCATATTGCATATATTATTTCCAGACCCACTTTGCGCACCAGAAGGGAGCTGCCAATCAGATGAAGAAGAATTTGTAGTCTGTGAGCATTTCTTCAGCTATGTTTTTCACTGCAAAACGAACAAAGATGAGCACTACTAATTTTGAAAACCACTGCTGCTGAAACTTAGAGTAGAACTGTGATGTAGGCTTGACATTTTTGTTTGTTTGTTTGTTTTTATAGCCACTGCCATGCCCTTCATTTGCTATGTTTGAAGTTGATATGACATGTTTTGTCAAACAGTCAAAGGTTTTTCTTTAAATAAAACAAGTTTAATATTTGTATCCTGTTGTCCTTCTTAGACTTCAGAAGAAAGAATCCCAACCCATTCAAAAATGAACTTTTACTCTGAGTACATTTTAAACAAGCTACTTTTTACTTGAGAACATATTTAGACCAGTACTTTTACTTGTACTTAAGTAAATTTTCATCCAAGTAGTGGTACATTTACTTGAGTAGAATATTTCAGTACTCTTTCCACTTCTGCTTATCAACTCAACTGCCAGATTTCTGGCCACTACACCGACTGACAGGCAGCCAATTCAGCCTGCTTCTTACCTGCCTTCACCTTGACCAAAGGACAAACTGCAGGATGTTTTGCCAGATTTTGCAAAGACAGCACAAGCCTGCACTAGTTGGGGACAATTGGCATGGGGAGCACTAACAAAATTCTGCATGAGAGGGGAACAGACCCAACCCGACCTCAGCCAAACATGTTTGAGCCAAATCTGGATATAATTGGGTAGTGCAAACATTACCTGCAAACATGTGTTGCCAACAGCCAATGAAAAACAGAGGCTGAGACTCAGGAAGTAGCAGGAATATCAAAACAACGATGGCCAACATCATGAGCGGCAGAGTGGTGACGAAGTGAACCTGGACCACAGAAATGGAGGAGAGATTAGTGGCAGGAGCACGGGTACCTCTGTAATGTTGCTTACAGTGCATACTCACCCTCGCAACAATTTGTACACAGCAAAAATTGGAGAGTTAAAATTTCAGGGTTAAACATCTGGGAGTTGATTTTAACTCCCAACGTGTAAATTTAACACATTTGGATTTAAATCGTGTCCAGAGTCAGAGTTATTTCACAGAGTTGATCAGATCAGTGTTAGTTTAACTCTGCAAAGACATCATTAAGCCCCGCCTTTTCTCCTGCCATTCACTTCTTCAGTTTGCGCCACTTCTTCAGTCAGTACTATTTTCCTCCTCTCGCATGTCAAACACGGTAAGTGAAATTTAGTTAAAACGTACTAAAACAATTATGAATTTATGTTGTGAACTGCAGTATGTACATTAATACGTCGAAGCCTTGTTTGTTGCCAGGACTGAACAGTAAATTTGTCCACGTGTGGTGAGCTAGCAAGATAACGTTAGCTTAATTAGCTAACGGCTAGTTACTAAAACTGTCTGTAATTATCAATGACAAGTTAACAACAAGCTGCTGTTATCTTTTTTACTGTTTAAAGTCTTGTTTGAGGCTGGAGCGACCACGAAGGGCGCAGCTAAAAGCTAAGCGCGGCTAATGCTAGACGCTAGCTTAATTAGCTAGTTCGGCGGCTAACTCGGCTGCTAACTGTAGACGGGATCATCCCTATGTAGGACATGTTTTTAGCAGCGCTAAAAACTAAGCGCTGTTTATGCTAAAGCGCTATTTCTCCTGTCTTGTCTGTGTGACGGGGACTTATCTTACCCTTATTCCTGTTTATGTTAATTTACTTGTGAATATTTTTTTGCATGTCCAAGTAAAAAGATGCTGGTACAGGTAAAGCACAACAGACAGCAGAAGTATGTGAAGATGGCCGAGGTAGAAGGACTCTTTGACTTTCTTCAATTCCACGAAAATGGTAAGTTATTTTTCTTTAGCTTAAAGACTTTGAAAAACGAGTTTAAAAATACACACATACTGTTTTATAACCTCTTTCTGCCATCCTCACATATCTTGAAAATATTATTCACTTTTAAGGAGCTGAAATTTCCTTTTTTCTCAAAAAATTATGCAAATTGATGTTTATCAATATAGTTAATACATTGAATAGTATTATCTTACAATTTTTTCCAGTTCTTGAGAGATTTTGCCTGCCACCAGATGCACAAGTAATTAACCAGGACGCAACAGGGACAGAAGTCGATGAAGAAATATTCAGCGACCTGGTAGGCAATGTGGTGCTGACAGTTCTCTCAAATGATGGTGAGATATAAATGCAAATTTAATCAGGCACTCTACAGAATAAGATAACTTACTTCTTTTTAAAAAAAAATCCTTTAAAGTTTTCTGATTGGTCCTTGTCTTCGGCTTCTGAGTCGGACTCAAGCTTCAGCTCAAATGCATCGACTGTAAACATGGATGAGGTCCCAAGGAAGAGACGACGATTTGAAGATGCAAATGCAGCGTCTGCTAAACAGGTTCACTTGATTCTCATGAGTTTAACATTTTTGCATTTTTCAGTCTCCAGAAAAGTTGTTAATAACCATGTTTGACATTCTTGGGGTTTTGTTTTTTAATTAGTTGATAGAAGTTGTGCTTAGAGGCAAGTCCGGTGGTGAAGAGGTACTACAGGAGTACCGAAGAACAGAAACATTAACAGATGCTGCAAGACGGCAAATGGTGAACATACTGGTGGCTCACGTGATTGATAACCATGGGTATATATGTTTTATATTCTTTTTGTTTTTGCCAAACAACTGTTTGGCCATTGCATACATTTGGGTTACTAATTTATTATCCCCTCTCAGGCACCTCCCCATTAAAGCAATCAGAGAAGAGTATGCTCTTGGTATCGTGATGCTGTTCCCTTCCCTCAAGGATCCATATTCCAAGAACGGCTATGTAAGTCATTATTATTGTTTTCATGACACATGCATGTTGAGATGCAAAGACGTGTACTTGACATTGAAATTTGAATTCTCAGATTTGTCATGAGCCAAGTATGACGATGCTTTTTTTTTTTTTCAGGAACACTTCTTTGATCCTGCAAGCAACACAGGATGTATTTCTTGGCGTCTGAAAACAGTCCAAAGGCAGATTCGTCGAGGGTCTGCAATGCCACCAAGTAGCTCCATTGACTTTTCTCCAGGAGGCCCAACTTTCCAAAGGATTGTTAATGTTGAAGGACAGTGTGGTGTGGAGTGTAAAGCTGGACTTGTTATATGCTGTACAATGGAAGAAGACATGCCAGTCTTTTGTAAAATAAGTGATGTACTTTTGGTTGATAATCACATTTTTCTTTCTGACAAACAAGCTATTCACAGAGAATTTTGATGGCCATCATCATTCACTCTGAGTATTGTGAAGTGAGAAAAGGTGTGTCATACAAATGTCAAAGCTTAAATGTTATAAACTGTTTGATATTCAAAGCTCATACAATGTTTCAGATGAAACTTTGTACATTATACCTTCATTTGTGATGTTTTGAATGACTGCAAGGGAGGAAAAATAACTGCTAGTTTAAAAAATAATATTGATTGGAATTATTTTAAAATTCATATTAATTTTAATACTGGTTCAGTGTTGATAGCTTAACACTAGGGAGTTAAATGGACACTACCAAATAGTAAAAAATGAACTCTGAGCAGTGTAACTCGTCCAATCCCTTAGTGTGAATTTAACTCTGTTTTGGGAGTTAAAGAAGGAACTCTGGCAAAGTGTTAAATGTTTAACTATTTTGAAAGTGTTAATTTAACTCTGGAGAGTGTGGAGCTATACAAACCCTCAAAAAGTGTTGAAATCAACTCTGGGAGTTAATTCAACACTGGACTTTTTGCGGTGTACGACAAACTGTAGTCTGTGATCCCTCATTGGGTGCAGCTGCGTCATCTCAAGTCTTTCAGTCATCATCTGCTGAAGCCCATCTGCTTGTGTATACTCACTTTTTTTCAAAATCTCTAAGGACTGTACAGTTGTGTAGTTTGTCCTCAGCTTTAAACATTCAACTGCCAACAATCATCCTCACCTGCTTTTGCACTGCTTTTTGACACTGTCTGTGATGAAATTAATACTTTTTTTTTAATCCATCGCCTGCATTTGTCTCCATAGTTAAACACCACAGGCTGTCAACATTATATGAGATTGATGCAGTTATATTCTCGCAGCTGAATATTTTATTGTTTCAGTGTGTGTGTGTGACCATCACCCCTTACTGGGAGCTAATTTATTGATTTTTACTTGATGTCATATGCCACTCTCACCACTTTCTACTTAGAGAAGACAATAAAATCCTTTTGGGAACACGAAGCAGTTGCATGCAACCTGTTTCAAGTTCCAGTTAAATGCTCTCTTCTGCATTCCCGCCCTCGGACCTCCAGCAACACTCTGCCATCCCGTGCAAGTGCTGCCATCATGTGTCATTATGAGGTCACTGCAGAAGAGGTTTTACTTTTTATTTTACCACATAAGGAAACACAATATACCTTGTTCTTATATAGTGTTATTTACAATACAATATTTATTTTATATTCAAGTAGTAGATGCTGTACCACATAGCATCATATGTGCAGCATATTCTTGGCTGTGTACTTTCTTTACTGACAAATCACATCTAGTGTCTGGTTCAAACAACAATGGAACCCTTTTAATTAATGACTCAGTTAAACTATATATATCTATTGTTTATCTATAGATCTCTGCTTAGACACATTGAATACCATCTAATGCACTTACTTGTGTTTAAAAGCGAGTTTGATTTTCAATTGATTTTCACCAATCCTGGGGGACTTCCAGACCCAGGATAGCAGTTAGTTCTTAGTCACTGACTTGTTCTACACTATTGGGCGAACGTTCACTAGACACAGATTCAATTACAAAAAGAGCAAACCTCTTAATGAGCAGAATAAATCATTTTAGATGTAGTCATAATCAAAACAAAACTATATGCACATTGCCTACTCTCTCTCTTCAGTGGCATCGCTTTGTCAGAGTTTCTGGTTTATGCACATTTCAGAATTTCCATAATTTCTTCATAACAGTCACTCAAAACATCAGCAGAATTCTTGAAAGTAGGCAGAAAGAACCCAATCTAACAAATGAAAAGACATACTCGTTAGACTAATTAGTGATTCTAAATTGGCCCCAGGTGTGAGTGTGAGTGGCTGTTTGTCTCTGTGTTAGCCCTGCGATGGACTGGCAAGCTGTCCAGGGTGTACCCCACCTTTCACCCAATGACAGCAGGGATAGACTCCAGCAACCCCCCGCAAACCCAGTGAGGATAACTGGTAATAGAGGATGACATGATTAGACTGATTAGACAGATTAGATGGTGTGTGCAGTGTGTCATCTCAGGTCTTGTGCCTAAATCTCAGAAGTTATCAATTTTTCATTTAAACGTTTGTAGTCTCTTCAAAAATTATGATTCTCTTGCTCATTAAAAATTAAAAAAAAAAAAAAAAAACATCCTGGAGCTGGGACTCGGACTCAAAGAAGCACTGATAAAACAAAATCATTAAAACATTGCAGACTTTAAATGAACTCAGTTTTCCTTAGAAAAAAAAAAAAGAAAAAGAAAAAAGCAGGTGCTGCTGCTGGTGCTTGCTTATGGTATCAACATTTGAGTCAAAGCTCAGCTTTCTGTCGATCACAGTTCCTAAATATTTATATTCTGTGACGATCTCAACCTCTTTACCCTGAATAATAACATGAGGATTGCTGCACAGTTAAGATTTCCAAAAGTCAATCATCATGTCTTTAGTTTTTGACACGTTAATTGAGAAAATAAAAGTCTTGCACCAAGTTACAAAATCATCTGCTACAACACCTTGCTCATTTTCACTGTCATTTAAAAGGCTTACTACGACTGTGTCATCAGCAAACTTCAGGATATGCTTGTTTTCGTTGGTGCTCCTGCAAGAGTTTGTGTAGAGAATAAAAAACAGTGAGGAAAGAACGCAGCCTTGTGGGGAACCTGTTGAAGAAAATTACTTGGAAGATAAGACGCCAGTGACTCTCGCACATTGTGACAGGTCGGGCAGAAAGTCTATCATCCAGCCAACATGGTTTGGGTTCAAGTTAAAGTATGAAGTTAATTTCTCTGCAAGGAGGATGGATGGATGGTATTAAATGCAGATGAGAAATCAATAAACAAGAGTTTTGCATGCGTTTTGGGAGCATCTAGATGTTGAGCTAAGAGATTTATTAAAAACCTAAACCGATTTATTAAAAACATGCCCCTACCCACGCCAAACTGAAGAGTGTCTGAAAGGCCATCAACCTGCCTCAATATTTCTTACTTATCAAGCTTCTCAAAGATTAACCCAGCTTGTTGAGGATAAAGGAAAGTAACACACAATCTGATGGAGAGATTGCAATTGAAATGTATATTTTTAAAGGACAATGTGGATAGTAACGGAATCAACAGAAAAAGGGGCTGCCAGGTGCCGTTAAATCAATAAACAAATATAAAAGAAGGAGAACTCCTTAAATTAAAGTGGAGATTTCCGTCTGATGACTAATGTGAAGTGTCAGTGATGACAAATTAAATATTCCTAAAACAAAACACTGCCTAACTACTCTAGTGCAAGGCAAAACAGAAATAGGTATCAGCACCTCTACACCTGGTGTTTCTAGACAAAGAGTGAATACTAACAGTGAGTGCACATAACCAAAATCAGTATTAAATCTTACCCTGGCCCAAATCTGGGTAACATGCAAGTACCACTAATTCTAGTAACTTGACTCTCAGGCTTGCACAATGTTCTAAGGTGGGTGTCTGCCAGCGTCTGTAGGGCACACCAGGCCTCTATCAGCTTTCCTCAAGGTGTCGCTCACTGGTTGGCTGGAGCCTGCACCAATCAGTCGCTGGGGATCTACTCCAGGACTGGGAGGACACGCCCACTGGAGATGCTCCACAAGGACACACTAGACAGAACACACACATACACCCACACACAGTGAGAGGGGAGCAATACTTCCAACTGCTCAAGGCCATAACACCTTAGGTCTAAAGTCATTTAAGGCTTTGGGGCTTTTAGTTTTTGCCACAGGAACAATAGTAGCATGTCTCCGGGAATGTTCTGCAGCTGTAGAGACTTTGGGAAAATAACTTTAAAGATTTCACTCAAGCCCCTTTCACATCAAATGAAAAACGTTTTTTCGCTCGATATGAAGTTTGACCTATATCTTTGCTAAATCCCTTGATAGGTGAATAATACCCAACAACCTCAAAACTGCTAAAGTAGTCCCTGTGTACAAACCTGTGTACAGATTTTTTTTTTTTTTTTTTTTACAAATTATCCCCTGTTTCTGACCTTCCATGTTTCTCAAAGATTTTGGAGAAATTGGTTTATAAATGGAACATCTCCAGGAGTGCAATATTCTTCTTCTTCATGAACACTGATGCGGGTTCAGGAAAAAGTATTCTACTGATATGGCTATGCTTCAACTGGTTGATAGAATTCATACTGCACTTAAAAATAATGGAATAAAGGAATTTTCTTGACTTACTGTGTCTTAAGCTTTTGAACCTGTTAACTTTTCACTTTCTACCGCAAAAACTGTCACATTATGTTTCTTCTGGAAGAACTTATTTATGGTTTTGTAATTGTATTCATAATCGACACCAGTTTGTTTTCATTAATGGCTTTGTATCAGAGAGAGCTGATTTAACTTGTGGTGTCCCACAGGGTTCTGTTTTAGGACCACTTTTATTTCTCATTTATATCAATGATTTGGCAGCAGCATTATCCTTTATATTTCCTGTACTGTTTGCTGATGATACCAATTTATTTCTCCTGATATAGCTAATAATGTTTTAGCAAATTTTAAACAAATTACCTTTTAATGTAAAATAATCCAATTTTATCATATTTACTTCAAAAAATAGGAAATACTGAAATTCTAAAATTTGTTTGTCCGTATCTGAAGAATATCATGTCTCATCTCATCTTCGACTACCACGTATAGGGTTGTGGAGGTTGATGGAGCCCATCCCAGCTGTTATCGGGTACACACTGGACAGGTCGCCAGTCTATTGCACAGAGGCAAACTGTGCCGCCCTGTACCTGAACAATATTTGTGTTAAATAAAACATTTAAAGCTAAAGCATTATGACCGGCATGCCATAAGTACATCACCTACATCAAACATGTCAGCCACATGATCATGAAAATTTGTGGCCCTTAGAAAATACACCTCAGTATGTCCCTGATGGTCTAGTGGGTTGGTTTCGGCGATTTCAAAAGCTGTGGAAATTATGGAACAGAGCACCATCCATAGGGAAAGACGACAGGACAAATAGTCACCCCCCTCAACAACAGGTAAGTGTCAAAGCCTTAATGGACACTAGTAATGCCAGTTTCTGGTCTTTAACAGAAACAAGTAAAGAAGGTTTCTGATGGGTTACACCCACAGATGTTCCTATTTAGGTCCCTTAATACTGAAGAAGCTAGTTTACTGAGTGGTGAAACGTCTTATCAAAAAACTACAACTCCTATTGCCAATGGTAAATGGTTTTTGGATGACTGACGACCTTGAGACACATTTTGAGAAGGCCTGAATGGCAGCTATGCTATCCACTATACCACCAATGCTCTCATGTCGTGCCAACATTTGCAAGAAAAATAAATAAATAAATAAATATTACGGAACAGACAAGAGCACCATCTGTAGGGAAAGTGGACAGGACAAGTAGCTAGAGGGTTAGCAGGTAGGTCTACATGACTTTAGAGCAACAGGTTTTGCGTTTCATAGAGTCCTGAACACACCCAAAGAAGGTGGCACAGTATACATCACTGCAGCTGTGGTTAACCAGGGAGAGGCCAAGCAGGTTTAGCACAACCTACTGAAGGCCTGATTGGAAGCAGACCCCTCTGGCTGAGCCTCCTCTACTGACCATCACGTTTAGGATGAACCATCTTCTGATGGTGAGCAGTTGGCCTTGCGGCAGGACATTCCTATGGTAACTTCCACTACGCTGCCTGCGATAGCAGTCGCAATGAGTCAACCGCTCCCTGGCTGCTCCATCAATCAGCTGATCTGATACCAGAAACGGGTGGTGCAGACAACAACACGGTCAACTGCAGGTCAGCATTCTAATGTCCAGAATACTAGACACAAAGCAACGGGCAGATTCTTTACAAATCCAGCAGAGAACCTGGTTTAGGGGGGACCCAGAATTGAACTGAGGACCTCTTGATCTGCAGTCAAATGCAGATGTTTAAAGCTAAACCATTGTGATCAGTATGTGGGAAGTACATCTCTGCTGGAGGGTTAGCGGCTGGTTCTGCAAGAGGTTTTGTCGTTCGTAGAATCCAGAACGCATTCAAAGAGGATGGCAGAGAATACATCGTTACACCCATGCGTTAATGCTTTGATCCTCACTATTGTTGAACCAAAACAAAAGCCGGAGAGTTGAAAAAAAAACAGACAAAGTAAGGGGGCACCCAGATTTGAACTGGGGACCTCTTGATCTGCAGTCAAATGCTCTACCACTGAGCTATACCCCCACATCTAAGTTGAGATAGTATGAGACACATCACGACTCACTATGTTACTCATACCAACATCGGGCGCTGTACTTCAACTTAAAATGTTCAATGTATCAAGAGTGAAATAACGTGGCCTGTCTGTCAGGTAGTCATGATCCAGGAAACAGTGGACACACCAACACCCACAGCTTCTTACCCAGCAACAAAGGCTGGATGGTGTTGAAGGCACTGGAGAAATCAAAGAATGTGATTCTCACTGAGCCACCACCATCCAGGAGTAAGTGAGCTGGACAGATGGTGGTTGTTTGCCAACTGCTGTTAAACAAGGAGAAGGAATGGAGGTGTAGGGTACTCCATGTGCATGTACATGTGCGCTCAGTTCCGTGGGACACGAGGGAAAAGTGCTTGGATTCATGTGTATGCTCAGATTTATTATATACAGCGGATAAAATAAGTATTGAACACATCACAGTTTTTCATTGTAAACATATTTCTAAATGTGCTATTGACATGAAACCAGGTGTTGGTAACAACCCAAGTAATCCATATGTAGAAAGAAACCAAAACAAATACGTTCAGAAATGAAGTTATGTGTAATAAAGACCCAGGAAAAAGTACTGAACACGCTTACCGATATTTAATACATTGTACAAAAGCCTTTTTGGTAATTAAAGACACCTCCTGCATGGAGAAAGTAGTTGCATGCATTACTCAGGTGTGATTTTGGTCCATTCTTCCACACACACAGTCTTTAAATCTTGAAGGTTCCGTGGCCCTCTTCTATGAACTCTTTAGTTCTTTCCATAGATTTTCAATTGAATTCAAGTCGGGTGGTTAGCTGGGCCATTCTAGCAGCTTTATTTTCTTTCTCTGAAGCCAGTTGAGAGTTTTCTTGGCTGTGTTTGGATCATTGTATGGCTGAAATGTCCACCCTTGTTTCATCTTCATCATTCTGGTTGATGGCAGCAGATTTTTCTCAAGAATGTCTCGCTACATTTTTCCATTCATCCTCCCTTAATTATATGAAGTTTGTCAGTACCACATGCAGAAAAACAGACCCACACCATGATGTGCCCACCTCCAAACTTCACTGTCAGTATGGTGTTTTTGTGGTGATGTGCAGTGCATTTTGTCCTCCAAACAAGGTGTGTGTTATGGCATCCAAAAAGTTCAGTTTTGCCTATGTCCTCCCAGTATTGTGTAGCAAACTTTAAATGAGCTCCAACATGCTTTTTCTTTAGAAATGTAGACTTGCGTGGTGAGCGTGCATACAGGCCATGGCTTTGAAACAATTGAACCTGCTAATTCCAGGTCTATGTTTACTATGAAAAATTGTGATGTGTTCAATACTTATTTACCCATTGTATCAGGATTTTTGTTATTTTTATTTTTATTAGTCTTAGAACTTGAGGCCCCGTGGGGCCCAGGAGTTCACGCAAATTTCCATGGCAGTTTCACTCTTGATACATCTGAATTGTGCCGTGAAAATCATAAGGAGGTTGTGATAGTATCTCCGCACAGTACTGTAACATTTGATATCGGTTATTACTCGGATGGTTTGGGCTTTGCTGGTAGTAGGTTCTCGTTTTTGTGATGCTGTGCATTACTGTGTGTCAATATTAATGGCGTCTTTGCTTTAGGAGGGCGCTACTTGGGAGCATCATAAACTTTTATAAGTTTTCCTGTGTCAAAAATGTGAGCATAATTTAATAATAAAATCGACTTGTCCCCATTGAAATGTCCACAGTTTACATTGGATGAAGTTGTAATTTCCTCTGTAGATATTTTTTGTGGTGTAATTGTGTGCAAATAGTCCATTGTGCTTGATGCTGCATCTCCTCTGTTTCCGCTCGGTGGGAAACAGCCGAGATGGCCATGGCCTGCAGTGTTGTGGACTGGTGAACTGCTGTACGTAAATGTGTGTGCACAGCGCACACTAGTAATGTGCAACACTGAAATAACGATACTTCCAGTACTAGGTCTTTATGCCCTAAATCAATTCTCAAATCAAAATATCGATACTTTCGATACTTCAGTCATTCGAGGTAATGGAACACAGTGGAAAGTAACTAAACTACTGAGTTGTGACAACAAACCTCATGAAACACCTCAGGTTAAACCGCAACAGAGAATTTGACAGAAGATGACAGAAGAGGAGAGCACAATGTGAGAGTTAAGATGCAAGTTTTCATTGTATAGTAGTTCTTAACAGTTAAAAAAATTATTTTAATGGACTTATTATTTTACTTTTTTCTTTTTTTGTGTTTCTTATCAGCCTTTTCACATAGGGCTAATGCTGGATGACGCAGGTGGTCCAGCAGCTGCTAAAAGAGAGGAACACCATGTGGAGGTCTGGCAACAAAGACCTCTACAGCACAGCCCGAACCAACCTGAAAAGGGGCATCAAAGAGGCCATCAGGCCAGTGGCCCCGCACTCAATCTTCAAACATGAAAAGAAGATGTCCCAAAGAAGATGTTCAGCTTCTCTCTCTTCTCTTCTTCTTCTTTGGCCACTTCGAGGTTATAGCTCCAGAATAATAAAATCCAGTAGAAATTTGTAAGATTTCTTCATCTTCATGAACTTCACTATTGTCGAAACAAAACAACTGGCAGAAAAACAGACAAAGTAAGGGGGCACCCAGATTTGAACTGGGGACCTCTTGATCTGCAGTCAAATGCTCTACCACTGAGCTATACCCCCATGTTGATGAGGTGTGTCTTCAAAAATGTTCGTGTCGAAGTCCTTGAGGGTTGAGCAGTCAGGATTTATGCATGCATGTATATATGTTTTACTCCATACTTTCATGCTTATGGCCTGTTTTCAGCTCAAAGCTTGAATTACATCCCATTAAATAAAGTGATTATAACTTAGGGTTAAGGAATGAGACCCCGCCTCATGCCATTTTATCCTTTGTGCTTCCATATAAAGGTGTCTTAACCCTCTCCCTTATCAACTCCTACTCCTTACATCACTCTTTTTTTTTTCTTCCTTTTCCACCTTTCATGGCAAAAACCTGAAGGATAAGGTAATGATTAGCACCACACTGTTCTTCTTTGTCTGAAGACCTTCATCCATCTATGCATATAACCTGACTCCCTGACACCCACTCAACCCTTCCCTTTGACCCCCTTTCTCCCCTTTATCCATTTCACACACATCTTTGTGAGTGAAATGATTATCCAATATTTATCTGTCAGTGCAGAGGCTTACTCCACTCCATTCTTTATCTCTGTTATTTTCTCCCATACCTAATCAGGTTGCTTCTGGTGTCATGGACAGGATCACTAGCATTCTGTTTTTCCAGCCCTGAACGTTTGAGTTGGTAGGCACTAGAACAAGGTTGCCATAGTAACATTAAAGCGTTGCCACAGTGCACACATACCTCTTGCCCCAGGCATCTTGTCAGACCCGTGTCACCATCATGGGCACTAACTATTAAAGTGTATTGCAATTACAAAGAGGTCTTTTGTAGTGGTGACGGAGTGCAGCAGTAAATGTCAGTGGAGAAGCTGCTTGCTGCAGCTTTCACACCGCGTGTTGTTCATATACAGAACACTGCCACGTGAACCACAGAACAGCAGTAAATGCTCACACTTGCTGCTGATGCTCCATTTTCAATTTTAGTTCATTTTGTTACGGCCAATCACAAAACTGTTTGCAAGAACGTAGTTTTGAGAGCATGTCAGAACTTTGTCTCAGTTGAGCTGCATATGATTTGCTCCTTGACACAGAACAAAATATACTGTTGAGTTTCATAGCTGGCCTAAAGTGAGTGTACTGTTTTAAATAGCAGATGGAAAATGTTGCAACAGTCGAATCCTCTAATTCATCTAATGTTAAACTGCTTTTCACTCTCAGTTTAAAGCCTCAACTTGTTTTAGCCCCTAAAATATCAATGATCGGAAGGTTGGGAGAGTCAAAATCCCGACCAAAATCCAGAGGAGGGAAGAATGATGTTTCTATGCTCCATCTAGGCTGGAGTATCAAAACTTCGTCTATGTTTATGCCTGCACAGACAATACCGCTCTACCTTCTCATTGGTGCAAGTTAAAGCCTGAGATAAAGACCTACTTCCTGGGGCAGGAAAAGTGATGAAATGCCTCTGATTTAACGTATGTTAAAAAAAAAAAAAACATAATAAATAAATAACACTTACTTTAAGTGTTTCTGTTTGTGCAACACACAGCCCCTGGAAAGGATAAAGTTAAATGTTTTGTTGTCAAGCTGAAAACAGGGCTGCTGCTGAAAGTACAGTACTGTCGCGCCTCAGGGAGACGACCTGGCCTCAGCTGTGAAGACTGCTGGATCGAGAAGCTTCCTTCCCAGACTAATCTTATTCCTGGCGTGCGCTCCTAGTGCTGGCTGCATGCCCCAGCCCTCGAGTGCTTTTCTTGTTTGGGTGACAGTGAAAGCCTAACCAAAAGCATGATGGGTGGGACTGTGGAACACTCACACAATACTGAAACGGATCCAGTTCCTGTTTGCTCGATTAGGGATGTGAGGCCGCTACAAATAAACACGGGAGGGTGGTTCTAAGCAGTCCAACAGACACATGGCGCACTGCTCATATTCAATCAACATTTTCTGTTTGGAGCTGACCTTTTTTTTTTGCGTAACAATGACGTGTAGAATAATGGGCTCAGGACTGATGAGCTGCTCGATAGAGAAACAGAGTTACTGGCCTTTTAAAAAGTCTGTGTATAGACTTAAACATTTTGTCCACTAGTAGAATTTTAGCAGCTCACAGCATGTTCCTACATGTAGTAAAAAAAGGGAAAATGTAGTGTGAAAGCATTAGCTGGTCCACCTTAATCCAGATCTGGCCCGGTAAGAGCTCTCAAATATCCCATAGGCCTGTGGTTAAACATAATTTGACAGATTTGATGAGCTTCTTCCTTTTTTGAAATACTGGGAGTCCAGTTGAAGGCTTAACTGATTGACTCCCTGCCCAGCACACCGCCCGTGGCTGACTCTTGTAAGTATGCAGGCTGTCCTGCACTTTGATATCACCACGGCTTTAATCATGCACCTTGGTCCTACGCATTTATTTTAGTACAAAATAAGATGAAGAACCTTATGAAAACGTTGATGTTCAATGAACTGTCCCTTTACAAAACATTTTATAAACAACCTGAAACTTCTTTAGGAAAAGTAAGTGCGATTTCAGTGCGTTGTTGCCATCTGCTGTTTAGTTCTGGGACTCAGTGTGTTGTGTTGTGCCCTGACCCTAACCCCTAGTGGACAAATTAGGAATAGCAGCTACTTTTCCCAGTTCGCAAATTCATCCCATGGGTAAGTTTGGACTCTGCCAGACCAATTTTTGGTCCCCAGCTTTGATACACAACAACCTAGATGCTTGATTAAACTGAACATGTTGAACACTGCTACACAAACCACAGAACAGCAACAAATGCCAGCGTCTGTACTCACTGCTGACGCTGCATTTATAATTTGATTGTTTACCGAAATCCAATTTCCTCAAAATTAGATATAATGCTACAGCTCACATTCTAGGGACAGAAATTAAACTGAAAAAATGAAAAATGTTGTTTCAACAGAAGTGTCAGGCAATAATCGTTCTGTTTTCATTGTTCTGTAAGCAACCATGACCTGATGTTATGCTCACTCAGCCTGAGACAGCATGACACAGTAAAAGGAGTCGGTTACCAGTAGCCTGCAGCTCTTGATGTAACAGATGAAGAAACGTAACAACAAATGTACTGGGCTACATGCAGTACCATTGTCCTTGTTTTCTCCTATGTCTGTACCATTTCTCTGTCTCTACCCGGCTGGCCTTCAGCAGATGGGTCCCTCCATGTGAGCTGGGTTCTGCTCAATGTTTCTTCCTGTTAAAAGGGAGATTTTCCTTGCCACCGATGGTTATGATGCTTTTTATAAAGTGTCTTGACATAATTTGTATTGTTATTGATGCTATATAAATAAAATTTAATTGAATAGAATCTCAAAGCAAAAATATGAAAATAAGAAAGTCATCCATAGGGATTCATGGAATGGGTTCTGACCACCAGTGCTAACCACAAGCCACTGCTATAGGACAGGTAAGGTTGGCAACTAAAAGCAACTAGAAGAAAATAATAGTTTATTTTACAGAGGTAGGAAGTTTATTTTTTGAACTCTAGTGCCATATTTATTGTAAACAGTGCGCAAATGCGTCAACGTCCAGTCAAGCGCAAAGCATGGCCACATCACAGTGCAATTAATGATGTAGATGGAAGAAATAGAAGAAAAACAGTTTAACCTGAAAATGAATAAAAACTGATGTTAATAAGCATTTTAGGTCTCAAAAAGAGGACATACAGGGATATCATATTGAGCATAATTTATTAAGTTTAATTTATTAAGTTACTGAATGATTGTAGAGTGTTTTTCTTTTGTGCTTTGATAACTGAAACTGCCTTTTCAGCTTCACTGATGACAGCAAAAGTGGGCTTTTGTGTGTACTTTCATTAACATGGTTGAGGTTACTCTTAGGTTTTGCTCTTACCTTAGAAAAAACAAAAAAGTATGCTGTTATTAATGAATGCCACAAAACAAATGTGGAATAATCTAAAAATCTAGAAATCTGGCATAAGGACTAATTGGAATCAAATCTGTGCATGCATGGTTCTTACAGGAGGCCAGTTATCTGTACCTTTTATGGGTTAGAATGACAAGTGAATCCCCAATACACAACTGGAAAAGTAATCACGCAACAAATTAAATAAGGAGAATTTATATATATATATATATATATAATAAAACAACAAATCCAAAAACTGTTTAATAAAACATAAACTTTATTTTCTTTGTGCGAGCCAGTCCTCGCACTACGTCACTTCATTTCCATCCCATTGTCATTCCACAACAAAAATTCATTCACAGTCAACAGCACTTTCAACAAAACCACAATGAGAAATCAAATGGCAACTTTCAGAGGTTATGGTACAAGAAAGCCACAGGTTTCAGCTCCATGCCGGAGCAGACACACTAGCTTATTGAACTAGCAGAAGGCTTGTGGCATCAGGCTGAACACCGTAGCCACATCTGGGAATGGAGGTCAGGTGAACATGGTTTGTCTCAAGAGGAAGCAGCTGATATCTAATTACATTTTTAACAAGTCGGATAATCTCAGAGCTTTATAAAAGCAGCCTCTGTTGTATTCACTGATTACAGTATTCCATTAAATTAATATTGTTCCCTCATTTCCCTAGTGTTACACTATAAAATAAACTCAAAGGTCCACTTAGTAGCTTTTCAACTGCATAGTCGCCTTCAGCAAATGGAGCTCGTTCAGGTGTTCACCATGTGGTTTAAAATTCATAATGCTGGTATCAGATCAAAGACGGTCAAATTTGATGACTATTATAATTTATCATCCAAACTACCTAATTTGGAACCTGTTAATGCTTCCTTGATTTGGATTTATTCATTCACTGAATTCTGGGTCTAAAACCACATTAAATGTATGGTCAGTGACACTGGGCTACATCAATATGCTGTTAAATGACACAAAAGCATGCCCAAACTACACGTACACTTAAATCAATGTTATCAGTGTAACTGCAGAGCAAGAGAAAAAGTATGTGTTTTGTAGTACAAACCACTATCAAGCCCATACTGAAGCTTCCCATGAGTATCAAGCATTGGAAGGAATCTGGATTAAGCAGGCCTTTCATGTGAACCATAGACTGTATATAAATATGGAAGCTGTGTTCCTACTTCCTTGCACTGGCCAATGGGAGGCACCATCCTGCAACTTTGGAGCCAGAGTCTGCACAGCACGGTCTGATGGTGAAACCACGAGGAACCACCAGTTACAAAGAAATGTTAGATTACACACTGTCCTTATTTTTAAAAATTGCTTTTTACAACTCTTACAGTCCCATGGGACCGCTTTATGGAGTGGTTGGCATGGCAACTGGTGGTCACCATTATGTCACGTTCCGGACACTTTGACACTTGGACGTGACAGAAACTGTCCTTTAAATATTTTTTAATATTTTAGTGTTTTACTTTGGCCCAAGTCCCATCCACTAACATGAAGTGGGCGGAGCTTTTGACCAATACTGCAGCCAGACACCAAGGGGAGCTCTACTTGCTTTGGGTTCACATTTGAGGCCATCTTTATATACAGTCTATGAGAGGAACAACTGAGGAAGACCAAGAAGAAGATGAAGAGGAATTGCTTGAACAAAGAAAAAAGACACTAGACCAGTGGTCTAGTGTCATCTGTCATCTGTCAATCTGGTCTTTGTTATGATGAATTTAAATGTCCCACTTTTTGTCTCAGCTTCCATGAGACACAAAGAAATAGCTGTGAGGGTGTAAGGGGTGTTTGCTGGTGACATTACTGGACATCAACAGCCATCTCATCTGGTTTGGTATATTGGTCTGTTTTTTCAGTGCATTCAGTAAATATTGAGGTAAGCAGGCCTCTCGCTCTATGGTGATGTGCAAATAACAAATGTTACAAGTGGTAGATTATATGAACTGCTAATGGGTCAGATGTAGATGAGATAATTTACTGACTCAATCAGTGCTATGCTAAAAGACCAAATGCAATCTCTTTATTAAGGTGCCCTCTCTAACACTGTAATGTGATCACAACCTAGCTGTAGGTTTGGAGTAGCACACATACAGTGAAATGTGCTACTGTACATTAATGCACACATCACATTTGTTTCACAGGTTGAAATGTAATCTCTTATGTAACTTTTTAGATTTACAGAAAACTAATAATTAAAGCATATTAACCTCCTGCTTTAGGCCTTGAATTGAGTCTCATTCAGCAATGTTCCTTGATTGCTACTGAAACTCTGCTCCAATCTGTGGGTAGGATTTCTTCACATAAATTAAAATGAAGGGCGAGCTTAGAATCGTGCTCGAGTCACAGTTCTAAGAGGGTCTTGCATGAGGTCATGTGACTTTGGTTCCGAGTCCTGAGATGTGACTGGAAACTCCCCAAAGTTAGTAAATGGACCTCTGAGCTTAGATCATTTTAATGTACATACTGGATCAAAAGACCAAGAAAGAACTCCAATGCTCCTTCCCTCCATTAAAGTAATATTTGTTAAGCGCTGCACTAATGTAAGTACTGTACATGAATAATTCTCAAAGGCAGAGCAGAAGACTGAATTATAGTCTATAATTAAGTGCCATAAAGGAAATAACTTCACAAGAATTTAAATGACAAAACAATCAAACTGTATGTTGAAGTAAAGCTGATGCAGACAGGCCAATGCATGGAGCTTCCAGTGCTCTTCAACCAGCCTTTCCTTTCTGCTTGCCACAGGAAAGGCTTCTGGACCTTGGCTTGATCAGTCTCTTAGCCTCCAGCACACCAGGTTCGAGTCTGAACAACGTGCAATTCTTCTAAGTTCCACACGGGCACAGGCTGGTTTTATCCAGCAGTTTAGCTGCTGGTGTCTGGGCTGAACAGTGCCCCGCTCTGTGACCGGGACGGTGCTGTGTCAGTAGGATCGCTGTGGTCTAAGCGCCCCCTGTCAGTCTCCTCTCCAGACGGTCCAGCTTAGCAAGGTTTTCTTTGAGAAGTTTGGAACCAGGACTCAGAAGCAGGGCACGCTGGTAGTACATCCTAGCAGCTGCATAGTCTCCCTGTGCAGGCAAAAACACATCATACATATTTAACAAAGGGTGAGTTTCACTTAACCTACCTGCCAGTGCTGTGTTCTGTCATTAAACCTCTGATAACTGCAACAAATCAAACTGTGTGACATTGATGCATCAGTTATCAGAGCTTTTCAAATTCTAAGGAAGTAAGGAGACCCTATGACCAACATGTTTTGCATTATGAGGTCAACTTGAACAGAAAGAGTGTACACTCCACATTAGTTGTAGTGAACTGGACTAGAGAACTCTGAAAGTTGCAACCAGTTTCCTTCTCAACTTGGTATTACAACAAAGGTCTCTGATTTCTTATGTTAGAGAATCCTTTAAGGGTCCAGAATAACAAGATCCATAAGTTATGGAAAACTACTGCTCAGGTGTAGAAGGACTGGACTTGGACATGGTTACTTTTCACTGTTGCTTGCTACCTTGATGTGCTGAATCCCCCCCATGTTCATCCAGGCCTGAGACTGGTCAGGTTTGAGTTCGACAGCCAGCTTGTAGCTCTAGCAGGAGAGAGAAACACACAGTGAATAAAAGTGATCTTAAGACTGATGACGATGTTGCAATCACACACTGAATATAACCCAGCTACATACAAACATCCTGAGCTGGATCTAACGGATTTCATTATGGTCAATGAGTAGTTTAAAATGTCTCTATCAGCCTTTAAGATGAACAGTACTGACTGATTGCACGGCAAACTGGACTTCAGATGATGATTAGCTTCCAAGGTATTTATATCTTTATTACTATAGATAATATATATCTATATTACTTAAGTCCTTCCCAGTGATATTTCACTGAAATGTACGCCAGTGCATGGCAACTATACTGTCAGGTGGTGGGCAGTATGTCTGCCAAAGGAAAGGCATGGCACAGTTTTTAGCTCGTCTCCACCAACATGGGTCAGTTTCATGGGAAATCTTTGTTTACAGAGTAGTTGCCGGTGGATGATGAGGTTTATGTTGTGCTAATGAGAGTTTTCCCACAGATACGTCATAGCAAATTAAATAGTCAGTAGGCCTGATCCTAACACAATGATGATAAGCATGTCTACATTGAAAAAACTGATGTAATTGTATTATTAATGAAGTTTTGGTGAACAGAAAGGAAGACCTTTCACTTTTCCTATTGTTCAAAATTCCTGTTTTTCACCTGCTTTTCCATTTCAGTGCTCTCAGTCACATCTTCTCTCTCTGGCTGTCAAACACTCTTCCGTTCCTTTCTTATATCACCCTGCCAAGCCTATGATTTTTCTGCCCTCAAGCCAATTGAGCCTGTTCCTTAAATGTCATTGGGTTTGTCTCATTTTCTCCTCCAGACAAGAGAGCAGCCCGCCGCCTTCCCCTATCCTCATTATTCTGAAGGATGGTACGGGTGTTTCAACTTAAAAGATCCACCTGTCTGCTTTGCACTCCTATGGTATGCTTATCAAAGCACATTTAGAATACGTTTTTGTCAGTCAGTCAAAGTCACAACCAGAGCAGTGTTGTAGAAATATGCAAGATAGTCTAACTTAATGTTCTATTCTTGTTTTCAGTGCTTTCTGGAATAGGTTCGAAGACAGACTGCTGACTAACTCACTGATAGTGGAAACTAGCGCTCAGTGCTGTTCATGCACAGAAGTGGCTCCGGAGCTCCTTCCTTCTTTTAAATTGGAGCAGGGTAGGGTTAAGATCGAATATGGATATATCAGTGAAACTGTATACTGATTGTTGCTTTAAATGTTTGATCATTTCAGAAGCCTTAAGCCTTTACATGCCAGCGCTTTTGATTGTATCACCAAAGTAAATCAATATATATATAAAACATAAAATATTACGTTACATGGCGTTAAAATAGAGTAATATGGGATTTGTGTTTGAAATATCAATATTAGTCAAACAACACTATATATATAAATATTATAGCAAAAAGCATAACCAATGCTAAGTTCTCAAAAATATGAATCTGTCAGATCTACATGGTTGGTAAATCTCCAACTATTTAGAGTTTACACAAACCGTTCATTTTATAAGGAACCATACTTACACTGGGTCAGGCCTGGCTTTCATAGATTCATTTGAGATACATCACTTCTGCAGGTTTGTCTGCTGCACTTTCGTGCTATCAGTTCCTAATCTATCACACCCTACGGATTTTCTGTTGGATTCAGATCTGGCATTGAGAGAGGCCACTGTGGCACTGTGAGGTCTTGACATTACTATGCAAGGGCATTAGAGAGGACAGCTGAGGACAGTTGAGAGGACACAAGCCTGCTGATCACTAACTGTTTTGTCATTCCAAGCAAACTCCACAAACCACGGTGGTGAAACTCACTCAGATGAAAATCAAAGCAGCCCCTCTGCCACCAGCAGTGTCACAGCAATGTCACATGCTGCTGCCTGTGTCGTTAAAACCCAGCAGCATTCTGGAGACGTCTACTATCAGATATTTGCACATGTAAAGTGCATTTTGCTGTTATGAATTAACACTTAATTTAAGTGATAAAACATTTGCAGTAAAACATTTGCAAATTGCTAACAAGCAACAATGAGAAGAAGAAAATGACTGTTTTTTTATGTATGCATATTATTTGCACATACTAAAGCAGAGCGGTTTGCACCTGTCCTCTGACACACTTGACACAAAAACCGACATAAAAGCCCTAACATCAAGCAGTTTAAAATCAGACTTCAAACACTTTCTCAGGCTGCTTGCCTTGCCGTGTTTGCTGTCCTCCCCCTGAGTCTGTGAAGTAACACATCAAACCCTTATCTGCATCAATTAATAAGACGGGTTCCCTGCACAAACATGGCTCTCTTTAAAGCTCCAGTAACCTGGGATGACCTCTTTGGCTCTGTCTGTCTTGTTTCCACTCCATCAGTGTTTCCAACGGAGTACTCGGAGTTGTTTGCCTCTTTGCTTCTCAAGCCCTGTTCTCAGGAAGTCAATGGGAGTGCCTTCCAGAAACTTCCTTAGATAAAATCTGATACGTGAGCCTGGGACAAGTTATTCAGCGTACGCCAGAAGATCTGTGTGGTCGCTAACTCCCACAGTGACAGTGTAAGCCAGCTGGCTGACACAGTCCTGGCTGACCACGATTGCACTAATAAGCTGGGACTGTAAATGCTCCTCACTTTTCTTTTCACTCTTTTCAGTCAGTCTGAAATTTCAGTTGTATTAACAAAACAGAGGGGATGTTGCAGTTGAAAACACTTTCTCAGGAAACCGGCAAACCCCGGGTCTAAGGGGGGAACATATTTAGAAACCTGACCTGATTTTGTCTATTTGTTTTTGGTTGATGTAGATTTTTTCAAATGTAACAAAATAAGAAAATTATGAAGGTTAGCCGAAGCAAGACCGGCTACATGTGTGTGAACGACAGGGACCTGAGTAGGAAGGTGCAAGGACTTAAGGTACTTAGGATCACTTTGGAAATGAGGTGAACAAGCATGATGGAATGGGTGGAGAAAGGTGTCAGGTGTAAAAAAAAGAGTAGCGGGAAAAATGAAAGGTTTACAGGACAGTAGTGAGACCAGCACATGGCTTAGAGACAGTGGCTTTGAGGAAAACAAAGGAAGAAGAACTGGATGTAGCAGAGCTGAGGGACAGCTGAGACAAAGTTAAAGAGGCTCGGATGGTTTAGACATGTTCAGAGAAGGGAGAGTGAATATATTGGTCAAAGGATGCTGAGGTTAGCGCTGCCAGGCGGAAGGTCTAGAGGAAGACCAAGGAGGAGGTTTCTGGATGTAGTGAAGGACATGAAGGTAGTTGGTGTTAGAAAAGAGGATACAGAGGATAGGGTGAGATGGAAGGGAACAGCCAAAAGGAGGAGGAGGAGGAGGAGAGGAAGGAGAATAAGCTAAATAGGAAAATTCTATGAGTCTCTAATTCTGCCAGTCATCTGTCTTGATGTCATATGTTGGCAGAGGCCTGGCATCTACAGACTCAATTATATCAGAATATGAGTCTGGTGACATTTGGATTTCATCATGGGGCACATTTAAACCACTACAGGGAAAAATATATCGCTACATCAGTTGTGATGTTGTTGTAGACAAATTCAATTCCACTGTGATCAGATGATGTGGATTACTACATCGCTGTAATTTTTCTGTTTATCACTGCATAAATTCTGCCTTAACAATTTGGCATTTGGCACCGCAGATCTTTGCTTGATTATAATCAGACCAGACTTCAGACCAATGTCTCGTCTCGAAATATTTGTGGGCGGGGACTTTGGTCTGGCTTCCAAGCTTTGTTGATCAGAGCGATGAGAAGAGTGATAGACACTGTCATTTTGTACAGCTATATGTAAAAAGGATGCAGCACTGTGATGCTTAATTTTTGTGGTTTAAGCATAACTTCCATAAACAAGGCCCACTGACTAATTGTAATACAGCTGTTAAACACACTCTAGTCTGATGATTGGAACACCCAAGTGTCTTTCATCTCTGGCAAAATTTACAGTTGTTACTGGATAAATTTGCTTGTGTAAACAATTTAAATATAAGACAAGGATAACACAAATAAACATAAAATTCATTTTTTAAATTGAATTTAAATGAAATCCAATTGGCCAGTGTCAAAAAAATATTTCCTCTCCTGTTAAAACATAACTGTGGTTTGTTCAGTAGTTCAATGTCTCTCGCCACAGCCAGACCTGATTACTGCCCCACCTGTTCTCAATCGAGAAATCACTTCAATAGGACCTGCCTGACAAAGTGAAATAGACTAAAAGACTCTCAAAAGCTTGACATTATGCTGAGATTCACCGAGATTCAAGTGAGAAAGAAAATAATCGAGATCTATCAGTCTGGAAAAGGTTAAAGCCAAAAAGGAGAAAATTTCACTTCACCCGTCGAGCGCCTCAAGAAAGAACTATTTTGAAGTCTCCAGAGTGCCCTAAGCCCTTCGTGTCTTCTTGGGTTATAATGTCATTTCTAAAGCTTTGGGACACCACAAATGGTGAAAACATGGAACAGTGGTGAACCCTCCCATGAGTGGCCGACCGACCAAAATTACCCCAAGAGCGCAGTGACAACTAATCCAAGAAGTCACAAAAGACCCCACAACACCATCCAAAGAACTGCAGACCAGTTGACTCAGTTAACGTCAGTGTTCATGACTCCATAATAAGAAAGAGACTGGGCAAAAATTACCTGCATAGCAGAGAACCACTTCTGAGCAAAAATAATATAAAAGGTTGTGTCAGTTTTGGCTTAAAACATCTTGATGATCCCACTTTTGGGAAAATACTCTGTGGACCGATGAGACAAAAGTTTAACTTTTTGGAATGTGTGTGTCCTATTACATGTGATGTAAAAGTAACACTGCATTTCAGAAAAAGAACCAACAATCAGAACCAAGATCATACCAACAGTAAAATGAGGTGGTGGTAGTGTGATGGTTTGGGATTGTTTTGCTGCTTCAGGACCTAGAAGACTTGCAGTGATAAATGGAACAATAAATTCTGCTTTCTATCAAAAAAATCCTGAATGTCGGGCCATCTGTTTGTGACCTCAAAATGAGGCAAACTTGGGTTCTGCAGCAGGACAATGATCCACAACACACCACTGAATGGCTGAATGGCAAAATGAAGAGTTTGGAGTGGCCTAGTCAAAGTTATGACTTGAATACTATTGAGATGCTGTGACATGACCTTAAAAATGAGTGGGCCAAAATTCCTCCACAGCCTTGTCATGCAAGTTATGTTTAAAATCTACATTTGTGTTTACTTGCATGACTAGTAAAATTTAATTTGTTTGTTGGTCTGAAACATTTAAGTGTGACGAACATTTTTACGTACAGTATGTTGGGAAGTAATTTCAAAAATAGATGAGGGATAGGAAGTTAACCCGACATGAATTAACCACTTATTTCTGCCTACTGTTATGGCAATGTAATATCTACTGTGGATGCAATTATCTTCCCTCTTCATCTGAACATAATGGTGGTGTCTACTGCTCTGGAAGGTAGATAATTACCTTGCTCTATTGTTTCATGCCATCAGATTGCCTTGCTCCTAAGCTCCTGGCTTTTATCAGTAGACTTGCTGGTGGGATGCTGCATCATCTACTGTGTTATTTTGTATCAGTTAGGCAGTTTTGTTGCTGATTTATAATTTCTCTGATGTGAGCATCTTGTCTAAATTGTTACCCGTTGTATCAAACTGCATGCGCTGTGGTTCGCAAACATTTCTTTTTTTCCAGAATCAGTCAGAGAGATGCAGTTCTGATAAGCTGCTATAGGAAATCTATATTGCTTACTGGAGGAAAAGGTGAGCAAGACATGGGAAAAGTGAGTCAATATAAGAGAGAGTGGTAGTACCTCGAAGGCTCTGTCCAGCTGGTTCATCTCTCTAAGCTGGTTTCCTTTGGAGAAATGCAGCTCGGCTCTCACTGTCAGATCACTGGGATTCTGCTGCAGGGCCCTGTCCAGAGCATCCAGAGCCTGGCACAGACACACACAAACACTGAAGATGGATAGACACGGATGTCTTGGTTTTTGTGTGTGTTTTCTGACTGGAATGCTGAGTGTCACTGCTGGTTCGGAGGATTCAAAGCAGGCTCCGCAAAAAAAAAGCACGTTCACTACCTGCTACATTTAACGAGGAGTCCTATGGAAAAGAGGAGGATGAGTGGAGGACAAGACTAAGCAGCTGAGCTGATTTAGAACAGAGCTTAGCAGACAGAATAATTTATTCCTGCCTTTCTGTCAAACTGCACCATCAGCTCTATCACTGCTACACTGGAAAACACCACAACAGAACTGAGGAATTACAATCCTTGAATATGCCGATGAATTAAGCAGACACATGTCTGCGTGTTTCTGGGTGTTGCATGGCCTGTCCAGAGCTGGCTGTGCAAATCAAACTCTTTCTGGCTGTGTTTTTTTTGTGTTTCCTTTCTTTGTCCTATGAAACCATAATCAAAATTAGCCCTGGAAATCCAGATGATAATAGCATGTATGATGATATTTTATCATACTGACTTGTAATATGAATACTTCAATTTATACAGTCAATTTATATTTTCCATTAAACTGGCACACAGGGAAAATGTAAAGCACATGTGCAGATGATGGTACAGAACAGAGTGGGTGGATGTGTGGTGAACAGTGGGCTTGTGCTCGCCCGCAAATGCCCACTGCTCTGATGTAAAGCAGAGGTGATTTGTTTCCACGGTAACAGTCATAGCGGAAGGCCCTAGCAGCTGACAATTTCTAAATCCTGACTGTGATTGTCTGAACCTGCCGCGTGAGATTTTACATCCGCACAACGGAAGTCAAAACCGAGAGACAGAAAAACAAACCTCTGTGTAGTTGCCACGCTTGCTGTAGATGGCAGACAGAAGGCGGTAACATTCAATACAGCTGCTTTCTCTGGATATAATATCCAGGGTCATCTTCTCCGCCTCTTTGGTGCGACCAGCCATGGCTAAAACCTGAGCCTAGAACAGAAATACAGAGCGAGTGTAATACACAAGACAAACTGCTGCAAATGTGGGGAAATTCACACACACATATTCCCCTAGTTGTCCTGGCATGCCATGAGTCATTTAATAAGTGTTTACCAGAGCCAGCCAGATGTCTGTACTGTCTGGCTGCAGGGCAGCGGCCTCTCTGTACACCTGCAGAGCCTCCTCGTAACGACCTGTGTTGTAATACAGTGCTCCGAGGGGGGTCAAGATGTCCACCTTCCTCGTCACCTGCAGTGCCCTGCAGAGTTAAAAAGTCATGAGAGTGGAGGTTGTTAGTGCGTGCAGCTTTCCCATCTGTCTGTCTGCATACAAACTAAAACCTAATGACAAAGATGCCACATAACATAGATTTCTACATCATGACTGTCAACCTGAAGTTTTTAAGTTCATATGAAGTTCATGATGTAAGGAACATGCCGGCTCAGGGCACTGATTTTTGCCTGCACCAGCTCCTCACACACACTGTTTGAGCAGTAAGCACAAAACAGATGGGATGTATGTATGACACTAAGCTAGTTAACCAACAAAATCTGTCAGAACGCAGCCGCACAAGCAATTTTTCAAACACTTGTTCAACATGAAGATTACAAATTTGCAGAAATCCACAGACCTGAGTCACGTGTTCCTCTCACAGTGAATAATACGATACAGAAGAAAAACCAACATTCGCATATCAATTTCATCCCTGAGTTTTCAGAGCAAAACAAGATCCAAAATCAATGGAAACAAAATTTGAAAGTCAGTATTACAGACTACATCATTAGGCTCTGTAAAAAGCCTACAGTTATCCACTCCTGCCTGAATGAATCATTCCCCAATCTGAAGGCTGAACTAGAATCTAACTCACCTGTGATAGAACAACTGGGAACAAAGTTCTGTTACTATCAGCTTAGTATATCTATCTATCTATCTATCTATAGAACTTATATATATATATAAGATGTAAGATTAGGATTAATGTACACTGAATTGAAAAGGTGAGGTCAATAGTCAAACTTTGCAGCACAGCAATAATCATGCAGCTGAGAAGTGCTTTTGCTCCAGGCCATCCTTGAGTACTATTTTCTTACCTTTTGTACCAAGTCTCAGCTTCTTTGTTCTCATTGGATGATCGGAGCAGACGGCCCAGATTCACCATGGCAACGTAATGTGCTGGTTTGAGTCGTACTGCTTGCTGGTAGTGGGCGGCTGCCAGTTCCCCTTCTCCTGGAGGACAGGACAGTACAAGGAGGAAAGAAACGAGGGAGGAAATAAATAAAGGAAACAAGTATTATGAAGAGTAGTGAAATAAAGGAAGGATGACCTTTATAACCTGGTTGCTGGTGAAAATGTTGGAAGCATCACTGTGCAGAACTCACATTGAACTCAGCATTGGCAATATTGGTGTTATTGTAATGGTGAAACTACCACTGACTCACCTTTAATCTTAAAAGACATTTTTAAGCAACTTCCAGCATACTTAAAATAGTGATGGGAGATGATACTGTTGCTTCACAATGTGTTGGGAAGAATTGCCAAACAATATAGCTAATGGAGAGGTTCTAACCTAAATTTTACATCTGTGCAGCCAGCACATTTACATTCTCTGGTCAATCTGATTTTTATAATGTTCTGAAAGGAAATTAAATCAATTGTCCAGCAGGTAGAAAACCAGTTAAGGTACACCAGCAAAGAACCATCAGATCTTAATCAGCTTGATATAAAACTAGTGTTTGGATCTTTTACTTAATGTAGACATACACCGATCAGGCATAACTACTTAACCCATAGGACCCAAAGGCCCCCACTAACAACATTGTGTTGCCAGACACCACAGGACATCCTCAGAAGACTCATGTCCATTCTCTGATGAGTCACAACTGTTTAGCAGGCACAACGGAGACCTACACAATATTAGGAAGGTTGGTGTATGTAATCAGTAGAAGACTGCAGTGTTAATGGGAACCTGTGTTTACCCTTAATGACCACCGGCAGATTAAACTCACCTGTGTCCACCAGAAACACTCCATAGTTGTTATGCAGGTCAGAATTGTCTGGACAGTTCTCTATACCTTTTAAATATACTTCATTGGCTTCAGCAAAGCGTTTCTGTGAAGGAACACAGGTATAATGAAGGAGATGGTATGACAGAACAGGGTTAAAGACCTCTTCACTGTAACTAAACTGTGTGTCGCACTCGTCACTCGTAATGAGAATGCGCCGAGACAAAAGAATGTGTTGCTATGAA
This sequence comes from Mugil cephalus, assembly GCF_022458985.1. Taxonomy (NCBI): domain Eukaryota; kingdom Metazoa; phylum Chordata; class Actinopteri; order Mugiliformes; family Mugilidae; genus Mugil; species Mugil cephalus. The sequence goes on along the minus strand of NC_061791.1, from coordinate 18,610,131 downwards.
TTCTAAGTTATTTTTCCCTGAACTGCATATTGGAAGCTAACTTCAAAGAAGTACATGAATCCAGGATTAAAACCAGAAATTAACAAGAACAATGGAAGCTGGAGCATGTGCAACTGAAGCGCTTCTCTAATGGTGATTCACATCACTAATTTGTTTCTGAAGTTATTTGAAGTATGATGAATTATAACAAGCCTCCAGATGCTGTAGAAATATGTGCTACATTTTGTATGTGTGACTGTTTTTTTTTTGTTTTGTTTTGTTTTACCTGTTCAGCATAGAGTGATGCCAAACTGGAGTAAGCATCAGCAAAATGTGGACCAAAACGTATGGAGTCCTTCAGCAAGACCTCGGCCTCTTTCTCCTTGCCTTTCGACCTAGAACACAGAGTAATTGTAGGCATTAGCATCATCACTATCATATAATACTGTATAATGATATAATGAGTTACCAAGCAGTTGACTTGGGTTCGATTACTGGCCAATGTATGACATAAAAACAGTTTTCTTATGGCACACTCCTTGATCACATGAGGACGTGTAGCAAGCAGTTGTACAATTGGGATTTTTTGACCGTCCTGGTGATCAAAGGAGTGAAAAGTGTTCAGTTGACGTGTGAATTTACACCTTTTGGCTACTCTGTGTATTTCTGAACGTCCCAAAAATAAACAAGGAACCAGTCCCACTTAGACCTATCGTCACATATAACATTGTCAACCACCTGGCCGCCCTATGGTCTACGTTTATAGACAACACTTCCACATGAAGAAACCATCTATGATGTTACCCCACAAAAAATCTCAGGGAAAGACCACTAAAGGTCAGCACCTTGATCGATAGAACTACCACATTGGTGTGTGGCTTGACCTATGACCCCGACTAATACCTGTTCCCTATTTAACAGGGTCATTCATAGGCACTAATAGCTATATGGAGGAGCACTGAACTCTTTGACAGGAGCCACTCCAACCATCACTTCAGGAACTGTATGTCCAAGGTATCTGAGGAAGATTACATTTCTTTGTTCATGGCATTTTTTGGTCATGTCTAATAGACATTACCATGAACAGGAAATTGAACTAGGGTGAATCCTAGCCACTAGACCTTCAGATATTTTTGTGGCTCTTGGGCAGTGGACATTATAAGTTAATGTAGTGTATGCAGTTAAGTTTATGCAGTTCAGTGCTGTGAGATGTTCCCTTTTAAACACCAATTACCCTAAAGTCTTTTTAGAACGGAAGAAGCTACTTGGACGAGTGGTGAAATGTCTTTAGGAAACTCTACGGTCCAGTTGCCCTTGTTGGGCAGTTGCTCAGAGTTACATAGTCCAATGAACAAAATCCCTGGGGTCATCAGGGTTTAATGTAAAGTCAGTTTCTTGTTCTCATTCCCTGGCAACAAAAGCCTTCATGTGGGCTATTTATTTCCAGTTCAGGCAAAGGCTATCATCATCATCATCATCATCATCATCATCATCATCAACAACAACAATGCCACCATTACTACATTCTTATTATCACCATGAACATAACCAGTAATAGTGTAATTATCATACTATTTTCATAGTCATTCTTCATCATAAGTAGCAGAAATATGCATTCCAATCAGTATCATTATCATCATCTGTCGCAATAATATTATACATATCACTCTTCTTTATTTCACATTGTATTATCTTACAAGTTTATACAGATCCTTTATCCAAGTCTACAAAAACAATCAAACCACAAATACAGACACACACAGAGCTGTCATGGCTTTGCAGCAGTGAATCGATTGTTCAGCAGCTATGTTTGTTTTCACAGCTAAAATGATGAGACAGAGTCGGTAATGGAGCTCAGCCATAAATTGGACTTCATTTCAACTTGTGTTATTGATGTTATTTTCTGTTAGAGCCAGCAGAGCTTGGGGCGGTACAGGCTGTCTGACTGCAAAACAAAGAAACAAATGAACAAGAAAACTTCACAATGTAATAATTACACAAAAAGCTAGTCAAGTTACAATGAAGGTGTCAAGAGTCAGGGAAATTGACAACTTTCATTTAGTAAATGTGACAGTTCATAATTCTTGACGCCAAACAGCGCTGGACTCTAGTATGAGTAATGCCACTATTTCCGTAGCTGACCGCTCATTTTTATCAGAGTACCCAGGCGACGTTTCAACATCTCTCAGTTCTGTCCACGTCTATACTGACATGCCATGATTAGCTCCACTAGCTTCCTGATGATGATGATAATAAGGATGCCAATGCACCATCGTCACAAGGTCATGTCCACACTGACACACTCTGATGTCAGTGCTCTGCATCATTAGTGCAGTGAATCATTGTCAATAAAGACTCAATATGTACTTAATTTCCTACACCAGCGACCGCATTTGAGAAGGCACTGACAATTTTTTCTTTTGCACAGCATGACTGCTTAGTGCCTAGTGAAAAAGTCCTGGACCTGGGGTTATGAATTAATCCAGATCCTTTTTGATGCAGACTGGTTCTGTTAAGACAGTAAAACTTGCATGTGTTGCTGCTTTTGATAAGGGTAGTTTCCAGTCAGTAATTTAATCTTTTCATTTGGTCTGTTTGCGTTGACCTCATTTTGAATTAGGTACAGTTATTCTCAGGTTCATTTGGTGAAGGACTAGCTTTAATTAGATGTCTTTAAGAACACCTCAGGATCATACTTTTTTTCTGAAACATTTTAAATATGATGACATTCCAGGTTAAGATTTTATAAACGGACATTCATCAGGGCAGCTAAGCTGCCAGACCTAGATAACAATTGAGAAAGACTGGTTATGCCAGGCTAGTACAGGTCTACAGATGAGAGTTTATCATGAGGAAATCAGGTCAGCTGACTCTGTGCACTGTTTATATCTCTACTTAAAACATACTTCTATTGGAGAGCCTTTCTGGGTTTTATTAGTGTTCTAAGTTGGTTTTAAGGGAGATCTGAATGAAGTATTGTATTGTGTTGTTTTTCTGTTTTGTTTGTATTAATTTTGTTTTATGTGCCTGATAAAATTGCAAATCTTGTGTGAAGCCCTTTGTAATGTGGATTTGAAAGGTGCCATACAAAAGAAAGATTATTATTACTGTTATTATCATTTAAATGGTTATTTTTCTTTTTGCTGCATGAGTGAGTACTTTCATTTTGCACTAGAAACCTTAAAGGGATGAGGATGGTATACTGGAATTGTCTGAGTTTGTCTGAGAATACACAACACAATAGGCAACAAGTAACTGCATGTAATTCTACAAGAAAATTCTACAAGCCAAGAACATTCTACAGTCCAGTTGCCTTTATTCAAAGCCTTTTTGGATTACCATGACCTTTGGGTGTCAGTATACTGTATTTTCTCATCGCCTTCATGCTCCTAGCTGTGTATCTGCACAGCATGGGAAAAAAACAAGAAGGGATCATTGCTGTTTTAGCTTGTTTGCGAATGGACCGATCTTTACTGTTCCCCTAATTCACTGTTCACATTGAGAGCTCCTTAATCAATATTGTGTATAGAGATAAGTGACCAATTAAAGATTTCCTTGGGCTGGCAAAATCTTCACAGCCAGATTTCCATGCATTCGTTTTCCACAGGACTGCTGCTGTAGGCAGTTACACATACATGGCAGCTCACAAGAAAACTTTCTCACAAGAAACCTTTTTTTTTTTGAGTGTGGAGTGATTCATTTATGTATTGCTGCTGGAAGATAATGCCAATTTTAGAAGCTGTTTAGAGGACTGAGAGATGTATCTCTTTTTTAACAAACCAAACCAATTCCAGCTGTGATGAGTGCCTTTGTTTTCTGTTACAGGTCAAGGCCAAGGCCAAGTCAGAGGTCAGGCTTTAGTGTTATGTGATCAATAATAGATATTGTCACTGCATATCCTCTCTACAACAGCCCTTTAGTGCTTGTGCCTCTTACTTGAGGAGGTTTCCCAGGTTAAACAGAGCTCGGTTATGCTGAGGGTTGATGTCCAGGGCTTTCCTGTAATAGCGCTCAGCCTCCTCCGTGCTGCGAGTCAGAGTGCCAAGGTTGTTCATGGCGCTGGCGTGACGGGGGTACAACCTGAGAGCAGAGGAGAGGAGGACAGAATTATTAATAGAGAGCATTTTGTATCAAGATGAAAATGCGAATCACAGCCAAGGCGCCGATGTATAAAACACAGGAAGTCCTCACTGACATCTACAAATATTCAAACTATTTGTTAGCATTTTATTCACTCTGCATGTATAGGTTGTTTCTGCATTTTTGCCATTTATTTGAAATTTATCAGATTTAAAACTGTGCGCAGAAAATCGTTTAAAACGAAAAAGGGAGTGCTATGTGAGATGCATGCATTCGTGACTGACAGAGCCCACATCACGGAGGAATTTTCCTTCCTCCTTTCCAAATGTTCATTCAGACGGAGTTGCCTATTTAGGGTAAAGGTTACTTAGGTCACAGTGTTCCCAAATGTATACAGTATCTCTCAGTATCGATATCACGCGAGACCGAATGCACGAGTCTGCGACTAACCAAGGACACTGCAGCCCCAGTCTTAAGACATAAATCCTCTCTCTGTAAATATTTAGGTCTTCACTTTATGGAAAGTTACAGACAAGGACATGTGTGGCACTAAAGCCTATAAAAGCAGACTGTTGAGAGAAACAAATGTTTATGCTGAGATTTCAAGCCTTATTAGAATCCTTCTGTAGCCTGGTAACAAGACTTCCAGCACAAATTGGTAGTACAAACACGTTCAGGCTTTTCTCTTTATTTTGTCTTATCATGTTTGCGTTTGATGAAACTTTGTTGGGTTGTGAACATCTAAGACTGAAAAAGTTCAGAGGTCAGTGCCTGGGGAATGTCAGTCACACTGTAAGTGTGACACACTTCATGGCTGAATTCTGTGGGAGAGATCCTGAGGATGAATATTGTCGTACAAACGCCACAGTGGAATCGATGAATGTTTCTGTGTGAGATTCCCAAGACCCCCGAGAATCGTTCAGCACAAGTAACCATGGTCACAAGAGAGCTCTGCAGTTTTTCTCTGTGTTTTAAACTCTGTGTAAATAAAACAAATGTATAAGCTGCACACAAGTGGCCTAAAACACTATCCAAGTGGGTGAATCAAATGTAAGGAAATGGTTCCCCTAACAACTAAACTCTCAGTGCAGCACTGGAAACCTGCAGTTCAAATTCTAAAACTACCAAATCGTTCCAGAAATGCATAATGAATGAAGAACAAAATCTGCAATGTTGTGTTTGGGGTTTCTTTTTTATGTTTGTAGCTACAGTTTGTGTGTCTGTGTCAGGTTGCATCCTGCTGAGGATGTCTGCTGCCATCAAGGAGTTGCTATGAGGTGGGGGTGTCTGGTCTGGTCTAGGTGGGTGGTACATGTCTAAGTAACATTGCCAGGTCCAAGCGGTTCCCAGACCTTGTTTGCTCTGCCCTCACATTAGTTCTTATACAGCAGGCATTTTACGGCCCATGATGTATTATTTACATAATGGCAATGTTAGTTCGTTAATTCTTTAAAAAGTAAGATTGAAACAGCTTCTTGCCATCTATTAACCCTCAAAAGCCGGAACGGATCACTGGCATCCGTCAAATTTTGAATTACTGTAAGTCACAGTGGTTTGCGCTATTGACAATATTCATTGTGACTGAACACTGGTTAGTTGTGCTTTTGCCTGGAAGACCTTTGTGACATCTCAAGGGTATAACTAACTTTGTTTTTACCAACAAATTCCTCCAAACAACTGTCTCTTGCTGGGGCTCCGCGATCGTTGCCCTCCAACCTGCAGCCGACAGCAGTGGTGCGTCATCATTACCGTAATGGCAGCGTTTTTTCTAGAAAGCGCAGCTTGAATATTGTCCATAGGGGAGTTAGCTACATGGTCCCTCCTTGGTCCACCAAAGTTTTTCACAGAGGACAAAGTTTCCAACATTCCAATGCGTTTTATCCAAAACTATACATTGATTGTGTTTCATTTTCATCTTCAACCTACACCAAAACTCATAAATTTAAATAAATATCTACAGAATATTCTTATGTTTCTGATTACCAGTAGTATTACCAGTAGCAGCTTATCAACATATAATTGATAACATAAAATTTACTGCTTTTTACAATGGGAGAAAATTAATATTGAGCAGAATAATGTTCAAGTTATCATTTGGTTTGGCCCTCCAACACAGTTCAGATTTTTCATGTGGCCCCCTGTAGAAATTACGGTAATTGCCCAGCCCTGCTATACAGTATGCTGGTATTAGCACATGTGTAATTAGATAAACTGTTTCTGAGTTTTAATTTCATACTAAGTGGATTAAAAAGTTTAATCACAAAAATAAGATGGTGGCCCCTCCAGGATTTATTATGCTTATTTTTCATACAGCCAGTGCCTAGAGTCTCAGTGATGTGTGTGCGGGTGTGTGTCTGTGCATGGGGGGTGGGTAGGAATGAATGCGATAAATGTGCAATGAGCATATTGCATTTTAATTTGTTGTACAGGATCCCAAGAGAGAAATGCTGCTTGATTTCAGTCCGATTCGATTTGATTTGATATAAAGATGTGGCAAAAAGTAAACAGTATTTTTCGTCAGCTTAAAGACCCACACATACATAAGATAGCATACAGTGACATGAAACTGAGTTGGTCTGGGACCCTCTTGTTGGGAACTGATCATGCTCTGTCAAAAATCTGCTAGGCCAGTCAAACTGTGGGTGGGCATTATGTGGTGGTGGACAGCAGAGTAACAACAACATAGTCATTCACATCATCTTAGTGGTGTGGAGTTGAATGTTTTCACAACAAAATGGCTTCTGTCATAGAAGCAAGCTGTGTACACTCATGTGTGAGTAGTTTTCTTTTGCACTAGAAACCTGTGGGTGTGGATGGTATACTGAATATATACGCGCTTTAAGAAAAGAAACCAATTTTACTTTTAAATTCACAATGAAGTTGGTGGCTAATCTGGATAGTTACTTACATCCAAGGCTTAAACAGTATTTTCATTTTTTTAATAAGGGACTAATCAGCTTGGTATGAACCTTGTCTGTAGGCTGGTACAGAGCAATGCTGTCAAACTATATTCGTCTTAGTAAGCGCTAATGGCTACATACTTCAACAGGGAGGCACACCAGAACATGATCTTGATTGGACTAAGTGGCTTGTCACAGTGATAATGATTATCTTCCGAGCAAATGGTGCGGATAAATCAGCACCGAATGTGGACTCTAAAGCCAGCAGCCTCTCTGCTGACATTTAATGTTGCTCTCCATCACTGCTACAAAAGACCTCTGTGTAATTGAAATATACTTTTATACTGAGTGCCCATAATGGTGACACAATCAATGACAAGAGACCCAGGGCAAGAGGAGAGAGTGTGCGCTGGCAACACTATTTGCTGTCTCTATAGTAACATAGCTCCACATGTCTATCTATCATGTAGGTGTTTTTATGCTGTGGAGAAGCAACAACAAACTACAACAATCAAAATGGTAAGTGGTTTTCTTTCTATTGACACTCAAAGGGCTTTACAGTCACAATGACGTATCTACCTATTCACTGACGCAGTAACACACATATTCACACACCAGTACCAAGCACTGGAAGTTCAGCATCGCATTCAGTTTATTCAGTGTCAGCATGTGGCATGTTCTGGTGATCAAACCGCTAACCTTCTGGTTCTTGAACAACCCAGTCTACCAACAAAGCCACAGGTTTTTACCAATAAACTGATTTTTATCACTATTCAATGCTGATACGCTCTCTAATGGCTACAGGGGCATGAGAACATGTATACATTACTGCAAAATAAAGGCCCCTGAAAAACCAAAGTTCTGGCCTTACATCAGCATCAGAAAAGCATGGGAGTAATCTCATTTGCTCCTTTCTAGTCTGTTTGTTATGCCCCCGCATCTCCTTTCTGCTCCTCTGTTCTGCAGCCCAAAAGCAGGATATCAATCAAGGACTGAATCCTTTAAATGAGTAACTGAGAGAGAGAGAATCATCCTGAGACGAGGAATCTTCTCGACAACCTCAGGTTTCTGAAACAAGCATGCGCGTGAAACTAAACGGGAAGAAAATAAAAATTATGAAGATTCAACCCAATCTTTTTCCCGCAGTCTTTTTGATTGACACTGTCTGAAACTGACACTCAGTATTGTGAAATTTGAGAATGATTTTTTTTTTTCAAATGTGGAGGATCAAAAGTATCTTTGTAACTCTCACCATCTTTCAGGAGGTGAAAAAGCAGCCAAAAAGAAAGTGGAGGCTGGTAAACTGAAGTGAGAGTGAGCACTTGGCGTATTTGGAGTTATTATGAGCTGGGATGAGGGTTTGGAGCCAGATGAAAGCTGCTGAGACTCTCTTTTTGTGCTTTGGCAGAACGGCACACTGGATTAGTAGGGTGCTGTTACGCTGAAGCCTCCACATACTGTATGTGGATGTGTTGCTGCAAGACAACTGGAAAGAAGAGAAGAGGACTGGTGGACAGAAAGGAAGGAAAAGATAGGTAGGCAGTTAGGTAGGTGTCGGGAGATAGATAGGGGCAGTAATGGAGGCCTCTCCACTGGCAGGGATAAATAATGAACACTCTCTTTCATTAATGCAGCCTGTATGTTTGATAGATGAACAGAGCACAGGTTCTGCTGATATAAGGCCTTTACATGCAACAGAGCATGCACCCGAAGGCATTTGAGAGTGTATATGTGAGTGAACTACATGCATTTAAATACTGTCTGGGTGTATCCATCTGATAATAAAATGATCAGCTATATTTGTCCTCAACAATAAAAAGGAAATAAGTCTGTAGTGCTCAGCGTATAGATGTACTAATAATGCTGTCATACGTGGCGGTTTCAATTCCCATTAGAGCCAAACCCTAAAAATAAACTGCATGAACTTCAATTTCAGTACATAGTAGAACCCTGGACGACAGCCAATAAATGTGCATAGTTTCTTAAAGGTTCTTTTACATGCAGTGTCATTGAGCTCCTGGCCATCCAACACTGTATGTGCCAAACACTGCCATCTATTTTTATAGCAGCACTTGTTTTGCTTCTTGTAAAAGGTCAAAATGCCCAAGGACGCAGAAGTATTGTAGTGAAAAAAGATCATATATATAGGTCATAAAATAGGACTGTGATTTTAAAGGGCAAACCTGACAAACTCCTTTGGCTCTAAAATTTATGGCTGATATTATATTTTTTTTTCTTGTTAGTTTCCAAAACCCCTACCGCTAAGACTAGCTTTAATCTACAACGCACTACAAAACTGCCGCATTTCCAAAAACAACTGCATTTTTGTCAAATACAGGAGAAAACTGTTGCATTTATTAGGGACTATTTTAAGCAGTAAAATAATCCACATTTGGGTTAAGAGGACAGTATACACCAATCAGCCACAACATTAAAACCACTGACAGGAGAAGTAAATAACATTGACCATCTTCTGATAATTCACTGTTCTGCTTAGAAACTTTTGGACCTGGCATTCATGTGGATGTTACTTAGACATGTAGCACCCACCTAGACCAGACCAGACCAGACATCTCCTGACACACTTTGATGCAACTTGACACAGGCACCCACACGAAAATGGTTTAGGAATAAGTATATATATATAAAAAAAAAACATGACCTCCAATTTCACTAGATCCCAAACTGATCAAGTATCAGTGATACGATCCACAGAGGCCCCTCTCCTCAACGCAAGGACCCATAGGCCCCCACTAACAACATTCTGTTTTATACAGGGAGACCTACATAATATAAGGAAGGTGTGCATAATGTTATGCCTGACCAGTGTATGTGTGATCAAGTCAAACTCAACTCTAATATGTGTGTTTATTGTAATAAAGGTTTATGTCAGTCAGTGCTAAATTGTGGGACAGTGGAATAAGTAACAGACTGATTGGCTGAGATACCGTATATCTCATTGTTTGGGTTTTTCAACATCTGACTCACTTCTAACGTTTTTATAAGGTGCAACTTTGCTTGTGGGTAGTCCTTCATGCTAAATATAAGAACAGGTTTCAATTTAAATAAGTAGGAAGGGGCACTGTGTGTTAAATCCATATTCCATATGTTTGCCTTCAGATAAGCACATTGGGGACACAAAACATCAGGTATTTGTTGAATATATGCTTGTTGACATATTCTTATTTTTATATGTTTAATTTCTCTCTATTATCTGCAGCTCTGGCCCACCCTGAAGTCTGCCCTGAATATTGCCACTAAATGTTTGAGTTGGTCTGGAACCGCTCCATTGGGAAGTAGTGATGCTCCAGCAAAGATCTGCCGGGCCTATCAAATATTTGGGTGGGCTTCAGGGGGTGATGGAGAGAGGACTAACAGGAGTAACAGACAGAGTGATCCATGCCATCTGAGTGCTGTGGAGTTGATTTAGTTTACAACAAAATGGCTCTGATATGTTAGAGGACTACACAATTGTATGCGGACATTTTTTTTTACATACAGTGATGTAATGTATGTGCATGTAAGTCAGCAAGTGTTTCAAGGTCTGTGGTCCACAGTACATCAAGTCAATGTGGTGGCCAAAGTAGTCACGACGGGACACATTGTGCATTGTGTGTCAAGAAATAAATTACAAGAAAGTATTTTCAGTGCAATAAATCAAACTAATCTTTATGAAATTCATGAACAAACAGAGGCTGTGAGCAACGGCAGCCACTGTCTCATGAGAGAGGTCAGAAGAGATGTGACTGGACCATTAATGACAGATCCAGGGTTCCTTTTCTGCCACACGCTGCTGAAGTCATTACTGAACGATGAATAATGAAAGTCTGTTCAATAACATTCAACTGGGGAAGAATCTATGGGGAGCAAACTTTGAAACTGTGCTATTAACATACATTTAGGGATTTTTAAATGGCATGTTTGACAGCTAATTAGTCCATATCCAATCCAATCGCCAACCTCTTGCCTGCAGACCAGTTGCTCTCCCCTAAAGTAATGGCTAACAAAGATCAAAACAAAGGTCACCACGGTTTGATGATCTCTTTTTCTGATTTTTTTTTGTTCCAGATGCTGTTGAAGTTATTTTTAAGACAAACTCCCTTGTGGCAAGGAAAACCAGTCATAAATGAAATGGAAGAGAAAACACTGTGTTAGAATATTACAATGTGTTTCATATAAGCTCATTCAATAAGAAATTTTATTCCAAGTGAAACTTTTGAAGTTCTCTGTCAACCCTATGTTTTCACTTTCTCCCTGGAGAGATTGATTCTCCTTCAAGAGTCAAATGTTTTCTTGACTACAGAAATTATGTAGTCTCTGCTTCAGGTGGATATCTAATTGTAAACTTTGTGTACATCTACTGCATTTAAAGAGGGCTAGTCTGCCCTTCAGAACTGTGCTTTTCAAACACACAACAGCAGCTTCAGTTTATTTTGGAGACAGACCTCAGGGCAGTGTTGTAGTGGTGAATGGCCTCCTGGTGCCGACCGTTGTCTTTCAGGAAGTTAGCGTAATTGTAGTGGACTTTGGCATTGTGAGGCAGAGTCTGGATACCAGAGCTGAAACAAGAGGAAGAAAAGGGAGAGAGAGGGGCGCAAGGTCAGTTTGAAAAAAGAAATAGTGGTGCTGACATCTGAGCAAAATCCCCAAGAGAACAAAAAACCCTTTCAAGGAAAGGAAGTCTTAACCCCAGGGGGTGGCTAAGATTCCCAGAGCTAAGACTGAGAGCCTTAGCCACAGGGCAATGGGCTGACTTCAACATTACCCATCTGGGTCGGGGATTTTAATCACAGTTGAGAAAATTATACCTCTGGGATGATACACTTCCACTGAATAATATTTAATGTCCGTGTCTTCAGATTTCACTGAGTTATATCTTATCTAGAAGGACAATCATGTTTCACTCAGATTCCCCTCTAACAATGCCTCTCTTTCAGAATCAACTTGGGGGAGGCTCTTGGCTTTGTCCTGCTGAATATCCATGTAAAGCTACACATCCTGTCCAGTAACTCTGCAAAAGTTCAAATACTGTCTAGAACAATTGGTTAGTTTACAGAGGAGCCCTGAGAAGGCTCCATTTTCCACATTTCCTCTGTGATATTCATTTCATCTGAATGGAGGTTTATTTTAACACTGCGTGTTTCCATGCAAACACACCCACTTTATCAATACCATCTTTAAACACACAGGTTATTTTTCACCACTTTAGAGTACATTATGCTGACCTACATTCATCCCCTGAGGACGTTTCCAAGACACTAAACTTGCCTAACAAGTCTAGGGATTATAAAACATTTCAAATCATGGAGCCTTTGTTAAAGTCCCTAGGATGTTGAGTCCAAGTATGCCCCCGGAAAACAGAAGCATCCAAGTGAATGGAAATTCACTTTCATCTATGATGAATGGATAGAGTGCAAAAAGCTGTCATGTGGAAGCCTTCACATGGACAGATAAATCAATAAATAACAGGCTGGGCCTTGTCTGACAGTCAGATAACAGCACTGTGTGGGTATCATGTACATATTGAATCTATATTTCCACTGTCATGGTCACAAATACAATAGGATCAAGAGTTATAAAGAAATATTTCAGATTCTGCTCCAGATCATTTGTCAAACTGAAGCAGATTAGTGTCACTGATATTACTTTGTTTTCAACAGAAATAGTTTCTAAGGGGGGTTTTAAAACATTTCGTGGACACTGGATCAATTGTATCCAAAGCACCATCAGGCATACCCAAAAGTGACCATAACATCACAAGATGATAAATCAAGCTTTGGTTGAGATAGAAAAATTACTTTAATTACGTAAGCTTTTTGTAAGCAATGGTAAAGAGCCATCACAGTGGCTTCATTCAAGCAGGGAGAACATACTTGCAGGACAATTTAACAGAGGAGGAATGGTCAGAAGCATGGCCAAAAGGTGTTGAAAAATGGCATCTGGACTTGCAGAGTTTCTTGAAGATGTTTCGCCAGTCATCCGAATAGCTTGTTCAGTTCTAAGAGGCTGGTGGAAGGTTGAGGTTTCCTATTTAAACATCGACTTCTCACTCCCCACTCTCTACAAGAGTCCAGCTGCTTTTTTTAAAACACCTTTTGGATTACCATGACCTGGATGACAGGATACCCAAATGTAAAGATCCACTGTATGTGGGAATGTCTACAGATACTTACCAAATCATTGGCAAGAAAGTGCCTCTTAGTTTGTAACTGTCTATCAAATCTTTATCCAGAGGACTTCATTACTAAATCTAAAATCTAGAAATGTCAGGTCTCTACTAAATATTTGTTTTCTGCAAGCCAAACGTTGTATAGCTTGCTCATGGACATCAGGTACACACTGTGCAACACTACAATGGTTGCTTTTTACTTATAAGCTACACAACAAAGAGCAGACCTGATAAGCTTTGGAAAGTATTTTCAGATAAACTATTTCATAAAAATTCTCATTTTTAGACACACACTAACTTACCGAAAGAGGGCCTCCCTGGAAAGCCAAACGTTGTTCTGTTGAACTGTTTTCCAGGAGAAGAGCAAGAGCAGCAGTAGCATAGAAACACTGAGGACTGTGGTGCCCCAACGGCATACCACCGAACAAAGCCGACCCAGGCCATGAGCCACCAGGATGCAGTACCCCATACTGAAATAGGAGGGCAAAGGGAGAAAAGATGGTAAGGAAAATGGGGGAGGAAAGAAAAACAGAATTCACAAGCTTCTCTTGATCTGCCATTGCAGTCCTACATCCTTCTCAGCTGTCACTGTCATCACACAACTCCCCATCAACTATGGTAGAGGATGTAATGCCTACTGGTGGTGCCTTTTTTCTTAGTACACTGTTGTATTGTTTCAGTCCAGGTGAAAAAGTCTGCCTTGATAGTACAACAGCAACCACAAAGGACAAAGGGAAGAGGAGACAGGGAGGGAAAAATATCGAAGAAGGCTTAGACTCCCATGACTTTGTGATAAGGATGAAAAAGTCAGAGCAAAGATCATAGGAGAGCGTAGTCAAGAAGGCAAAAACTAGTCATGACAGAATCTGGGAAATAAAAGCAGAAAGAGGATAGAGGAACTGTGGTATCTACAAGCTCTTTAAAATATGTTAGCTGATTTGTACAATAAGACAAAATTAAACTGGAGAGAATATTATAAAGCAGCACAATGAAATTAATCACTACAGCCTGGTGAAATTAGATGGTGGTACAGCAGGTAAGTTCCTTTATGTGGGCCATTTTCTGCCCTTTGTTAGCCCAGTAATGCTTTCACAGCAACCAAATACATTTTTAGAGCTGGTTAACTAATGTTTAAGTGTCAGTGATACTGAATTGTTTAAAATTCCTGTCAAAAGGAAACCAAAACACTGTATATATCCTGGCTAGTCACTGTCCTGCATTATTGGGAGTGAGTACAAACTTCTCCACCCAAAATATGGAACCTATTCTCGCAAAAAATCTGCCAGGTCAATCATATTACAACCACATAATAATTCATACCACATACAATTATTCTTCTTGTTCCTGTGATTTTCTTTTCTTATTTCAAAACCCAACCTACAACTGCAATGAGGCATTACACCGATTAGGCATAATCTGACCTCATATGACGACCTTCTCATCAGAGAATGGACATGAACCTTCTGCGGGTGTCCCGTGGTGTTTGGCAACAGAATGTTATGAACGGGCTATTTGGGTCCTATGGGTTGAGGGGAGGGTCCTCTGTGGATCATCCCACAGATACTTGATCAGTTTGGGATCTAGAGAATTTGGAAAAAACATTTCTGTAAAACTTTGGAGAGGCTTCCAGTCCTAAGTCTCTCTCTTTTCTCTCCAACACTTCCATTATATATTCATTAATTTAGGAGGTAGACAAATACAGCACCACCCTCCCTGTGGATCCAGTCAGCTATGACAGACAAATTATGCAGCCACAAGTCATTCTGTTATTTTTTCACAGATTTTTTTTAGTTTTTTTCCTATTTGAAAATTTAAGGTCTGTTTTTGCATTCACAAAAAGAAAAACAAGCACTTTATTGGAATACTTAAATTAATAATCCTTTCATAACAATCCTGAAAAATTATCAGAACTTGATCCTCGCATGACTGGTAGACTAGTGCCTGTGTGTGTCTGTGTGTCTGTGTGTCTGTGTGTGTGTGTGTGTGTGGTCCATCTCATTCCAAACCACCTCGGGGAATGGCATGTCGTAGCAGGACAGCAGCCACCAAACCATTCAGCGTGCCTTCAGTTTTGAATAAATGCCCAACAGTGCCACCAGCAAAGCCTCCATACTTCACAGTAGGAACCACAGACCATCCGTTCACCTTTTCTGCGTCACACAACACGGCGGGAGGAACCAAAGATCTCATATTTGGAGTAATCAGACTAAAGCACAGATTCACACTGGTTTAATGTCCACTCCTTGCGTTTCTTGGCCCAAACATATCTCTTCTTCTTGTTGTCTTCTTTCTTCTCTCTCTTCTCTTCTTCTAGTAGTGGAACAGTTGATGTAGAAACATGTCTGCTACTAGAACTCTGTGTGGCATTTGACTGGGTTCCAATATGAGGTGCTTTTAATTTAAGATAGTGCTGTTGACTCAGATGAACTTATCCTCAGCAGCAGATGTGACTCTTGGTCTTCCTTTCCTGGGGTGGTCCTCATGTGAGCCAGTTTCGTCATAGCGCTTGATGGTTTTTGTGACTGCACTTGGGGACACATTCAAAGATTTTGCAATTTTCCGAACTGACTGACATTCAGTCCTTAAAGTCATGATGGACTGTCATTTTGTTGTTCCTAAAGCGTTTTTGTGGGGACCCTGCTGGGGATGGCTGCTGTCATCAGGGAGTATCGCTGCTATGGGGTGGGGGTGTAACCCCATAGCATCCTCTCAAATGTCACCTTGGTCGTGCCCTGTCTCTCTGGCATGCTGGGACTGGAGGGGCTGCGGTTGCGTGGTGGATGGGTACTTTCCTGGCAGGCTCTGATTTGTGCATCAAAAATAATTGATGACTCCCACCTAATAAGGGCTGGACTCACTATGTGCTCTATCTCTGACTTAGCTCCTCCACTTGAGACACACTTACCCGCTCGTACTCTCCCATCTCCCCAGAGATCTACACAGAAACCCTCTGGACCCCCTCAATCCTGAGTGAGGTGACTTGAAAAGCACAGGATTCTTCATTCCACCAGTTACTACAAGCACCACATGCCTCCCTATCTCTGTCCATCCTTCCACATCTTCCCTGTCTTTTGTTCTTCCCCACCATTCACTGAGGTGTAGCACTGTCCTCCCTGCCACACAAGGTCATTCCACTCAATAAAGATCAACAAACTAGCTCCCAGGTAGGGAGCACTGAAACAATAAAATATTCAGCTGCAAGAATAAAACTGCATCAATACCATATAACATGGACACCTTGTGGTGTTTAACTGTGGACAAATGCAGACAGCTGCCAGGAGTGGTGCAGTGTGTAATCATTCTCCTTAGGCTTGTTAATATTTGTTTGTTAATGTTTCTGGAATTTTCACTAAGTGGGAGAAATCAGGCAGTGCCAGAAATTTCTGATATACTAAATAAACACACATCATACTGTTAAGAAATGCTGCATTGTTATGGCAGGCACTTTGGTTAGTAGCTGAGTTACAAATAAAAAACACTCTCGAACCTCTAGTTTTAATTGGAAACTCTAGAAATGCCAAGGTAGGCAGATAACAATCCTCCCATTGAACTGAAGGAAGACTGTTGAAGACAAGCTAGTAGATACTGATAGATTCTGACAGCAAACCAATTTGCTCAGCAGATTCATTTGAGAGAAAAGGCACTTTGTGTGTTTGAACCACTAGGTTTTGGTGTATTTCTCTTCATCCCCTCAACTGTCAGCACTTTCAGGGCAATTAAGGCTTCCAAGTTGTGAGGCAAAGTTCACCAAAGCTGAAATAATTGGACTGAACCCATTAGGACAAAAAGAGGAGCTAAAGCCTGTTAGTGTCCAGGTGTCGAGTGAATCATTTCTGATGTTGTAAGAAATAAAATCAAGATTGAGCCGTTTAGTTTCCAATTAACCTGGGTAGAACTAAATTAAATAAACAGAAGAGAAATGTCAGCAAGAAAGCAGCCAACAATCTTATCAAAATGCAGCTTTGTCAGAAAGCTAAAAACAGTTGTCTCTGGACAGAAAATGAATTAAAGAGTTGGAAACTGGCTCCATGAATGCATACACACTATTATCACCAATATTTTCCTTTGGCCTTATTAAATTACTTTGCATGACAGCAGCAACAAATACATATGTGTTTCTGTGTAATGTTTTTCTTTGTTTACTACATATGGTCTTTATTAAAAAAAAGAAAAATCATCCCATTGTCATTTAAAGCAGAACAAAATTACTGAGGACATTTAACATTTAAATTGAATTTAACCTGATAGTTCAGAGTGCATACAAAAGCACACAGGGATAAAAACACAAAATAAAACTTATGAGGCTTCCAGTCCTCGTCCCTCTGTTTTCTCTCCAACACTTCCGTTATGTATCCATAAATTTAGGAGGTAGACAAATACAGCACCACCCTCCCTGTGGATCCAGTCAGCTATGACAGACAAATTATGCACCCACAAGTCATTCTGTTATTTTTCACAGATGCCATTTCTATTATTGTTTTGTGTTTCTTTCCTATTTGAAAAGTTAAGGTTCCATTTTTTTGCATTAACAAAAAGAAAAACAAGCACTTTATTCACATACTTAAATGAATAATTCTTCATAACAATCCTGACTGGTAGTGTGTGTGTGTCGGATTGAGGACATCTGTGCAAAGTGAGGACATTTTGGCTGGTCCTTACTTCTTTACGAGGATGTTTGAGGGTTAAAACTCAGTTTTAGGGTAAAGGTTACAATTATGTTATGGTTAGGGTTAGGGTAAGGCTTAGGGTTAGGAGTTTAGTTGAGATGGTTAAGGTTAGGGTAAGGGGCTAGGGAATGCATCATGCCAGTGAGTGAGTGAGTGTGTGTGTGCGTGTGTGTGTGTGTGTGTGTGTGTGTGTGTGTGTGTGTGGTCCATATCATTCCAAACCACCTCAATTGGATTTAGGTCAGGTGACTGCGGAGGTCAGGCCATCTGGCTCAGCACTCTATCACTCTCCTTCTTGGTCATTGAGGTCATTGTCCTGCTTAAAAATAAATGATGGTCCAACTAAATGCGGATGGAGTGGATTGGCATGTCGCTGCAGGATGCTGTGGTAGCCATGCTGGCTCAGTGGGCCTTCAGTACGTTTACATGCAGAGCTTAATCGAGTTATGCTCAAAATTCGACTTTCTGACTACAGTCCTTGACCCAGTTTACATGCAGAGGAGAAAATGGAATAACTCTCATAAACATGTCATCCTCCTCCACACTAGATGGAGATATGTATCTTTTCAACGGGTAAATACCACGTTAATACAGCCCATTTTCCAGGTGACCTATTACGTGATATAATAAACAAGAGTTGTCCATACGGCAGACCGGCATTTCAAACGACAAATATAGGAATAATAGTACATTTTTAAATCTCGTACGTAATGTTCGTGCTACTTCTGGTGCAGATAAGATCTGCGCTATCCCTCAGACAGTTCTTCTACCGGCTCTGTTTACCTCCTTCTTCTACGACCAGCTTTGTTGGATGTTTTTATTCCGGGGTCACATGCCAGCTCAGTGGTTGTGGTACATGCGCACATGCATTATCTGATTGAAATCTGCGATTCAATGTATACATGCCGGAGAAAACCGAATTCCAATCGCATTATCTGGGTGTCTTAATTTGATAATGAGAACTCCGATTTTAATCAGAGTAACGTGTTTACATGTGCTTAAGTTCTCTCGTTATAGTCTGATTAAGGCAATAATTCGTTTTTTCACGTGCATGTAAACCCACCAGTGTCACAAGCAAAGCACCATCACACCTCCTCATCCATGCTTCACCTTTGGAACCATGCATGTAGAGACGATCCGTTCACCCTTTCTACATCGCACAACAACACGGCGGGTGGAACCAAAGATCTCAGATTTGGAGTCATCAGACCAAAGCACAGATTTCTTAGCAGCTATTTGACTATAGAGGCCTGATTTGCGCAGTCTCCTCTGAACAGTTGATGTAGAGATATGTCTGCTATTAGAAGTCTGTGTGGCGTTTATCTGGGATCTAATATGAGGTGCTATTACTTTAAGATCATGCTGTTGCTGTTGACTTGGATGAACTTATCCTCAGCAGCAGATGTGACTCATGGTATTCCTTTCCTGGGGTGGTCCTCATGTGAGCCAGTTTTGTCATAGTGCTTGATGGTTTTTGTGACTGCACTTGAGGACACATTCAAAATTTTTGCAATTTTCCGAACTGACTGACATTCAGTCCTTAAAGTTACGATGGACTGTCATTTCTGTTTACTTAGCTGATGGGTTCTTGCATTAATATGAATTCTAACAGTGTCAAATAGGGTTGTCAGCTGTGTACCAACCAAACATCTGCACAACACAACTGATGGTCCCAACTCCATTAAGAAGGCAAGACATTCCACAAATGAACCCTGACAAGGAACACCCAGAGAAGGCCAACAGTTTGTAGCACTGTCAACAAAGCGAAGGGTGGAATCTAAAATATAAAACATATTTAGAGTTATTTAATTAGTTTTCTTTGTTACATAATTACACATATCTTGGTTCATATTTTGATGTGATGATGTCTGCAGTATGTAGGTGAGTCAAAGAAAAAAAAGCACGTAGAGAGTAAACTTAGAGAAAAAGATGTAAAATTCCTGAAGTACATAACAGATATCCGTGTCCGTACATTGTAATTACAATAACTGGAACAGTTATGGGCTGTGCCATCTTGCGAGTTTGGAGCCAGAGTCTGTATGACCTCAGAGTGGAGCCTCGCGGAGTCATGATATTGATGAACCAGCTACACTTCCTCCAGACTCACTCGAGTTTTCGTTTAATTAATACTACCTCTACCAGTTATAAGGAAATGATTAATCCATTATTTCTGGTGGCTGGATCAACAGATTACCTGCACAAAGGCAAATTATTCTGAAAATGGTACCCCTAAAACAATAAATTGGTTATAGAGTCAGAAGGATTTCAGTCAAAGCCTCAGCAAAGCCTTGAATTGAAAATTGTAGGTTTTTACTGAGAAGCTGTGTTCAGCAAGTTCTGGGAATGACAATCCAATGATGCCTGTATGCAGTGATTAAGTAGGCAGGGGCTGTAAATCTCTCAGCAGCCCAGGTTGTGTGACTGGAGAGACTATGAACTCTTGACAGATGTATGACACATGTCCATTCAAGGTTAACAGAGAAGGCCACACACATATGTGGTGCTTTGACATTGCCTTGTGTTGCAAGTGGGTGGTCCTAAAAGGCATCCATATTTGCTGGCTCCACGCAAAACAGTCCCCAAACAAATGCAATAGTCATCTGATGCTTCCTTTGAGAATGAGGTCTTACATTTCTAACACTGCCTGTTCACTGCCATTGTCACTGTCATTCATCACCAGAGCTCCAAATCTCCTGGTGCAATTTAAAGTGGCATTTAGAAACAGACTTTGGGAGCTAATGGGAGGCTAATGTGGGTTCTGTTGTGCAGCAGCTGTTGCCTGACTTCATGACAAGCGATTTACAGAGCATATGAAAAATGTAACACAACACCACAATGCAGAGAGGAATGGCATTTCGAGTCCAGTACCTTCTGTATCTCTTTCAGTACAGTCCATTCATATGCTGTATATTATAGTGTTTTACTACACTGCAAAAAAAAAAAAAAAATGCAGTGGTCCATCAAGGCCAGCAAAGCCTTTTCTGCTGGCCTGAACTTTATCAAAATCGCTGACTTATATTTAATATTTCCTCATTAAAAAAAATATTACATCTTATTTAATTATTCTCACAAGCCCTTCATGTTGTCGGCCTCTCAGCTGTGGTGTTTCCTTGTATTAGAGCTTTTATCCAATCATATTTCAGCCACCATGTGTCTAAGAAATCTGCCTGGGCCTTCACGCTGGCTGAAGCTTGTAATACCTTGTAGTGACCCTGTTCCTTTAACCAATCACATTTCAAGTTTGTATTCATATGCCTTCTCTGGAGCCTGAATTGAAGGCCTAGGTGGTATAAAGTGTTTTGTCATGTAGAGTGCAATGTACATTTGCATTTTTCATAACTTTCTGTCACATAATGTGTAAAATTGTGACAATTATATGTGAAACTGTGTAAAAAAAATAGATTTAACACTTAACACCTCTCTCAGCTAATGAGGCCTCCTACACAGTCAACATATGGAGGAAATGTCTCCTTGCATGTCGGAAGCCTGAGAGCCTCTCATAGCTAAGGTGAAAATGAGTCAGGATGGAGAGCTGGTGTTTGAACTGAGCTCAGGGAGTAGAATTAACATCTTCGGACAGTAACACCACAATTAGCCGTGCAGCCGTTTACGTGCTGAGTGAGATCAAGTCAGGGGATTTCTTTGAGCTCTATCCCCTGAAGGCTTCTGCTTCCACCCAAAGCCTCCTACTCAGAGGGTGGATTCAGTGTGAGTGTATTTGTAAGAGAGTGTGTGGACCCCATGGGCCCTCTAAGCCTCATCAAGGTCACCCCAGCTCCCAGAATCTCATGATTCACACAACACTTTTACACACTTCATGCATCACTAAACGTCAAGGATTAGACGCCTGTGCCATCCAAGATAGTAAAGGAACAGCAGCACTGGTGCCAATTTACTCTCATCAAAGTCTAAGGGAAGAAGACAGAAAGATAGAAATGTACAGAACAGCATAAACATGGAAGATTAATCAAACACAATGTGGGAATTAATCTACACTTTACAGCACAAGGTCATCAGTGAATTAAAAATTCATGTCAAATATATCTGAATACTCGTGCAAAATGTCCCTAATCCCACCAAAGTACAGCCACTTTACGCTGTAAATTTTGGTCGTGCTAATCCCTGAGCACAAATTTTTCAGTCACTGAGCTGTAGTTCAAGTCCTTGACTGAAACAATATGCATACGCAAACAGAACTGCCTCCCTCCTACACTGGGGAAGTGCCTTCAATGTTATGACATGCTGAACTTTGGTGTGATTTATGTAAGGACTGTAAGTTTTAGGATATCGTCTGGCTGTAATGTGTCGCTCCCAAGCTTTCGCCCAAATTATTACTTTGTAGCCCTTTTGATCCGGCCCCTTTGTGAACCACGCATATACATGACAGGGGCTTGAAAGCAATAAAAATGAAAATCTAAAATTAAGTGTTAAGAATCAAAAGCAAGAAATGGGGAGTATGAGTTTCTGAGGGAGCAATAAAAAGAGAATGAGTGTTGACGGACGGAATGATGGACAGATTAACTGAAGGAAAAGGAGGGGAAAGGGAGGGACTGGGTGCAGATAAGCAAAGCAGGCAAAGACTCTCCAGTGAGAGAGGAGAGGCTCTCGAACTGGAGCACAGTAACAGAGTGATACTGTTCTCCAAGAGAATGTAATTGATGACACTAAAGCAATGCCAGAGTCTACTCCTGAGCTGAGAGGAGAAGCTTTGAAACATTTGACACACTTTAAAAAGTGCTGCTACCACAAAATACTGTGTGTGTTCTGAACAGCAATGACAGTAGCCAGCTAATGTTGTAGCTAGCTATTGCTAGGACTGATAGCCTTTGTAAAATTTGGACCATTGATACACTGATGCTTTGTGATGCAGTTTGCACTCTAGCCCTTAATCATTCAACTCAGACTGTATCTCCATACAGAGACATGAACTACCTGAAACAGTTATGCAGACTTAACCCATTTCAAGCAAATGGCCAAGACTTGAGAATGTCCTAAATTGTTCCAATTCAGAAACATGCTAAAACAAACAAGCAATACTGTTTATAGTGTCATAGCCAGTAGTAGTGAGAAGTGCATCACTGGGTCAGAGCTGCCAGCCATTCAAGACATTTACTACCATCGCTGGAGAAGGAAAGCACAGTGACCTCAGCTACCACGGCTATAGGCAATTTGATCTCCTACCACGTGGCAGGCAGTTCTGGAGCACTCTCATTCAAACGAGCAAATTTAGGGACAATCTTTGCCATGTTTGTTTGATTTCTTTATTAATTGTATTTTTGCTTCTGTGTAGTCAAGTGGGCTCCATGCACCAAGAGTTTCATTTTTTAGAGTATTTGACAATCAAGAATCTTGAATTTGTAGCAACAGTGTTTTGGATTGTTGTGGATAAAGGTGCTAGATAAATAAAGATGTTACATTTATTCTAAGAATGCTCAAAAATAGTGTGCAGAAGTACAAGCATAAAGAAATCCTTTCCCTATCGATCAAACCATTTTTATTGTGAAGCCCACCTTAACTCTAGTTTCAAATTAAGTAACTTAGAAACATTTCACATCTTCTTATTTGTTTCAAAAACAGCAATTGTAAGTGACGAAAATCTAAATGAGATGGAACTATAAATACATTCTTACTGAAAAAAAAAAAACACCTCAGCTTTGAAGTGTGAGTCGATACTTATCCAGTGTTACTGGATATTAAATAAAGCTGAACATTTTTTTTCCATTTCAAGACAATGCAAAAAAAAGATATGAAATAGTATGTGAGAGAATACGTGTGTATACGTACTCACCTTGGCATGTAGAGAACTCTCTCAGCCACAACAAATCCCACCCTGAAGAACAGGTTACTGGCAGGAATGAAGGGAAACACCAGAAATAGCATTCCCACCAACAACTCCCTGCTCTCCTGCCTCTGCAGACATAAAGAAAGTGAAGACAAACACAGAGGAATGAGTACACTCTCAGCAAACAAATCTCATATTACAGTTTTTCTTTAATAACGTGAGACATAGGTTCCCAGTGCAACCTCTTCAAACAGCATCGCTGAAAGGAGTAGTCATTATAGATAGTAATATGTGGCACACACACACACACACACACACACACACACACACACAGACACTTGTACACGTGAACGTTCAGCAGCCGTGACCAATCTGTCCGCAGTATGAACAACACAGAAGCAATTAAGGCGATTAAATTATCAAATTACAGTTAATTCCATTCTCTACAGAGCCTATATTTGAGGCCATTCACACTGCATAAAGCCCACAGCCTTTGACATGTTATGTGTTATGCCACCATGGCCGTGTTTACTTGAACAAACAGGCCTTTAATTTTTGGCAGCTCAGTGGTTCAGTGGATTGGCTCATTAGCAGTAATAAGAGCAGGAGAAGTGTGCAGTGCTGATTAGTGTCACTCCAATCAGAGGCTTGTTCTACTGTCGGCAGGCACGTGGACACCTGGGACCATCCCTGACTGGAAGGGAGCTATAGTGACATTATAGGCACGTATATAGGAAAGTCTAAAATACACTTTGAGCTACTGACCCAATCTTCAAATGGTAATGACCTTAATGTTGCAGAGAGAACAGCAAAAACACACTGCAAGCTGCTGATCTGACACACACCCCCATAACCATTATGAACCACTCCAAATGTAAACAGTGAGCTGCTGATGGCATCATTGACTGCTAGATGAGAAGGCAGCCGCTGAGAGTTGTGCTTTGACAGCAGACTATTCACAGATGGAGAATTATTATTACACTAATTATGACTGCATACGAGGTAATTCTGCACAAATATGGTTGACTGATGAACACATATAAACTCACTCAGCCACATCAAAACTGTTTCACTTTGTGTATTTACTCTGCAATGATTGGAGGCTAAAGAATGCAAAAACAACATATTATAGTGTCGCCAGTTGTTGATTTAAATTGTTATGGGTTTTACAGTGGCAGAGGGAGAGACAAAGATACTAGGTGAGATGAATTTGAGCCAAAAATGTACTGCTAGTAGTATGGGGTCACTACTCAAGCGAACAAATCCAAACGCACGTGTGGAACGCAATGGTTCAATCATTCAGTGTGACTTACACACGATATCGTTATCTTTAATGTCAGCCGCTAAGGTCTTGATCTACATTTGCACCAACAGAAAGTAAAACTGAACACTGATCCAAAGGCAGTCTGCACCGTAGCTGCTGTTACATTGTGCGATCCACTAGTCTTGTGTTCCATCTTACTTCAACTCTTCAACGCAACCCCAAGGTGGAACAGTGACTTTATAAATCCCCTGTAAAAATAATTCAGATTTCTAATAATAGATTCTGCTTGTAACCCAAGACGTATTTTGCTGGGCCAAATGTATGTCTTCACCTCACCACTAACACTAATGAAACAAAGGCACAATCACTGTTGTTTTGGAATCAGGCTCTAGCCTCCTTTGCTGACCCTCTTTTCTCTCCGCACTTAAAGGCTTCTTTCTCTTCACGTCTTCACATATTGCTGCTCTGTCATTATTTCCTTCAGTCTTTTGATCCTCCTTGCTTTCTGGCCTTTCTTTTTAATCTCTTCTCGATCTTTTATCACCTCAGCACTTTGCTGTATACTGCATTGTGTTATTCAGCTTGAAGAACGGTGTCACTTTCAAGGTGGTGGACTGACATTATCCAACAAGATAAATCAACGGAAATGAGTTCACCAGAGATGAGTTTAGCTAAAAGAAATGTGCTCGGAAGTGTCTCAGTGTCCCTTGAAGAGTGGCAAAAGTGCAGACAGGTTCAGTGCACTCTTCCTTTTCAATACTGGTGTTTTCAGACGGCAGAAAATCCAAGTATGGGTGATGAAAGCCTGTTCTCAAATGGCAAAATAATGATGTCAATATCCACCCTAGTGGGCGGTGCCTAGAGTTATAATGCAGCTACTTTTCTCCCACCGGACACAAGCCATGTTCCATCTCAGGGGCTGATATTTTCAACGGTTCAAGTTTGTTGACCCATTTATAAATTCTGGGACCAGGTGTATTTTAATCAGCACTGTAGCCTGGTGGTCTCGCTGAGTAACTGCCAGAATGGTAAATTGTCTGTAAACCATGTACAGGACTAGACTTAGAAACAGCATGTTCCGTTGAGTTATTAGCGAGTTAAGAAATCAATATATGACCTGGGCCAGAGGCAACAAACCTAGAAAGAAAACAACATTTTAAAAGTACAGTATGTAAGAACATTCAGGCAATTACAAACAGGAACAGTGGTCATGGACAGTTGAATGCAGCGGATTTGTAAATGGGAGCTAAGTTTTAGTTTCTGTTGCAAATGGTTCCAATCATTAGAAGCTGCAAACTGAATGACCAAAAGAGGTGTAGGCTCCGGGGGTGATAACTGCGACATATACCGGAGACTGCAGGTTTGAATCTACCTCGGCCCAAACCCAAAAATGTCGGTTGCATAGGAAAGTTTATCATTCTCACGGCCAACAGAATGTCGTCCCAAGCGGACCCAGCTGCGGACCCAGGGAAATGAGACAGAAACTGAATGAAGACCTGCTGCCCACACTAGAAAGACTAGCCAAATCCACAGATGGGCTGGCACACACACATGCATACTCTCACACACACACACACAAACTGACCAACTGGCACAGAAACATCCGCACACTGGCAAAAATGGCTGTGCAGAAATGGAGAGTGAACGGATGTAAACGGGCACAGATGAAGTTTACACACGCACGCACAGACTACTTAAATTTACTGCCAAATTCATCCATGTTTCATCCACTTTTGACTCACAAGCTTCTAAATATAACTTTGTTTACACGTGCGAATGTGTGTTGAGTTCCTACAGGTCAGGGAATTCTTGTCCGCAGAGCCAATTCCAAATGATTTCCAACTGTTTGTTACCAGACTGGGGTTATAATTAAACTCCAACACCAAGGTAGAATTCGCTATGGCTTTGGAGTCACTGTGAGGTTGTTAACGCCATGTCAATCACATCCTGAGTGAAGTGGAGTGAAGTGAGAGGCGCACGTGAGAATGCCAATTATTTTTAGAAGTCGCGGTGGGATCAGCAATGTGCATTACACGGAGAACAAGACCGTGGAGAAGAAGCCTTGAGGGTCAGGAAAACTTGTTCATACTAACAGATGCCTGATATTTGAGCACAGCAGAGCGTGGGTGACAAGCTGAGTTTTAATTCAAGAGGCATATTACTGAGCTTAAAAACACACCATTTATGGTGGATTCCACTAACGTAAAGTATATTAAGTCATGAAAATTAATGAGTTGTGTCTAAAACTGGTCTTTCCATGTCAACCAGTAAAAACTGATGAATTGGTTTTAGGTTTAGGCTTTACATTGTCGCTGCTTGGCTCCTCAGACAGAAATGAAGGCCTATCTGCCTCACCAAGTCAAGTTTCATTTGAGGAATTTTTTGTCTCTACAGCTAGCTCCCAACAGGCTCTAGCTCCCAATAGTGCTCTCTGCTGATGCTCTAATGAACGAATAGAAAATTATTTTGAGTAATCTCATTTTTCTAGATTGCAAGTTTGACAACCATGACGTGAAGTTCTGACTTTTTATTGTGGAGAAAATGTTACCAGACATGAATACAGATATTCAGAATGTACAGCATGAGAAAAAGCAGCAGCACCACCTGGCAGCATTTAGTACAACCAAAACATATTTCCTGCCAAGAAACAGTTCTGTTTAGGAATGTTTTCTGCCTAAAACTGCAGTACAGTTCAATAAAAACTCCTTGAACCAAATGTCATCTGAAATGTGAGGAAGATAAGCAGAGGCGTCGAGGAGAAAAGAAAATTAGACTGTTAAGCACTGCGGTTGGACAGCAGCATTTCAAAAGCTGCTGAGAATTAAGTGAGTGAAAACCTCTAATAAAATAGAGAAAAAAATGTGTTAGATGAGAGCTTAAAATATAGAGGGATAGAGGATATAATAGCGGAAGCGTATTATGTCTTAAAAAGTGTGAAATGTTTGCATGACCTGGGATAATATGTTGTTTTTCAGTAACCCGTTGCATTATAGTACCTATCTTAAGTAACACATAAACAAATTAAATAATGCCACAAACTTTGTTATTGGGATTGTACAAGTGTTCTACAGCTGAAACCTTTTCTAACCGATTCTCTGTTTCTGAATTTTTTAACGTAGCTGAGTGTAGGAAGACTCAAGTCTTCAAGATGTATGACTACCTCTCTGTTAGTATTCTGTCCATCTTTGTGAAACGCCTGCCCAGATGATTTGTTTGGACCAGCAGATCTTCGTCTGAGCCTAATCAGTTCCCAAGTCTGGCTTCCAGGATATTTTCAACATACACTGATGAAAGACAACTCATTTGGACTTTGCTCTTTGATGCTTGTTGAACTGCCAGGTCAGATTATTCGACATGCAGAGCAGAGTGAGACTGATGATGCTGAAAATCACTGGATTAATGAAAGACAACTCAGACTACTCAGAGGTTAGAATAAACAGGCTGTTGGGTATGAGAGAATGTGTATTACACAAGCTGATACTTGGTGCCTCGACCTTACAAGTTACAGGACTTCAATTGTACCTGTTTGGGTGCCAAGTGAGAAACCAATAGCATGTTAGACGTTTTTGATGTTTAGGCTCATCAATGTGAAGAATCATAAGGGGGCTGACCATTATACAGCACACACACCTTTAATTCTCTGATTTATATAAGAGTTTGTAAGGGTACTAGAGATCTTGAGGGTGGTCTTACAGGCAATACCACAATACAAAAGCCTGAATGTGCTCAGCTAATCTCATGACATTTCTCTGATTAGCATTTAATTTATGCTCAACAAGTACAGTTCCTCCTCTGCACCTGGACTCGAACCAGCATGTTCATGCATTATCCTGCTTTTATTTGATTTTATTCTATTTGATATATTTCATTTTGCTATATTTTATATCTATGTTTACTATTTTGCATATTTGCATATTTTGCTTCACTGCTTCTGTGAAGCTGAGTTGACATCAAGCAGCAAGCATTTATTTGCTGATGATGATGCTGCATTGTTACTTACAGACTGTTTAGGCTTCTGCATCAATTTGACAGCACAGTCTAGACCCTATGCAGACCCTAGTGCTATAGCCTAACGTGCACCTGTAACTACGTACCATGGGGACACAGAGTTGTGATTGGTCCACTTGATAGTAACGTGTTTCCACTTAAGCATTTCCTGCTGCTTCTTCATCTCTACAGTTTTCAAACTGTTGTTTTGGATCAATAAAGAACTGGTAATCTTAACTGAGGAGGTTTGGAGATACAGACATTTATATGACTCATGTCAGTTGCCATTGTTGAAAGTGAAGCAGCAGGTGGAAAGTGAAGCACCAAGTAGAAACAAAAATTAACCCGACAGATTCATAGTACTCTCTCTGCAGTACTATAAAAGTGCCTTAAGATGTGAATAATAAAAGAGCACAACACCATTTCAAAAATGTCTAGACTCACTCTTATCTATTGTGTTTACAATACAGTCTCTGAAATGCAGAGTAGAGTAGCTGCACTGCTTGAAATTTAATGAGATTTTAACAGCTGCTTTTCTATGGTGTTATCATAGAGTTTTCCTTTGAACCAAAAGTTACAAGCAACCAGCATCGCTAATACTCGTGCATGCTTTTTAAAAATCATATATGAGGGGAGACAAGATTTCAAGGTAAATGGGGCATTGTAAGGCATTTTTTTAGCTACTTGTCGCGTTCTCTTACCTGCAGTGAGAAGACGCAGCGTAGGCAGAGAGTGGCCATCACCACAGCCAGCAGCACAGTGGCTATGTTACGCACATCAACCAGTGATTCCACCAGTGGAATGCTGCCCACCTGCCAGTCGTAACACAGCACAATGGGGGCCAAGAGCAGCCAGGCATTAAAGGACAGCAGGTACGAGTATGTTAAGATCCTGTGAAAATGGGGGATAGTGGGCCGAGACAGAACAGAAGAGAAAGGGAATAAACGAAAGACAAAGTCTTGAATCATGCAGTAATACCATCAAAAGTTAAAATAATCTAAATAATCATCAGTCTTCATAAACACCCTGATAGTGTACATACTGAACAGTCTGGCCATTTAATGAGCAGGCTATGCATGATCCGTGATTAAACATTGATTGTTAGAGCTAAAGCCTAATCCAGTAAGCTTATGCCAAGTTTGATTCATTCTTTTGCTTTTGCTTTGCATGCAGTGTTTTAGTGCCCTGTTCTCCATCTCAATTTGTCAGACATTTTTTCACCACGGATTCAGGATTTGCTTGGCTGTCTGGTGTATTGATTTCTGTGTGCTTTAGTTAAAACAGCCAAGGCAGGTCCAGAGGCACCCTGGCAACAAACATTCATTGTACTTCCACTGATAGTATTCACCCTAGCTTCTAACTGACTACAGTAAAACCTTAAGGAAGTATAGGCTAACCCTAAGCACTAACCCTATCTGATACCACCATAAACAGCATTGATATTAATTTAAAACCAACTCCCAGAGCATGTCCACACAATGGCCTTTTATCATAATAAAGACAAATTCGAAATGGGAATTTCACTAATAAGAAGGTAATGAACCATGTCAATGTTTGTTTTGTCCAACAAGTATGAAGCAGAAGAGGTTAACATTGTTTGGCACTCAAATAGCTGAGTGGCTGGGGAACATGTTATTATTGCTAAAATTTGTTTCCTCTAGTCTTACTATACTGTACTGTAATATTACCTGGGGAGGTTTGGGTTCAAAAAAACAGCTTTGGGAACTTGAGTTAATACATTAGATTTCCTCTATATCCATGGTTAAGGTGTCTTGTCTTCCCAGCCACCTCCCATGGCTGCTCACTGGTCTAAGTGTGCCCACTTGGATGGCACAGAACCAACTTTTTGTATATGTACACTTAAACATGGCAACAGAATCAAATTGATTTGATTTGATTGTACAGGAGGAAGCATACATGCAATAGCCTGTTACTAGAATATGAGTATACCGACACAACTTCGGAATTTCACTCTGGGGCATGCTTCAAGTGATACGGAGGAAAAAAAATACCTCCATGTGAGACATTTTGTTGAAAACAACCTGTATGACTGCGTTGCTATGTTTGTTCATCACTACATAAAGCCCGCCCAAATGATTTGCTTGGGATGGCAGATCTTTGCCAAAACATAATCAGTTCCCAATGGAGCAACTCCAGACCAATTTTCCAACTTTCCCTGCTAACAAAAGGTTTGTTGGCAGGGAAAGAGAGGCTGGCTTCCAGGCTATGCATGTGGCTATGCATGTGGATATACTTTCACACTAAGCTCTCCTCTACCATAGCAATGTGAAACCTGTGAAACAGTCCACATAATATAAGCAAAACAGGTAAAGTAGAAAGCATGTGCTTATTACAAAAATACCAGCTTGTCTAGGTGAAACAATGGACTTGCTATATTTTTCCTCCATGGTCAAACTGGCGTGCGTATGCTGCCTTTCATCCCTTTTTCACTGTTGTGATTGGGCCAATATTATACATGAGCTACCTTGTTGCGCATGCTTGAAATGCTTGAAAAACCAAAAATACAAATCCTTATTTAAAGCATTGCATTAACAACTCCAGACAATTACTGTATTTGAAATGGTCCTGACTAAAGCCCCCGTTAATAGACTTAATGTCCAGATGGATATGGATGTCCAAAAAGTCAATAAATATTTAAGTGCATTTCTCCACAAAACTGTTCCTTGGTAACAGGTACCTTTTGATAAACTCAAATCCACAACCATGTTTCAACAAGTTGAATCAATAAGTTCTATAAAGATAGTTTTATCCTGTTTTAAGGTTTAGCAGTATTTCAAGACAAAATATTTCACTATTTGTTTGTTGTCGTCGTTTTCCTAAACTGATTTCCAGCAAATGTGAGCAGCCAAGAAAGTCAATTCTCCCTCCTAACACCAGCAAAGCCAGTCTCCAACACAAAAGACCCTGAACTTAAGTCACCATTGATTCCGCCAGAGGACATGTTGGACTGAATTCTGAACAGTAAGGCTGCTAAGACCTGCTGCAAGTTAGCCACTGATTTCCTCCAAGGCAGTTGGGGGAACAAGCTGAACTCCCTCTGGACACAGCAATAAAAACATGTCAGAAAAGCGAAAAGAAGCTAGTACTGGACCTCCATCTCGCAGATCCCTCCGCTGTCTCTTTTTGTTCCCCAACATCTGATTAGATTGGCTATTAAAGAGATTGACGGCAAGAGAGAGACATGGGAGTCTGAAATAAATATAGGTCCAGGTCAACAGGCATACAATGACTTGCAGAGGTTGTCACGAGCTCACACCCACAGAGATAATGCAGGTCTCCAATGTGAGGTGCTGACAGGCAGTTTAGTATGCAGTCCTCCTGCCATCCTCAGATGAGCCTGAATCATTAATTCAATCCTCTTTTTTTTCACATTTTTCAAGGCCATATAACCACAAACTGTGGCACATACACACACAGACAGAGGATCACAGGCATGCCGAGTAACAAAAGTTAAGAGCGGAAAATAGTGGTGAGGAATTGTGGAGCAGGAAAGAGAAAATGACTCATTTGTCAGGTGGTGTGTGGGTGCTCTGCTCTCGTGAGTCTCATCTGTAGGGAAGAAGATCCAGTCTTCAGGCGTGAAACAAAGCTCCTGGTTGTATTGCACCTCATCACAGATGAGGCACATCGCAATGATGCATGTCAAAAAGTAAAAGAAAGTAAAAGAATTTCAAAATTCTGGCTGACTCCAACACCCATGTGAGTTTTAATCATATTTGTTAAATGTCATCCAAACAGCTTAAGCCAAAGTCAAGGATGAGAGTTTCAGTTAAATTTAAGCAAACTTTTTCCATGTTAGAATCCTCCCAAATCATTTAAGAGCAATGACTGGCACTGATAGCTGATGGTTCTCTAGGTTCTTCAAGATAACAACCTGTCTGTGCATATATACAAATGTGCAAGGGAGGACTGGTGCAATAAGGAAGTCACCATTTTTACTACACTTTAAAAGAGATACTAAATAAACAAATAAATAATCACAGTTTCCTTACCAACAGACCACAAAGAGTCAGAATGGGTACCATAACATTTTCAACCACATGCACTATACCAACACTAACAGTAATAGTGAAGCCCCACAAGATTGTGTCCTGAGTCCCTCAACTAACATCCTCCACATCAATGACTGCATCACCACCTCACATCTATAGATCAATCTATCATTATTATTTGCCATTATATATTTGTAGTTAATTAACCATTTATCTTTTCTCTTTGTTAATTGACATTTGCCTTTGTGTTGTTTTCCTTTGACTAACATATAAAATGTTGATTTGCTTTAAGTGCTGGCACAGTAGACCACAATAACTTGAGCATGAGCGAGACACATGAATCGGGATGTGATCTGCAAATCCAATAAGCAATTCTATTGTCTCGCATGATTTAGCTTACACCATTATCTTGACCATTGTTGCCTTATATGGGGCCCGGTTACAAGACACCAAAACAGCTCCAGCCCACTGAAAGCTGTATAGATATTAACAGCAAATACTTTAAGTCCTGTAGATTGGAGCCAATGTGTATGACAGATGTTCCAGACGATCTCCAAATACCCTGTCTCCAGTTATTACTTTGTTCCTCGTTGAGCAGTTGAGCTTCACAATCCTCATCTTTCTCCAGGATCCAGCATATCCCGCTGATCCTCTTGTTCATTCATTTACTGTCAAGATGCCAGCATGAGCTATGACAGAATCTTTTTTTCTTTTCTTTTCTTTCTTTTTTTTTACATGTATTTATAGACTGATTAAAATCTCAGTGGAAAACACAGACCTTAAGTCAAATGTTTCATATAATATAGAGTATTGGTGTGAACAGTAGGTGTCACATTACCATGGCCTCAGAAAGGGGCACCTCTCATGTGATTCAATGATTATATTTTTAATTAGTTATTACTACTTTTTTTATCCTCTCTCCAGAGTAGGGCGAAGTGTTCAACTAACTCAGTTAATTAAAGTTTTTGTTTTTGAATAATGTGAAAAAGGCTTATATCACAAAATTGAGATGAAGTCTCCCTGTTGTCATCACCCTGTTGCACAACATGCAACAGGCCTCGTCTATCCCCCCAGATAGACGAGGCTGAAGATCATGAAGTAATGACGTGTTCATTGGACTGACAAGGATTGGAAGCGGTGCCATTGTTATTCTTCAGCTCAGCAGGGCTAACTTTATCACCAGAATACGAATGTTCACAAAAAGTGAAAATTCCAAGTACAACCTGTGTTTGATATTTATGGCATGACTTCACCTGAAATTGAGAAATTATAAAAAGGTCAAGATCCGGCACTCTGTAGTATGACCCTGATAAGGCCATGAGCTGAAACACGTCAATCTAATGAAGTTGTTTCACAAAACAAGTGCTGCCGGAGACGTGATCTCTCTAAAAGAAAAATAAATCAACACATGGATGATACTGTATTGTTGACAATGTGTGCCCTCAGAGCAAAGAGACCGTGGTGGTTACAGTAGATTTCAAAAGGCAGTAGTTGATGAGGATGAAATGTGACACTCCAGCCACCATCACGTATGACTCCATAATCCATCACACCAAAACTGTCATCAAACGCCCACCAAGGACAGAGAGGATACAGAGAGACCTGTGAGGTTCGATAAATATGATTTATCTCTCTCGCAAACACACGCACACGTATGTATAAACAGGGACGATTAATGACAGTCTAGATACTACTGCAATGAGTTATCTAAGACCTATCAGAGTCACAAACATTATGGATTATTACTACTGCATCTTAGATGGAGAGGAAATGCATAAATATTTAGTAACATGCAGAGATGAAGCCTTCCCTCTAACAATGTCAGAGTCTTCAAGGTTCACATCTCTCTCTACCAGCACACTACCGATGTCAAACGGCCAGGCAGGATGGATGGAGAACGCCCTGACAGACAAGCAGAAGCCGAGAATACTGGAGACTCAGCCAAACATCAGGGAGAAGGAATAACGGCAGGAGAACAGGAAGGCCAGAGTGGGAGATATAAGAATCTGCTATAAATTTCCCAGGTGGCCAAGGTGAAGAGTCATTTTTCACTGTTGCCGCACTAACGACAGATTATATGCATTCTCATCGCCAACGACAAGCACTGACACAGCTGAGAAGACCCATCCACACCTTGCTATTGTTACACATTTGTGTCTTTCAGAGAGAGAGCAGAGGTCAAGTCAACTGAGCTTTTACTATATTATTTCTCAGGTACATGTTTGACAACGTGGAATAAACATAGTTGGGCGGTGCTTTCCGGTGGGGCTTTGGAGAAAATGTCAATGCTGGCATCAGTTAGTGATGAAATCTAACCAGAAATCTACAGAAATAAAAACAAAACCAAGCTCTAGATGATGAAAATGCCATTAGTTTATGAGGCAGCTGTTAAAAAAACGGTAGAAGAAAAGGTAGAAGACCAAGTAATTCTAATTTAAATTATACTGTGTTGTTTGGAGACAAAATTAGATGCCGAGAGATTCATGACATTATTATTATTCACTCCTTTCACTGTCATAAGGTTATGCCTGATGGGTGTATACTGATGATATGACTAGTGGGCTAGACTTTGAATGACCACTGTCAAAATTGTCAAATGGCCATTTTTTCCCAAAGCTAGGGTGGTATTAAATATGGGTATAAAATGTTTGCTTTTTGAAATAAGCAAACTATTTTAATTTTAAATGGTCTTGTTTTTCTATAGTGCTTTTCAGTAACAGAGACACATCTACCCATTAGTTTTCATCAACACACATTCATGTACCAGTGCCAGGTACTGGGAGAAAAATCAATGTTTTAGCACACTTGAGAATGCAGTCCATGCTACGGGTTTGTGGACAAATAGCGCTACCTCACAAACACACAGCCACACACAGGCTGTCGCTCAGCTGTGCTGTGTACAATATTCATATTATTAACATTCAGTACACACTGTAAAAGCAATATCTTGGGTCAGGTAAATTTGGTGTACAGGTATACTGTATGTAGTGCCTGCAACAAGGGAAGCTGTTGGAATAAAAAAGTGTGTCCAGTGTGTGGTGTATCTGCAGTTATTTTTCCTATTGTTCCTGGTTCTCAAAGAGAAAGTGGAAAGTGGCCAGAGAAGCAGCAATGATTCTCTCTGCTTTTCTTACTTTTCACTGCACCCTGTTCTTATCCTGTTTTGTGGAAGCTCTGAACCACACAGTGAAGGATGTGCACAGGACAGAAAGTAGATAATCTGCTAGACCTTTGAAGAAGGAGAGAGAGGTTTTCTACTTCAGGTAGCCCCTTGAAGCCTGTAGACTCTGTTGGATATTGTGAAGGGGAGTACACTTTCATCTACACAGTCTTGAGCATGTTCACCTCCAGGTTGTTCTGCCTGCATGTTTACCTTCCACTGATAAGTAGATTTGTTGCCATCTTGGCTGAGTCCAATTACCATAGTGATGCCTGCAAACTTGAGTTTAGCAGCTGTGTTTAAAGGTAAAGACCTCAATGAGAAGCAAGTAGTTCCTTTTGGCATTTAGACTTCATGAGAAATTCTAGTGCGAACTCCAGGGAATTCTTCATAGGGTCCTCCAACTGCAGCATATACTGCAGCATATACACTAAGCATTCTGGGAGATGAATGGTAAGAGGCACTTTTCTTATTATTTTCAAATTTCGTCTGGCTGTTCGCACCATTCAATTAGCATGCACCCACACACAGTATGATCTCTACCCAGGAGAGATGAGCAGTCACACTGTGGGCGCTAACATTTCCGCTTTTCCACATTAACCACACCCACTCCGATACTTCTGACTGATCACAGAATAGTTACCAGACACTACACGAGAACAAAGTTCTGCTCACGTGATGTGTCCAGAACAAGGTGCAAGGACTCCCAAACAAGGGCTGCAAGAATAAAGTTCTTGCTTCTTGCAGGGTATGTCACAGACTTAAGCAACAGCCATCCAGCAGAGAAGATCCAAGGGAAGATTCGAATTGAGTTTTTCTACTTTTCGGGTCACATCCATAGTCTTTGTCTTTGGCACAAAGTTGGCTCTTTCTGATTGTGAATGATGGTTCGTTATTATTTCATGTGCAGAAGATCAGTCTTCCAACAAAACTTTCTGATTAATGATGTCAGGCAGTTTTTGCTGTGGTGTGTTTAATTAATTAGCAGAAGAGTGACTACAGAGGCAAAGAGAAAGGCTACAGAAATGGCATGTCACTACTAGATTTGATGGGACTACAAAAACTCTGATTGTCTACAAATGTTACGGAGTGAGACTTCTTTTACTTAATGAAAAAGAAAAACAAAAAAACATTGTACTTGACACAAAAGTCACATCACTGCGTAATCCGCTGTTGGACTCACAGCCCTGGAGCTTTGCTGTATGACATACCCCTCTCTCTCTCAGCTTCTGTGAACTCCAAATAAAGGCCTTTATCTTAGAAAAATGCAAGAAACAAATGAGCACATATAGGGGCTGACTGAAGTATCCGGAAAACTTATCCAGTACCCAGAATATAGCTGTGTTTCATTTTCAACTGCCACAGTGATTTGACACGCTGTCTGAAATATTGTAATCAATAAAACTCTTATGACAGGATAGACAACAGCTTCATTTTAGGTTTTAAAGCATGCACTGATATTAATGCCACTGTATATAGTTGAGCATGCATTATTGTCATTACTGTGTGCGTGTCCTGACCTGGTAAACAAGTGAGGTGAGAATGAGGCCGGGTTGTCCTGTTCAGAGAAAAGAGGCATGGATCCTCCCATCAGCCACAGCCGGACAGACATGATCATCACCACCTGGAGAACGAAGGGGGAAACATCTCAGTAATCCAACAGTCTACTTTTATGGGATAGCTAAAGGAAGCCTGACCAACTATTGCAAACTAAAAACAAACATAATATTCAAATGACATTAAATGGAAAAGCACATAAGGAGATGAGACTAAGCAACAAGCCCTTAGTAGCATTAACATTTGATGACACTCTTTATAGCTGAGACATGTTCAATTTGCCTTTCATGTTTGTTATATTTATCTTGCAACTAAGATGAATGGGAAATTAAGGAATATGGACACTTTTATGACTAAATCTCAGTATAAGACATAACGAACAACAGCGTAACAAACAAGCTTTGAGATTGTTTGAGACTGAGATTCAGCAATATCAGAACCTGCTTTATAGACTGATCAGCCACAACATTAAAACCACTGACAGGAGAAATTAATAACATTGAGCATCTAGTGACAATTCAATGTTCTGCTGGGAAACTTAAGGACCTGGCATTCATGTGGATGTTACTTGTGTACATGTACCACCCACCTAGACCAGACCAGACACCCCCACCCCGTAGCAATGACACACACAAAAACGGCTTAGGACAACTCAATAAACAAGAAAAACAGCACAAGCTGTTGACCTGCTCTCCAAATTCAGAGGCCAAAGAGGCCCCTCCCCTCAACCCAAAGGCCCCCACTAACAATATTCTGTTGCTAGACACCACAGGACACCGTCAGAAGACCCATGTCCATTCTCTGATGAGTCACAACTGTTTTGGAGGAACAATGGAGACCTACACAACATTAGGAAGGTGGTCATGATGTTATACTTGATTGAGCTTTACAGGTCTATGGATACAATGTGTATATCATGTGTTCACAATTGGTAGGCATCCTCTTAAACAAGATCAACAGCAATAAAAGAAATAAATACTTACATAACCAGAGATGAGGCCGGCTCGCTTGATGAAGGGGCAGGAAATCTGGAGGAGGTCCCTGAGTCTTGAGGCAGACAGGTGACTGAGGGACAGACAGGACAGACAGATAAAGGTCAGACGGACGCATTCTTTTACCCGTGGACTTAAGCCCTTACAGTAGACAACAGTGCATTCCAAAAACATGGCATGGTAGAGATGAAAGTAAAATGGTTAGAACCGTCTTCTACCACCTTCTTCTTCCCTTCTACCTTATTAGGAGGCTCAATAATAATACTGCAACAAGTCATTTAATTACAACAACATTCCACCATTGCCGGCTTGTACAAGGGCATTTTGTACTTTTGTGTGGAATTAATATAAGTGAGGCTAAACTCACTTTAAAGCCCCTTTAGCCCCATGCAGAAGCAATAAAAGAACCCTGATTTAGTTTGACTCTCAAGACTCTCATATCAGCAAGAAAACGTCTGCCTGTAAGAAGAATCACAGCAGCTGTCAGGCAGAGGGAACCGCTTGCTGGAAGCTAAGATCACTTTTGGGAGCCAGCTGATCAAAGAAAGATGCTTAAGAATTCTGTTGCATACAGAGAAGCTCAAAACAACAACAAACAGAATGACGGCGGAGGAGGAGGAGGCAGCAGTAGTGAAGCTGCCGTCCTGATTAGAGGGGAGACTGCGAGGAGCACACTCACTGGCACCCTTTATTGTTAACATAAGTAATCACTTCTTAAGGAAAGCACTTTTTAAAAATGACAGATGACACAGTATTTCTTTCACAAGCAATAAAAGGAACCCAATGTAAGAACAAGAGTGAGAAAAGCATTAAAAGCAGACATGGACAAACAAACCATTGATTTGCAAAGTCAGAAAGGGTTCACATCCTGAACCTAACATCTGAAGATAGAGGAATGATGGAGTATAAAGTATAAACGTTTTCTTCATCTATGAATGAAACAATGCTGTGTTTAATTATGCTGCCCTCCATGGCGCTGGAACAACACTGGGCAGTGCCTTCAACAGTCGACTGCTTCAACTACACTGAAAGATGAAAGATAGATATGCCTTTATTGTCCCATGAGGGAAATTCATTTTCACAGTCTGTCACAAGCAACATATAAAACAACATGTAGACATCACCAACATTGAACCGCATGAATACATAAAACAAACACATCACCAACACTGAGCCAAAACACCACCAGACACTTTACAGCATATACAAATACACACACCGGACAACCAACACTTAGGACACACTCAGGAGGGCTGGGTACAAACAGGGCTACTGGGGGAGGCTGTTGAGTGCAGACTGGACAAAGCTTTTGTTGAAGCGGGCCCATCGCCATCTCAGAGTCCTGTACCTGCGACAAGGCGGCAGCAGTGTGAAGTGTGGGTGAGTGGGGTCGTTTGTTATTGTCTGTGCCAGGCGCGTGGCTGAGGTTGAGCCCGGGGAAGGAGTATTACTGCAAGTCACCCAAGCACTGTAGAGCTGAATTTTCTGATTGTTTGTCGGACTATCCTATTGTGTTTTTTTTTTCTCCTGTATCAGTTTAAACGCACCCTATGGTGAAATCTAAAAAAAGATTAAATGTGGATGTCACAAACTACTAAAGCACATAATACAATTTGAAGATTTGAAGCACATGTTTACACAGCATCTAATTTACCCAGGGACGCCTGGTATAAATGGGCTAACAGGGCTAAGCCCTCCCAAGCTAACACAAAAAAAGATCTCATCTCATCTTCTACTACTGCTTTTCCTCACTAGGGTCACGGGGGTTGCTGGGGCTTATCCCAGCCATCATTGGGCGAGAGGTGGGGTACACCCTGGACAGGTCACCAGCCTATCGCAGGACTAACACAGAGACAAACAACCATTCACACTGACACTCACACCTTTAGGGTCACCAATTAGCCTAATGAGCATGTCTTAGGAAACCAGAGTACCAGGAGAAACCCCACGCAGACACAGGGAGAACATAAAAACTCTAGTATGTATGAGAAAATGATTTTTTAAATAACTTACAACAGACTGTTTTCAGTAACAAGAAGTCCAGTCCACCAAAAAGTCAAAAGACAAACATAAAATATGCCTAAATGGGCATTATTTTGCAATCCCAAAGCATAGAGTCAGCTTTCATTCACTTAATACTTGTAAGTTATCGCCCCCATCATTCATCATTCACTGATCATTTGGGCTAAATCCAGTCAGCCCTCAGGCCGCTCGTCATTGGTCAAAAATGCTGCCGGTGCCAGAGTGGGAGGAGGGAGAAGAAGCTAGGGTTAATAACTCAAATAACTCAAAATGACAAATGGCATAATCGTAAGTTTTTTGTTTCTTATTTTGAAAGAAATGGCAGACTAACACCAATGCACTTCTCTGTTTTCTGTACCTGCTTTTTGGAGGAGATACAGCATACACCCAACAAGGAATTGTGGATTTGAAACATTTGTCGGACAAAATTAGAAAACATGGATGCAGCGTAACTCACATCAAAAACAGTGTTAAGCAGTCCATGTTATGATTTTTTTTTTTTTTCATTTTTTTGTTAATATTTGAAGTTGCACTTTTTCATTTCACATATTTTGCACGAAACCACCACCTGAGTCTGTTAAAACTGGGTACTCTGCTAAAGCTACATATTCTGAGTCTTTTTGAAACTACTTCTCAGTTGTTGGACTTTTTTATTTGGTATTTGTGCATGAAAGCTCTGTTGAGTCTGTTAAAAAAGGCTGAAGTTAAAGAGTTCTGGTTTGAATTAAAATGCATCTAACTGAGGGTAAAAGGGAATAGTTCCCTCTCTAGCATCGCCACTTGCTGATCGTTTTGGTTTATCATTACATTTGTTTTTTTGGTTTTCATACTGTGATAATATGTTCTACTATCTCAGGTTCAAACTGCACAGTCTTTCCATTCAATAAATTTGAGAAGTTGAAAAATGTTCTTTGATTTGGGCCACAGCTTGTCATTAATGGGTGATTAAGGGGTCCTGAAGCCAGACCAGCTGAGAACCACTGATGTAGAGCACTAAAGAAGTATAGTGTGCCTGTAATTGATGTAACTGTGTGTATTGTAGATGGATTCCTTTTGCTGCTGTCTTAACTATTTAATTGGTATTATGCATTTCTTAGCCCACCCACCAAATTTCACCACCAGCTGCCACTGAATTTACCCCAGCTAACAATTTGGCCCAGCTGTGTGTCTGAACTTAATCCTTCACACAGCTCTTTTATGTGAAGGTCCACAACAGATGTATTGTTTCCTCTGGCTCCCTGCAACTAAAATAAGCTGAAAGCTTGGAAGCATTCAGTTTGTTGTACTCAGCTAGTGAAAATTGTACAACACACCTGAAATTTGTGCTTTCAATCTCGATTCTGTTGACGAGTCTCAAATCGCCTCAATAGCTACGGAACATTGTGAATAAACTTCAGTTGTTTGGCATCACTGATGTGTCTGCTTTCCCGCAGTTTCAAGGTCTTGCAGGTCAGCATCCATCCAGCCTTATTTTTATTGATCCAGCTTCCATTCTACCCTGCAGCCAAGGTCATTTATGAACCCTCTGCCCTCGGCCACACACACTCCAGTCCATTAGCCTGTGTTAGAAACTAAAGAAGAAGCTCTGATGGCAGAACAAAAGCAGCAAGAGAATAAGATGAGAGTGACAGGATCAGACAGATAGGTAGAGAGAGGAAAGCATGGAGAATCCATTCACCACCCCACCGCTTTGAGATGCTCCCCTTGTGTAGAGCTTTCAAAGATTCACTGAAATGGCGATAGGAGAGATCTCACAGGATTTCTACACATATTCTGTCTCGTCTGTTTTATCTCTTCCCCGCTCTCCTTTTGCTCTCATTCCTTTTCTCTTTTTCTATATTTGTCTTCAACAAAGTCTTTGTTCTGTCTCTTCTGCTGAGCTTTGCTGCTCTGAGAGACAGAATGACAAAGAGAAGTCTGACTCTGCAGATACTATATTGCCTCGGTTACCGTGAACGAGTTCTGTTGCAGTTTTTCCCCACTGATTAGAAATGAACTTGTTTCTAGAGAGGAACGGTGTGCCTGACAAAATATTAAGAATGAGGTAGTCATTAGAGACTCAAGACATGCAAATAGAATGATAGTAATAAATAAAAGATTATTACTATCATTCTGTTTACATCTCTTGATGTAGCAGTTTTAGATGACTGAAATGTGGACTTCCATTCAAGAATTCCATTCACAAACTAGGTATGGTCAAAGATCTATTTTAATTCCATTTCCATTTACCCCGCTTTTACTCAGCAT
Source organism: Mugil cephalus (assembly GCF_022458985.1). Classification (NCBI taxonomy): domain Eukaryota; kingdom Metazoa; phylum Chordata; class Actinopteri; order Mugiliformes; family Mugilidae; genus Mugil; species Mugil cephalus. The sequence continues at coordinate 18,567,312 of NC_061791.1, read as the reverse complement.
TTCTTAAAGTTCTTTAGCGTGGTGTAATGTACATGTACGCAGGATGATGGTAGTTTGAAGCAGTGGTTTTCAGTGAGTCACCCTAAGACATCAAAATATACGTACATTTTGTTTAGTTTAACATCTGCTATTTGTTTCCAGTTTTATTTTGATTTCAGGTTCTGCCTTTGTTCCCAGTCTTGAATATTCCATTGCTGTTTTCCCCTGTAGTCAACCCTGTGTATAAAACCCTTGTCATTTCCTAGTTTGTATGTCCTTGATTTATTTTATTATTCCCTCGTGTCTTAGTCCCAATGCAGGAAGTGAGTCAAGGCAATAGGCAAACGAGAAATGCTTCAGAGCACAGAGGAGTAGATTATCATAGAGGCACACAGCTGCTCATAGTATTTCAATTATATTTCTATTGTCATTCTGTCCTTCTAAAAATACTCCCAACACCACCTCTATGACAAACTATTTCAGACTTCACTACACACAAATGTAGTTTTAACTACATGTTCGCTGTGATCTCAGGTACTGTGATGCCACTGAGGAAATAAACTTGTATTGATCACACAATGTTTAACTGCTACAGTCAGAGATAATAACAGGTCACGATTTAATATGGTGCTGCGTCTAATGTATTGCAAAAAAACATGATGAAAAACTGTGTTGATTGTGTCTATGTAATTGGGGTTTACACGTTTAATATGGGTGGTTGATTAAGACAAGGATCCCTGTCAACCTGTCACCCTGCACATATATATTATAACACTCAAGATGATCATTTGTTGATTTTTATATGTAGTCCCCAATTTGAAAGGCTAAACTGCACTGGAATAAAAAGCTGTTTTATGCATTGATGTGGGCCACTACTACTCAAGTTTATTTGGTTAGGTAAGTTGATCTGCATTTTGGACAGGGCTCAAAAAATAAGGAAAGCAATCGGAGAGGCCCTAGCCCTAGCCCTAGCCCTAGCCCTAACCCTAGCCCTAGCCCTAACCGCTAACCCTGGCATCAACTGTAAATCACAGTGGAGGCAGTTTGATACATGAGTATGCACGGCTTCCAATGGCAATGTGCTACTAGAGCATAAAGGAGAACTTCTGAAATGCAAAAAAATATCCTGTCTGCTCAGAAACAGACAACTTAAACAACGTTTACTGGACGGGGCTTCAGTACAGATAGACAATGAGCAGGACAACATGCTGTGAAGGTAACTGAAGAGCTGTTGCATGTAAAAAAGGGACCATTTTGATCTTAGAGCCTGAAACTCCCAGAGCAAGCTTGAGATGACAGTGGCATGGAGAAACTCCCTTTTAAAAGGAAGAAACTTTGACCCAGCTTATATGTAGGGGGCCCACATGCTTGAGAGTTGCCGGTTATAGAGGAAGAAGAAAAGAGATGGGACAGAAGAAAAGAGAGGTGAAGAGAGCAGCAGTAGCAGACAGATCAGTTCATACATACATCTCAGTAAATCATACATGTATACATACATACATGTGTATGGTCATGATGCAAACAACAGTACATGGGGGTTGTGCTTGCTAAACTGGCGATTAATAAGGAATAAAAAGAACAGATGGAAAAGTATTAATTGCGGAAAAGATAAGTGGGTATATGGTGTGCTCATAAATCTGGTGTTGGAGCATAAATAAACATAGAGACAAACCTTGACTATAAGTCTTAACAAAAATGAGGAATGATTTCTATAGATGTTCCATGGCCAGGCCTTGACTTTTAGCCAGAATGCTGGCAAAGACATTATATCAAACATACTGCACTGTCCAGCCCACCATCATTTGAAAGATTGAGGGGTGGATGCTCCCAGGCTGATATGGAAGATTCATTCACAAATACGTCATGGAGCCATTGCAAATCTTGGGTCATCTACTGTATGAAGTAAAGGTCAAATTTTCTGGAGTCCAGGTGCATGCGTAGAGGCTGGAATAAGGATGATCTGAATTCCATGAAACATTAGCTGAGTTCGCCCCCGAAGTGGTAAATTGAGTTCAATTGAGTGCAAGTTTATCATGTCACCCAGATGTGAAGTGTTGACTTTTTCTCTGAAAGAAATCTCTGTAACGGGGGAGAGAGACTGTGCTAAGTTCAGTGTACCTTATGATGTTGAATTTATTCATTAATTATTACCTAATCAATTTGTCTTTTCACCACCTGGCAGCATACACACACATATACATATATATATAGTTTAAGGGTTCTATGCAGTATCTTAGCTAAGACATTTGCGATAATTTAAACTGTTTAAAAATTACACATTACACTTTGGATTACGACTACGATGCTAGTTTAACAGGTGTGTTGCATTAATTACGTGCTGCTCTGTGGCTACTGAGGAAACGTCGTGAGCTGTAACGTGAACACATCTCTTCTAGGTCGGATGCATTCAAATCCACGTCCCTGAAGCTGAGGGAGAAGGCTGAAAATGCAAAGCATCTTACTACACCCTTGGGAAAAATCACTCAGATGGAGCAACACTGAGAAGATTGGTTTCACGCTGGCAAAAATGAGACGCCTCCCCAGCCACCCAAACGCTCACAGAGAGAGGGAGAGAACAGACAGATGTTGTTGGTGTCTTAGGACCCGGGCCTCAACGTTTGAGACCATGGGAAAGGCAATTCTATGTATATGCATAACAGGATGCTAATTTACCATGACAACTGTGACCGTGCCAACAACGGAGGATGAATGAAGGGGAGGGAAGTGTGTTTTTCGCGGGGAGGCGTGGCGAAAGTTAGACAGAAAATTGAGTTTTTCAGATTCTTCTGAAGACACAATGTGGACTTCTTCGCCCAAATGAAAAGTAGACAATGAGAGACACAAATGCACAGGCACGCAGACGGAATCCCACTGACTGATAGCACCTTATTTGTGGATTAAGTCCAACAACTCTGGTTGCACCAGACTCTCTCCTCTGCTTTCTAAACAGCAGCTCAGCTGAAGCACCAGTGTTTCACTCCAAACTAAAATTCTTCACATTCCTCGCCCTGAGTGGCATTTCCTCTCATCTTCCTCACTGGGCGCCACAGTTATTTACGTCACATGCCACTGCCATCCACATTGACCTAGAACGCAACAAGACCAGCACAAAAGATCCCAGTCTTAAACTAAGACAGTGAATCTGGGGCAAGGATGACCTGTGGCAGACTATAGTTGTGTTTCCATTACATTTTTTTGCAAAATAAAATCGTAAAAGCGTTTCCATTGTTAAGGTGTTTTGCGAATGAGCTGTATCTCTCATAAAGTCTCGTCTCACGATATCCCATAATTCTCTTAAATTCTTGTCACTAAAGACTTCACTTTGGGGAAGATTGACTTCAAATGAACCAGTCACATGACCCCCTGCGTCGTCTACAGTGACAAGGAATTGCAGAAAAAGTGTTTCCATCGCACTTTCGCTATACATTTTCATATCGATGTCTGTAAACGAAAAAGTGATACTTTACAGTTTTTTTTGTTTTTTTAGGTGTTTATATCACCAGTTTTTATTGCAATACTTAGGTTTTGCCCATTTCTAGGCGTAACACAGAATATGACTGTGCCACTCTCCCTATCAGTTGTTTTATGTTGTGATAATGACTGAAGGAGTTCCCAAAACACTGACCTGACATCAATTACTGTGTATTTGATAAAATGCTTCCACGTGTGGACCATATCCAATAGTACTTTTAATCTATATGATGTTCTAGAATTGTTGACTCTTAATAATAATACAGACTATACTAACTATACTATACTTTGGTTGGGCCAGAGTGAATCATGAGGACAGTCCCAAGGCCTGTGCTGTTAGACCTCAGAACCAGCTAACTGAGGGAACTCCTCTCCTCTTGATGGTGGAGTAATTTGTCATGGTAGGCGCTGAAGTCATTTGTTTTGTTTTGTTTGTAGTATTTTTGCACCCTAATTAAAAGAGGAAATTGGCCTGAATACTGTAGCTGGGTGGACTGTGATATATCTCTTGCCAATCTCAGCACAGCTCTGTCTCTCTCCCTCTCTCTTGCTCTGAGGTGATATCATGCCATGCAATGTCTTATGATGTGTGATGTATTGTGAAGGGCTGCTCTGAGGCAGTCACAGAGCTGAAACGCTTCACAGCGCTCTGACACTTACAAAATCAACACTCTGCCAGCAAATTATCTGTGTATGGGTGTGTATGGGGGGGTGACCTTTTTTTTTCATTTAACTGGCTACGAAACCCACTGAATGCCTAGCACATTAACAACGTGCCAACCAAATCTGAAGACTTTTGCCGTCGAACTGCTGTCAGTCTTCAAACTGTGGCATCACCAAGGTAGCAACAACACTGGCGCTTTATGAAGGGTGAGAAAATTTCTCAAGATAATATTCACAACACATAGTTATTAAAATAGCTTTAATTGTCTAAATTTAACCAAAGTGTTATATAAGGCTTGCAGATTGTTAAGTTTTACAATAATCTAATAAAAAGGATCTAGTGTGTTTTTTTTAGTGTGTATGTGTTAATTAGAACGTATTTCAGATGTGACTATCGAGTTTAGTTGACATCAGACGAATGAAAAAACAGAATGGTTTAAGTGTACATTGAAGGCAGGGGTTGGTTGGTTGGTAGGTTGGTTGGTAGGTCACACACACCCAGACCATAATGAGAACGCATTTGAGATGCAGTTACTCAGACCACATTTGGAGGTGACCTGGGCCACTTGTGGCCGTATTCCTAATATACTGTAAACACACACACATCATGTCCAGGAGCACAGACCACTCAACTGATGTCTTCTTACAAAACAGTTTCTCCTCCTTCATTCAGGTGAAACCATTGGCTTGTCATACGTGATGTCTGCTCGATTGTATAGGGAGCCCTTTTGATTTTTTTTTTTCCTTTGGTGGTTTACACTCTTCTTCTCTTCCTCTATATCCTCTTCTCTTACAACAACTACCTTCATGTCCTCCTTCACTACATCCCTAAACCTCCTCTTTGGTCTTCCTCTAGACCTCCTGTCTGACAGCTCTAACCTCAGCATTCCTCAACCATGTACTATCCCTCCTCTGAACATGTTTAAACCATCTCATCCTCACAACACACCTGACACCTTTCTCCACCCATTCCATCATGCCCACATGCATCCATTCGTCTCTTTTCCACACACCCTTTTGCTCTGGATTGTTGTCCCTAAGTACCTAAAGACCAGCACCTTCTGTACCTCAGTTCCCTGTAATCTTGTCGTTCCACTTCAGTCCCTTTCATTCACACATGTATAAACTAACTAAATTAATAAAAAATACTGAGTATAAGTTGAATCTGTGTAACACTGTCATATGGTTCCCAAGTCATGTGCTCATGTTGTATTCCACAATTTGTATTATCCCCACATCAGGACACACATACAGCAAACAACATTTATGGTTCTGAAAGAGTGGTAGTGAACCAGACGGCTCCTGTTCTCACAGTATTCTACTCTAAATGGTGCCACTCTCTATTTGCAACTGAATGAATCTCAGAGGGTGTCTCGAGCACCTGGAGAAAAAATTTAATGGCAGGTGTTACGATGGGTCATGGGCCGCGACAAAAACCTAAGATGCACAGTAACATAACGTTAAAGAAAATGTATTTATAATAACCAAGGATAAACAATGATAACATACCACATAGATGGGGTGTGAATGTCAGTGGTTATCAGTGTCTGCTGATGGATGAATGTCTTTGCGTAAAATGTGAAGTGTTGGACGAAGTAATATAATTAGAAATCAGGCCAAAGTCAATCAAACGAAACATTGCACTCTCAGGATGGAACAAAAGACAAAGAGAGAGAGAAAGATGACAGCATTCTTAAATGGGCAAATGGGCCACCCACTGGCAGACTGGCCAGGTGCTCCCAGTTCTATTAATTAGGCTCCGCCCACCAGCCAGTTACCTGCAAGACAAAACACACACACACACAAACACAGGACCTGCTTGGCAGGAGGCCGTCACACAGGCCTGAACACACATAGGTAAAGCTGGATGCATGTGATCCAGTCACTGTTAATATTAGGTCTGAAAATCACCACACACACACAGATATAAAGAAAAGTCAAAAGACCTGTATTCAAGTAAATGGCCAGTTCTTGGTACAATTTTATAAGTACCTCTGTCCTGGAATCAGAACTAGAAAGGGTTAAGTGGTGGTCTTGTTCTTTTATACAGCTTATTTTCTACTCTTTATCTATGGATACTCAGCACTTTCAGTAACACATCTGCACATTTATTCACATAAGCACACACTCATTCACACACACCACCAAACAACTGGGGGAGCAACTGGGGGTTCAGTGTCTTGCTCGAGGGCATGTGGCATGTTCCAGGGATCAAACCGCCAATCCTCTGGTCTGTGGACAACCCAACCAACTCTACCTACTGAGACAATGGCAAGACTCAAAATTCAAACAAAAAAAGTTTGAAATCTATGATGGTTTGTTTTATTTAATTGTACTCTGATTAAAAATGTTGCTGTTGTTGCTTTAAATGCACTTTTTAACATAATCTAATATAATATTTTGTTATAATCATCCCCTTCCACCACCAATTCATGATATTTTGCATCATGACAAGGGTTGTGTGCGCTGGAGAGTACACACACCCTGCCAAAATCACATTCATCCGGCCTGCCAGATTTGGCTAAATTTGTACTGCATTAAACCCAGGAGAGGATTACTATCAGCCATCATTATGGGCCTGTGACCTCAGAGCTCTGCTGGAGAACAGGCCAAACACTGATCAGTATTATACAGCAAGAGCTTTAGCGAGTGCTGAGTGTGTGTGTTCTTCCCCTAAAGATACAGCCTGAAGTGCCTGAAGAATCTGCTCATTAATCACAGAGATACTCTCTCAAACACACACACATTCTCCCAATCTGTCCAGTGAAGGCTCCGAAGCAGTTCCTCAGAGTTGCACAAAGAACACTGTCTTCATATTAAAGCAATCCATCTTCACTAACCTTTGATTTTATTGAGGATCTTTATGGAGAAAACACGCTGCTTTTCTATTTCTAATCTCCTGAATCCATGAAAGCGAGAGGCAGTCCACGCTGCAGGGACAAGGCACATGTTCACATCGAATTTGTAAAAAATAGAATTTATATTCATAAGGGTCAAGCCCCACCCTCAACCTCAACACTGTGCTTTACCATCTGCCTGCAGAAAGACCACCACAAGAGTGGGGGAAGCTGAAACTCAAAGGCCTCCATGAGCGAAGATAATGCTGTTGAACCAGACTTTGAACAAACCATGTGAACTCTGCTTCTTCATACTGAGTTGGATTATATTCATTGACCTATGTAATTTTAAATTAGAATATTGGAATATTATTAACTAAATTTCAAATAAGCAAAACAAAATTACTTGTCACCACATAACAATGTAGCACATTGGTCACAGGTGTACTGCAGAGCAGCATTTTCGTGGCCAGTGCAGGCTTTTAATCACATCAGTTCTACATCTGAAGATGTGCCTGAAGCTGCTGATGTTGAAGAATAAGTTTTGTGCCATTCATTTTGCTGATGCTTATGAGGTTAGCACAAGCAGTCGAGGCATAAAAATGAAGAAGCCAATTGGAGAATGTGTCGTGCCAAGATGCATCCAAATAGTGGTCTCAAACTGCCTCATCAGTCCTAACCTTAGAAATATGGCCATCGTCTCTCCATTTTCTTTTTTTTTAAGAGACTGGTAGTCGCCATGTCATGTCACATCCTGTTTCTATAGTGACAAATAACTAACTAAAATGAAACTTATCCAGAAACCCAACATTTGTTCTGTAATTTGTATTTGTATTTTAGGGTTTTAGTTTTGCTCAAGTCCAATCCACTAACATGAAGGGGGTGGAGTTTATGACCTAAACTGGAGCTGTTCCTCCATCAACCCTTATGCAGGCTATGGTCCTAACCTTGGGCTTGCGACCCTGCTGATATAAATGGAAAAGTAGTTTTCTAGCCAATCTTTCCAAACAGGCTCTTCTGTGAAACGTAAGGATTGCCCAGCTGTGGCCCTGACTTGAAGAAGCAATGAGCAAGTAACGAAATTTCCAGAAACAATTTTAAAAGTCCCACAAAAAAATCTGCAGGTGCATCACCTGAGTGTCTAGCTTCAACCACAAAACTAGCCGAGATGTCAGTGAAGTTACCAAAAGCTACAGATCCTGGTGATTAGTGATTTGTGATTAGTGTTTATTTTGCCGACAAATTTGAGATTGGCAGTCTAACAGTTGAAACAAGTGCCTCAAAATATCAAGAATAAGATGTACTGGGATTAAATGTAACAGATAATGCTCAATATATATTTCTATTACAAACTGATCAGACTTGGAAATTTCTGAAGCAGACCAAAATAGTTTGAGCTTCTACATGTGATGCTAATAATATCCTAGTCACTTAAAATACACTGTGTATACTAAATACAATGGAGCATATCATCTTCAAGGGAAACAAGTCACTTTTCCTTGTTACTTGAGCATGACTGATTTGTCAAAAACTTGTTTTTTTTGGTTTTGGTTTTGTTTCTTGAAGATAATTAGCTTCTTTAATAGAATAACACACCAAGCATTGAATGGTGAGTGAGTGGGAAATGTATTATAACTTGGAAGTGGTGCTTCAAAACAATATAGCTGTGAACCACAGATGTAAAAAAACAAGTGGACACCATGACAGCTCCTAAAAAGTGATGCTAAACCATATGGAGCTTCCCCTGGTGGCTGGCGTCGGTATAAATCATTTTGAAGGACTGCTTCCATCATTTTAGGTAGGTAATATAATACTGATTACATTCAATGTATGTGTTCAATGATGTAAATGTTCATTTTTCTGAGAAGTTTCACTTTAGTTACGATGTGTCATCACGATGATTTACTGTTGCCATGGACAACCGCCTAGCAGACAGGTCACGTAGGACCCTGGCAGTAGGAAAAAGAAATGAACACAGAAGAACAGTGTATAATAAAACATTTCTTTGTAACTGGCGTTGGTGGAGTGGAGTATAGTATTAATCAAACGAAAGTGCCAGTGGAAGTGTGGGCGGGCCATCGATCACTCCACTCTCGTACAGTACTGTACAAACTCTGGTTCCAAAATCACAGGATGGCATCGCTCATATACCCAGCATGCTAGTTTGGTGGAGATGCATCTGCAGTAAGGATGCAACTGAGAGCAAATCACTCCCACTACATTTGGTGACTTGTGAGCACATTCTTCAAGTTTTGCTTCAGTCCCAGGTAGTGTGAGTTGGCTCCAGTGTGTGTAAAGCAGCCCCCTGCACTGGTTACTTGGACAGTCCTAGTCTCTAAAAACACAGCACTGACCATTTTATGCAACTCTGGGTTTCAGACATTGGGCGACATATCACAATATTCATCTGTACATAAAGTCTGTATACCCTTAGTCTAACAAATGTTTGGCAAATCTGGGTGTGTGTCTGAAGTGCGTTTGAATTACACATTGATTGTAAAGTAAAAACTAGTAATATCTTTTAAGGAGGTGCTACAGTTGGGTTTTGCTCTACTTTTTGCTCTCCTGCTGCTAAAAAGATCTCCACATTATTCCGCCTTTGCTGTTTTCACGCTGAGCCAAGCAAAGTCAGCATAATTGGCGCACCAGTGTAAACTTTCCAATTTTCCACAATCACAAAAAACTGTAATTGTAACATGGCACAACCTTTATTCTAAGGAGGCTATATGAAGAGTTAATGGACCTTTGCCTAACTACATGAGCAGTCATTTCTGTGTGAATATGACTGTGGACTAAATGAGGGATAAAAAGTTAACTGGTACAATTAAACTGAGTAATATATGGCCATTAAAGCACTGAAAATGTGTGAGATGGGTTGTGCAATGCTAACAAAAGATCAAGAGAAACTGAAGAAGCATTCTGGTGAGTAATGAGTGAGAGTCAGAGCAGACAGAGCCAGAGTCTCTGTTCATCCTCACGCCTTTAAAAACAAAACGCCTCTCACATCTCCCTGATGTCCTCATTATAGCCCCGTATGCTCCTGAGCCAGCAGGAAACACAGGGTTAGGTAAGGAAAAAAGGGAATGAGATATGCAGATTGTAAGAGACGTGAAGTGGGAATGAGAGAAACAAGGCAAATAAAGAAGGATGGAATGCAGGAGAAGACTGCTGCATAGTAAATGTTGGAGGGAGAGGACAGACAAAAGCCATGGCAGAGACAGGAGAAAGGGAAATAGAAATGCATTTTTCAGGTCAAAGAGGACTTTGCTTCTGCTGTGCAGAATCAGGTTTCATTATTTTAACCTTATCCAGCGCCATCCAGTCACAAATACCTCTATTGCCCTCTTAAGTGCCGTTAAATGAAAACTCAGGCTCAAAGGTATAAGCAATGTATTATGGAGGTGTGGAAACCATACAGTAGCTTCTCAGTCCATAATCAGCACCATCCAGTGACGGTCTGTGTAGTTCAAGTGAGTAAAACCCTAGCAGGAAAGTGCTTGTTGTATCTGCATATTCATAAAGAAAAGGCTGGAGATGGCAGAGCTGATTTTGATTCATGCTGTGAATCATAAAACCAAAGTCAAAGATTTTAACTACAAATTTCTGCTGATGTAGCAACATGTGGGTGGTTGGTTTGTCCGTGGGTGTCACAGTTTCTTGTCTAAATAAATCCTTTCAAGTGGAGCTTGGTGAAATAAAACCGCATCACAAGTGGTTCCACATTCTATGATATCATATCTCTTTTACAGCTGTTTCCATCAAGGGGATCGCAGTGGCTGCTAATTGGGATGCAATCAAAACAGCCTCACTATAAGCAATCCCTATCATTTATTATAATCACACATTTTCATGAAATTTCTTATACATATATACAGTATATGAGAAGGAGCCCGCCTGTGGACTGTATTAGCATACTAATGGCATGCTGGCTATTTCTGTCTCCAGTTATTACTCCAGTGACCTAGCCTTAATTAGTGTTTCTAGATGCCTCTGAGACCACATAAGCTGGAACATCCATAGATAAACACTTATGTACTGTATGTTCACAACACTTACAAGAATACCAGAATTGGCTGTTGCAGCGAAGAAAGCTGTGCGCTCTTCTGCCAGCGCTTACTGGGATTCCAAATCATTCTTCATCAGTATGAGAAACAACACAGATTAGCTAAAACTCAGGAAACTTGTTGAAATGTTCAAGCTATTGCATTGCTTTTAGTAGTCAACAAACCCAAATTTGCGCAAGTGTGGCCATTTTTCTTTTTTTTTCTTTTTTTTGCACACTACAGCAATTACTACTGCAGTCTGGGATTTCAATCTTGTGCCAATCAGGGACTTTCCTGTGATTTTATGGGATATAATTACCTCCTTCGGGAACTGGCATATTTGCTTTTAAGGATTTTATTGTTTTCTTGGGAGAGAGGGGTCTATGCTCCTTTCTCAAAGAACAATATAATGCAAGGCCTTTATTCTTGTACTGTTCTATGGGCTTTAGAAGCTTTAGACATACTGTATGTAGTAAGCCATCGTTTTAATCTGTACTGTGGTTGTTTTCCTTCCATGTGAGTCAAATGCGTGCAGCCTACAATCTTTCAGTGTTATAGACGAGTCCCAGTTCCTTGTCAGGGAAATGAATAGTCATTTTCATGCCAGGCTGCATGCTTCTGGTGGTCATGAGATCAGTTGTTGCTGAGTAAAACAACGCATTCTCCAGCTGCACCACGATCTTCCCTTGTGTTTTGTTTTGCTAATGGGGTAATGCTGCCACCATATCTGCGGTTCGATTGGCTCACGGTTAAAATTTTGTGGATCTTGCATCTAACTGGTTTGCTTTTGGGTCACATTAGGTCCTGGAAAAACTCTAGGACACAGCCAGTCAGAAAAAAATTGGTCAGTTTTTTTTTTTTTTTTTTTTTTTTTTCAGTCCCTAAACAGAACAATATTCCTCGTTTTCTCAGTGCATTTCTGGTGTGTTTCTCATGCATACCATTAAGACCACTGGCAGGAGAAGCTAATAAAAATGATCATCTTGTGACAATTCAGTATTCTGCTGGGAAACTTTTAGACCTGGCATTCAGCAATGACACTAGCAGGATGTAGTTTGACACAGGCACCCACAAAACGATTTAGGAACAATTCAAAAATACATGAAGAACAGCACAGGTCTCAAAATTCACTGATCAAGTATCTGTAGGATGATCCACAGAGGCCCCTCCCCTCAACCCATAGCACTCATAGGACCCTCAGATGACACATGTCCATTCTCTCTAAATGTTCAGAATGGTTTTGGAAGCACAAAGAAGACCTACACCATATAAGAAAGGTGGTCAGACCTTTGGGTCCCCCAAAGTCTGGAGTATGGCTTGCATGTAATGTAATGATTAGTGGGTAGGGACGGATTTGGTGTGTATATTCACCTGGTTCAGAGGTTCCAGAGGGGGAATGAAATACACAACAAACTTAGGGTATTTCAGACTGCATCTTTGTCCCCTTTCATGAGTTAACGAGTTCCTAGTCCTCATAACAAGTGTTTACTGTTGAGTACGCTACATAAGTAAATTGAACTGAAATTGATTTGAATTGAGTGCACGCTGACGAACATACTAGATATTTATTCTAAAGTATCTTGAGAGGGATTAAGCAGAAATGCCTAGGTCTTGTGGGTATTTACAGTTAGAGCAGCCATACTTCAACACAGAGTGCAAAGAGTATATCTGACAGGCAGATAAATCCCTAAGTGCAGCAGTATGTGCTTGCTGTCTCCCCTGTCGCTAATTAGCCACGTCTTGGAGGAGCATGGAGCAGATGCTCCACTGAGCTGAGAAAACAAATACTGTCCTGCTAACGTCTCTGTGTTCCATCTTCTTAATCTCCATTTCTATCGCTCAGTGTTATTCTAGGTGGCTATTCACTCTTCAGAATAAAAAATTAAGAGGCAAAACACACTTTAGATCACTGAGATTTAATGAAGATGGAGTTCCCTAGCTTTACTGCCTGACCGGGTGTTTGCAGGCAGACACAGCAAGGCCATCTCATATTAGTACAGACACAGGAAACTAGCAGTTTTAGAGTGAATTTATTCTATGATGATTACTGTAGCCGTCCTGACATTCGAAAAATAGGATCAAACCTGTTTCCTCCAATTACAGGTAAGTAGGTAAATAGTTCAGAAGCTTACAACTTCTACAGTACCTGACAGATAGATTTATTTAAACATCACATTAAGTGCATCAAAATAAGTGTCTTAGACCTAATATTATTCAAACATTTTGCTTTAATAATATGCCATAAAGCAAGTGGTTGCTCACTGAGAGTTTGGGCTACCGTGGTTGGCCATTTAATCTTTACAAAGTGTGCATCATATTGGGTCTCTGAGATTTCACTCAGAAGCAAAAATGTTGTGGTGCTTATAAAGTAATAGTGAGGTATCACTAAAGCCTCTAGGATGAATCCTCTGGGTGCTGTGAACACCTGTCCGAAATCCATTCTTTTGTACAGTCAAAGTCATAGTATTTTTAGGCGAACCATTTATATCTGTAAGTAGTAAGTAGCTGACCAATACGTTAACATCACATCACTTTTCTTCTCTGACCTCTGTAGAGACTGTGATCGGTTTGGCTGTTCTTGGCTACTGTATAAATATGACTGTGTAACATGGCAGACTAAAGGGCTCATTCTAAGGTAATAAAAGATTTATTGTTTTCATGTGCTAATGAAAACATGAGTTAATATTAAATTCCACTTATGCCAACAGATCCCCCTAAATCCTCAAGACCCTTAATATTGTTTGTGGCGTGCTGTGGACATGAAATTGTTGCTGCGCCTTCAAGCAATCTATGAAGCATTTAATGCCAACCACCTTCATATTACTGATGGGCAAGTGGGGATGCAGCATGCATACTAGGATGACGTCTGAGCAACAAATCCAAGGTAATTGGATTTGGATTTAACCATGCGAGCATTTTAATCCAACTGGGAAAAGAGATTTTTTTTGTATGTTAGTCATTGAATGCAAAGTCTGATGTTTTTTTCACAAAGCAATGGGTTTAGTTTATCATTTTCTGCATATACAATGTAAGCTGGGGCTTTTAGACTGAAAAGCTGTTTGTTCTCTCTCCTTATTTCGCTTGCAACACCTTATTCTTAATGGGCCTGTGAATGAAGTCTATTGACCTCTAATTTGATTAAATTTTAGAGGATCAAGGCACACGAACAGCATTTTACAGGGTTAAAATATGCAAATGGAGCTGAGTGTGCTGGGACTTGATTAAACATCACATTCCATTCAGGAAGGGATAATCACCGTGACAGCCAGCACATCTGTCAGTAGTTAAGTTAAGGGTGATATATTAATCGTGATTATTCACTACGCATATTATCATACTTTTTAAGAATATCTCTTTTTCATGTACTTGAAAGGGATATTTTTCAAGTGTGTATTACTCTTAACAACATTTCAGTTGCTCAGTTCAAAATTCACATCGACAGTGAATGCAGTTCTTGTCGAGAGAACCATCTGGCGGGGCTTTGAAGCTGAACTTTTATTTATCAATTTCTGGTTTCTGGATGTTAGACAGTTTTGACACTACAGGGCCTTTTACTGCCCTACGCAAGAAAAAGAAATATTTACCAAGGATAGATGTCAGATTCTGCTTGCTTTCCACAGTGGTTACTGTAACATGATACATAGGATCTATGTACAGCAGCTACAAGCATAGCTGAAAGAAAAAACAAAGCTTGACTTTGTGATGGAAGCCCATGATATTAGGCATGGTAATGTCCTTGACTACATCACAGACAACAAATCTAAAGGTTAAGCTTTAGCAACAATGTGACTGAGAAAAGGTACAAAAATGTTCTAAATGGCATATCTTGAAACTGATTCAAGTGCGCTGTAGCAATCTAACATCGGAAACTAACTGAAACAACTCGGTTTTAAATTTAAATTAGTTTAAATTAGTTGCAAATTTGTGAATGAAACTTCCAAAACTGGAACTGATGTATTTAGGTGCACATGGTGTAGCTGGTAAGGCTACACCTAAAGCACCTGCACCCTAACGCTTTTGGTTTTGTGAAGGTCTCTGTCTGAACCATACAAATATGGACAACATGTCCCCACTGCTTTTAACTGGCCAAATTGACACTATTTGGGTATAGGCGGTGCCATCAGTGGAACCACGTTATCGATGACCCGACCCCACTTCCTCCAGACTCACTCGCATTTTTGTTTAATTATTACTGCTCTACCGCCACTAGTTACAAAGAAATGTTGGATTATACACTATACACTGTTTGTTTTTCTCTCACAGTCCTATGGGATGACATCACGGAGTGATTGGTATGGCAACTGTGTCGCCATCATGATGTCACAATGTTTCTATAATGTCAAATAACTAAATGAAAAAAATGAAACTTATCACTTGAGTATGCATCAGTATTATATTAAAATGACAGAAACTGTATGTCAAAAATTATGTCAGGTGTACTAAATTTGGCCCAAATCCCATCCACTAGCATGGAGGAGGGGCTTATGACCAGCCTGACACCAGGGGGAGCTCTACTTGCTTTGGCTTCACTTTTGAGGAGCTGTTCTCTCTCCATCTTTATACAGGGTGGTATGAACAAAGACTTTCCAATGTATTTTGATCTCAGAGTCGAGACATTTTGAAACACACACACACGCTTCAGAGGCCGACTTTGATGCATTTTGCTTTGCTGTCACCATCTTGTCATCTGTCACTATTATAATCATGTATTCCCTCAGCTTCCAGAGAAAATGCAAACAGTGGATCCCACCAGGCCAGTTCTTACATGCTTTACCACAGAAAATAACAATCAAATATGTGTGTGGGTGGGTGTGTGTGCGTGCGTCTCTGTCAATTAAGACTTTTTTGGTGGCGTAAGCCAGATGGGGCCGACAGCACAGCTTGTTACAACAGCTACAGAGAACTGGGGAGGTCAAGCACAACACCCCGGGGCAAGTTTGGCTCCAGATCAAAAGAAAGAAGAACTGGTAAGTGAATATAAACCAGCAGTTAGTCCACACAGTTTATGCTTGATATTGTGTGAGCTGACATAATTCAAAACCAAATCCTCTGATTCCTTTTTGCTCCGGTTTATTTACATAAAACATACCCAGATTCTAAATCATGAGACAACACTGCCGCTAAAGCTTTCAAAATGTATTGCATATGTTTTTAGTCTCACTCCCTAATATAAATGTAAAAGTTACACTGGAAATTCGCTGGTGTAATATCTTGGAAGTTTACAGTTCTGATGTTTGTATGTTAAGTCTGCAAAAACTATTAATGCAAGTCATATAGATACATATTACATAGAATGTATCGCTTGTGAAATTCAGAGAGAAGAAGCCTGCAGCAATGGCAGGACAGACAGAACTGATGGACCTCTACTATCCCTAAGCCATCTGTAAACACACCATGAGGATACTGCAATATCTGGAGTGAGCTAAAGCAAATAGTGCAAACAGAGGAAGAGGAGGTCAAAGCCTGAGCTCACACAGCCCTGCTGGCTGTTAGATCCCTCTTGATGCTCACAGAAGAAAAGCGCCATTAACTCCACTGCAGAGGCTGAAAGCTGACACTATCAAAACCATCAAAGCGGAGGCTGATTCGGGGGGGATCAGGCAAGTTCAGGGTTGGAACCTCCTCCAGTTTCAGCTTAAGTAAGGAACATAACGAATACATGAAACATTTCAATACATGAAAGTATGATGTTCTTTTAAGTTTCTAATCAGGTCTCAAAGTTGAGTGATTCCATTTTACTGAACAGACAAATACAGTAATTTAAACTTAAACTGCTCAAGACGAGGTACACTACCATAAACCAAACGTGCAATGGACTACAATAAAACAGGAGTACCTGGTTGTTTCTGTTATTGTACAAAAAAATTCTTTGGAGAAAGTTTAAAAAGCCTGATTAATTATTTCCATTTTCTATATGCCTTCATCAATCTTCAGTATTGGTTAATTTCTGGGAAAATAGCAGGCAGTTTGACCAATGCAAGCCAGTGAAGTTACTTGTCAATGCACTTGCCACTTGCCAGTTATCTTTCACTGTGTCTTTTCTATGCATTACAAGGAAACACCACGCTGATGGTCAGACAGGAAATTCACCTTAGCTCCAATGTCCATTGGGCAGTTGGCTCCATTACACACAAGAAAGACTTGTTACTCTTGATGGGTTTAAAATTCAATTTTGAACATATATACAATAAATAACAATACCGACATGCATTTAAAAAAAGCAAATATTATATGAACTTAACCAATTACCTTTTCCGGCATACATTTTAACTTATCAAGTTAGGGAAGCCACAGTCAGTCTAAGTGGATTGTCGGCATCGGTAATATAGTAACTGTGCTTCCCCACTGCTGAAATGTCTGCTAAAAAAAGGATCTTTTACTCAATGAGGCCATCTGATCTGGCTGTCTACCCCTACATTATCTCGATAAAGGCAAAATTGCCAAAGAATTAATCTTGAACAACTGGACAATACTCATAATCCTTATACGTCAACAGGCAAATCCTTCAAAGAATATGAAATTGCAACCAAAAAGGATCAATGACTACATTTATTGATCAAGCATTTCAATAAATGCATCAACTTCATTGCATCCTTATCTACAGAAGAAATGTAGCAAGTCCCCCAAGATACAAAACAACCTCTCTGTCAAGAACCTTGACAAAGTATATTGAACAGCATTTAAACATTACATCTTGTTGTTTTAAATACTGAGGACAGAGCCCTCAGAGATCTTTGCAATTGTTCATCATGACAGTTAAGAATGTCTTCACCTTTTTCATCTTTGTTTGCTGGAACAGCTGGAATAGTGGTTTGGGTTACAAATCACATTTGAAGAATGTGAAAATATCTTAGACAATGCAAGAAAAAATCAGTTTGTAATAGAACTAAAGCACTACAGCAAAAAAGCTGTCAGGGTCAGTCTAGAATGCCTCTCCATTTTGGACATATACTGGTGGCCGGTTGGTAGGATATTTTGGGTGAAATTTTATAAAGATTTTCAAAATGGAGCTTCAACTAGAACCGTCGTCTTTCCTCTCAGGCCTACCAAACCACATTGCTTAATGCACTAGAAAATGCTCTTTAATCTCTTATTTTGCAAGGAAGCACAAGAACGTCTGTATGGGGTAAATTAATCATGGAATACATTTCTGGATTTTTTATGCATGGGGTGCATTGGACACTTAAATGTGGAGAGTTTTTGTCAGTTTTTTTATTGAATAAAGCATGGCATCCAGGCAGTACAGTGGCTCTGTGGTTAGCACTGATAGAAACCTGGCATCTCTTTACGCAATATGTGGAAGTTAACCTGACCAGTACACTAATAGGGGCATTATTTTGTCAGAAACTGGCTTAAAGGTCATCATCTGTAGTAAATTCATCTCGCTCTCATTAGTTGGTTTTCAGTAAAATATCTTTTCTGCTGCTCCAGTCAGTTTCTCTGTTCTAACAATTTCCATCTCTTCAACTCGCATTTTTCAGTTTTTTTCCTTCTCCCATGCATACTCCTTTATCTCTGACAAATTCTCTCCTTTTGTCTGTCTTCCAGTACTTTCAGAAGATGCACAGGCATCTGTTGAGGCTTAATTAAGACTCAAATTATATCAGCAACACTTTCCATCTCCTCTAGATACCAAATATGGAGACGGGGACAATGAAAGCAGTATATGCTGATGGCACCATCCCATAATGACTTGTATCAAATCCCATACAAGACCAATTTACTAACCTCCTTTCTACTGACACCTTCAACTTTGCTTTTCTATTTAGAAGGAAGAAGTTATCTGAATGCAGGAGACACGGGAAGCAGGAAAAAGAGTCTTTGTTATTAATTATCATGTGTGAAATCCAGGGATAATCTGGAGTTTCCAAAAACTGTTGCAAAAACTGCTCCAAAGTCACACAGGGGAGAAGAGAGATGTTACCTGCCCCTAGTCAAGTCACAGTTCTTCTTATCTCGTCCTCATTTCATCCCCACAGCGCTTTGATTGAAGTTAAAAAAAAAATGTGAGCCCAAATTAATTCCTTCAATTATATTATAGGAAGAACATATTGCACACAATTAGCATAACATCCTTCTATCAGTGATACTGTGTCCATCAAAGTCATCAATTTGTACTTAAATAAAAATCACTCATTACAATCATCAAGTTTGTATTTTTTCTTCAATTTAAATAATCATGCAGACAAGTCAATTCATTCCATTAGGTGTGTAACAGTACATACAGTATACACTGATCAGCCACAACATTAAAACCACTGACCACAAACCACAGCACAAGGTGTTGACCTGGCCTCCAAATTCACTAGATCCCAAACTGAACACTAACAACATTCTGCTGCCAGACACCACACATGTCCATGATAAGTCACAACTGTTTTTGAGGCAAAAGGGAGAATACACAATATTAGAAAGATCATAATGTTATGCTTGACCGGTGTATTTGTACCAAACATGGTTTTCACCCAGAACATTTTGGCTAGGAACTAGTTGATTTCTATAAGCATAGAAAACATACATACATTTATTTCTACACATTTATTTTTTCTGTTTTTATTGCACTTTTGTTCCACATATTCTGTTGTTTCAGTATTGATTATATTTGTTATACACTACTGTTGATGTATAGGCCGATGGGAAAATTTCACCCTCCTGCGCTGCTGTGCCATAATATGCCCCTACAGGCAGAAATAAAGGAAACAACTTGTTTAATCTTATCTTACTTTTATGCTGGAAGCCTTTGCCTTTAAAGCTGTAGACACTGCAGTTTTTATTAATCTTGTGTGAAGCGTTAACTTCTGATCTAATTGGCCTCCCTGCAGCCAGAACCTGTGAGCTCACACTGAATGGAATCAAACTACTTTGTCTCGAGACAATTCCAATAAAATGAAATTAAAAGATTGTGGTGCTTTATGGTCAGTTTCAAATAATTACAAATGTCATTATTCTATTAGATTTATTTTATTTGCGAGCAAACTGCTCGGGCTCATTTCTTCTTTTTATCTTGTTTGAGTAAGAGTGTAAGAGTAAGTAAGAGTGAGTCCTCTCACGTGCCGAGTTATGCTTTTTCTGTACAACCTATAAACAGTGTTGTGATGTGTAGAGACACAAAGGAAATTAAAACTGACAGGAATTGTTAAATTTAGGTTAAAATACTTATTAAAGGTAGATTGGTGTCTTTGGTCAGCTTTACTCGTGCTACAGTGTATCACACATGTGGTACACTTAAAATGCAAAATGTAACTGCAATATATGAAATCAAAAGTTCAAAAATAATAATAATAAAAAATAATTAAATATACTATAAATGTGCTTATTTGTCTCATTCCCAAAAGGAGGATATGTCAAGCGGAGGTTGAGAATATGCTAAAAGTGAAAGTTACTTACTTATGTATGCTGACTCAACACCAAAGAAAAACAGCAACAACAAAAAATAGTGTTTCCATCATATTTGTTTCTGAGTGCAATTCGCAGTTACACATTACAATAAATTAAATATCTGAGCTTTCTTGTTTGGACACCATTCAAGACAGGACAGTTGAAACATATTAACCTGTCATTCACCCTGATCCATTTGGCATGTTTTGGGAACACAGAGAACACCACTAAAATTAAATCAAATTAAACTGAGTTCAGTTGTGCGTCTACGAGCAGTCGTCTGGGAACAGTGCAGGAGTGCGTAATTAGGAACCTGCCAGTGAGTGAGTGTGTGGGGTTCAACAGGTTAAACTGACTGTAATCAAATTATTAGCTCGCGTGTAAAGACACAAACAGATGGAGCGAGAAGGGTTCCGGGCTTCCTGTTGTGTTTCCTTTTATTCTGAACACACACACACACACACACACACGCTCGTTAAAGAAAAGAATGAATGAAAGAACTCTTTCCTTTAAATGCCAACATCTACAAATAACGGCACAATACATTGACATTATGCAAATTTGAACTCACAGCATGTACCATGAGGGAAGGCCTATGATTTAAATCAATGAACATATATACAAGCACAGCAACAGAGTACAGTATGTATAAATGCCACAATAATATAATATTTACTGTCTAAACTTTAAGGTTCTGTACATTTCATCTGCCCATTTTTGGATTCTAACCCCTCAATAATTCCTTACTGTAATAATTACACAAACCTTTGTCCAATACATATTCTAGGTGCTTAGAGAGCTGGTTCTAGTTTTAGTCTGTATGTCTACAGACAGATGATGAAGTTAACAAGACGGAGACATGTGGCGAAGGCAAAATGCGTCACAGCCAGCTACTGACACACACGACACAATAGTTAATGAATGTACATATAATTAGCACAGAATTATTTAAAAGGTTAAGCTGCAGACTGTTTTTTGTATGTTTGTTTGTTTGTCGATATCAGTGCTATAGTCTTTAGTTTGAACTCCCTAGGCAATCCCACCCCTTAACAATTACACACAAGACACAAGGTGGACCTACACAATATTAGGGTGGGCATAATGTAATGCTGATCAGTGTACCTTTTACCAAAACAAACAAACAAACAAAAATCCAGTACGAAGTTCCTTCAACATTCTGATTCTGATAAGAGCATTCATTCATCTGATGCAGAATCACTGATATCTAATAAAATAGTCAACCCAATTTAAACCCTACAGATGAGATATCCTGAAGCCACCTCTGGTACTGGTGGTCACTGTTGATTTTGAAGGACCAGAACCATGTCATCATAAACAGGACAGACACATGTTTGGACAAAAGAGAACATCTGTACAATCAAAACTTACCACCAATACAAACCTACTTCTTTCTCTTCCTGAGTTTTGGATGGAAGCAACAAGGGGGCAACAATGTAGCTGTTCCCCACCTGACTGCACTTGTATTTCTGGCTGAGGCAGGAACAAAGTCAATAGAGTTTGTTTACCAGGATTTTACCTCGGAGACAGAAAGACACCAAAAGGTCTAAATCCTGCAGAGAGACATCTGTATCCCTGCTCACATGTTGGCTGTCTGCTCCAGTCTGGCATTATCTCAGTGCAGCAGCCCTCTGCCAGCTTTACACAACCATCACTGCTATTACACAGGCTTACTGCTCCAAGTATGTGTGTCTGTGTGTGAGTTTTACAGTATTAGGGGTTATGATAGCAGCTGGCGCTAATCTAGAGGAAGACATAAACAAGACTAAGAGCAGAGCCGAGTCGGGCGCCAGAGGCCGAAACCCGGGCTGCTTAGAGATTGAGGGACATGAAGGGCAGATCAGTGTGACACTGCATTAACAGCATATATGAAGTGATGCCATTACTGGGTAATATGTCTAAAAATACTTCAGAAAGAAACAGCGCCTCTAGTTTAACAATCAGAAACAACATCTTGTTGGTACCTAAATGCTTAATATATGTTACAGGAGCCTTCAAGGAAAACTTTGAGGTGATTATCGTCAAGCTTTTCATAAGCGACATTACTAGCTTTAAACATAGCTTCAAACGGTGTACGCTACCACTCAAACGTTTGGACACACCTTCCCATTCAATTCAATGAGAAGGTGTGTCCAAACTTTTGATTGGTAGTGTAAATAACGACCAAAACTACAGCAACAGATTCAGGCTGCAACTTTAATGAGATCAAATATTCCAACTGTTTAGGATTGTTCTAAAGCTGAATGATGAAATACCGCACAACCAGTTCAGGTGCATGTATCTGAATGTAAGCAACCAGAATGCCCAAGCATCGTAAATAAATGCCGGTGTGTTAGTCGTTGGCAGTCGTACACGCCCAACCACAGACTGTAAATAAAGACTGACGGCGGAACGTCACCTCAAAAAGCCAAAGCAAGTAGAGCTCCCCCTGGTGACTAGCTGCAGTATCATAAGCTCCATCCCTTCCATGTTAGTGGGCCAAACTGCCAAATATTGTCATATATATAAATATTTTTTTTTTTTTCAAAAATAGTTTCTAGTGGTAATACTGGTGCGTACACTAGCATTTTTCTGAGGTCTTATTTATTCGAACGGTATGCGAACTCATGATGACAACCAGTTGCCATGTGAAGCGGCCCAACGTAACTGGTGGAGGTAGAGCATAATGCAGTATTAATCAAACGGAAAGGCCAGTGAGTCTGGCGGAAATGTGGTACATGGCTCCACGTGGTTTCACTCTCAGACCGTACTGGCTGACTCTAATTCCAAACTACCAAGATGGCACCACCTGTAGTTTCATTTTGGCCAATGCAGGGAAGTGGGAACACACTGTCGATATTTATTACAGTCTGTGGCCAATCCACAACAGAACCAACATATTTGATAGATTGCATGATGTTTTGGATAATGAACTGTTCATTTGTCCCCCCACACTTTCCTCCTCGTTCCATTGTTATGAAAGAGACTTTTTGTTTCGCCAGTCCAGGGAACTTGGATGTTTTGTGAACTGTACCCTTGCCTTTCTGTTCCTGAGGTTTACCAGGATTTAGTATCTTTTGCGAAATACTAGTTCTAATCCTGAGGATTTCACTAAACGGAACACGCTCACCTGCATCCTGGAGACAATAGCTGGTCTGCAATACTTGTTTTGTGTTCTTGTGTGCACCAGCTTCTTCTAAATGAGCCAAACTGTCCTACGTTTGTGTCTTGGCTTCTTGTTACTCATCATAATAAATTTTTCATTATCTTCTTATCTGCAGGGGCACCGCTTTTCATTTTGGCCAATGACTAAACCTACATGACAACTCTTAATCTCAAAATGCTCAAACTGGTCAAACTATACAGAGCTGTCCAAGAAAGATTATTACTGAACCCTCACGTTTTGTGCATGTATTAAACTGCCTTTAGTCATCAGTTCATATCCCTGACCTGACAAGAAGAAATCTGTGGGTGGAGTGCTTTATGCTCTCACACCCTTGGCACCTAACCATGACAATTTTCATATGGGCGCAACGCTCATGGGTACTCACCTTAGCTAGATTGCATGCAGTGGTAAAATTTTCCACATCTAAAAAAGATGAGTTTTACAAAATTAAAGCTTTTTGCAAATTCAAATACTGCTGGACTTTTTGTGAAGTGTGGAATTGCTAGCCAGGTAACTTGACTTTCTTGATTAAAACACCTATAAGAAATTTTGAATTTTTGTTGTTTTTTTATACCAGCAAACATGGCTGGGGGATGAATACATAAGAATCGTTATACAGGAGAATACAGAAGAATCCTTTTAGCACATACCGTCATTTAATGTCCCTCATTTAGGAAAAAAAATACCATTGATAATTAATAACTTTAGCACATTTACACATATTCTAGCAGTCTGAAAATTCTTGCAGCTCCTTGGATGTATGCCACACTACTAAACTTGCCTAAAATAACCTAATACAGATTAAACCTAATACACCCAGGTCTCCACTAGCACTCACTGTTTTAATGTGCATCAGTTTGCCCAGCCCAGTGGCAGCAGGCTAATTCCAGAACATTCCAGCCCAGCTTACACAGCAGGGAGGCTCCAAACACATCTGGACCTGGCTTTGGCAAAATACACACAAATACATAAACACCTATGCAAATGCTGAGAAACACACACATGCCTTAACACACGGACACACGGATGTCTTTTCATCTCTGCAGCACACAGGCATAATGCTTTCTCTAGTTCATTACATTATCCTCAAATTCTCATTTAAGCCTTTGGGAACCAGCCAAAATTGAGCCCTCAACGTAAAAACAAAATGTCCTCACGACATTGTTTTGGAACCACAATCGGCCACACAAAGATAGAAAGACATGTGCACACTCACTCTCTTAGAAATCAGGAACACAGCTTTTAGCAGAGGTTGTAAATCAGGATATGCTAGGCATGTGTCTCTAACACACACACACACACTGACACACACTCTTCACTCCCCACTGGGATTCTGCAGAGAGGGAGAACCTTTCTGTCAAGCTCACGGCAACATGTGGAAACAATCATACAGCCAGTACAAGAGCATCCTGGATGAATGTGGAGAGCTTTTTGTGTTCAGACTGTAAATGGTGCAACATTAAAGGGGCACACCACTTCTTCACAAGAACATACTTTTTTGCGTGTGTGTGTTCATTTGTATGGTGAATTGCTGTTGAAATCTGTGGACTCACTTGCATGCCTGACTCACCTGCATGCTACACTGGTAGCACAGGCAACACTTCAAGCAGGGCATGTGGGCACAGGAATTGACATAAACTGCTCAAATGTTAGTTAAGTAGTAGTTATTACTGCTGCATAACAACTGCCAGAATAGTCAGTAATGTATACACCAGAGATCAACCGTTATTTTTTAGGGCCGATGCGATACAGATTTTTCTGAGCCAATATTTGGGGCTGATACTGCTTTCGTCACTTCACTTACATAATAAAAAATGATACAATGAAATGTTATAAGTCTCATTTCAGCCAAAAACCTAAGCATTCATTAAACTATATATTTCATGTCTGTATGCACACAAAATAAACGGGTAAGAAGAGATAGAGCACAAACACTTTCCAGCTTCCAGCTGCACGCACTCTATTAATGGGGGAGGGGCAATGTATGGGCTGCTGCTAGATAGATAGATATCACCAAACGTACTATATTAGGTATACCAGTAAAAATAAAAATAAACACAAAAATAAGCACAAGGAGACCGACTACAGGAGACACGTGGTTCTACAGCTGAATTAACCACTGGTCCAAACTGATATCTTTATTTTCTTTCAGAAAAGCATCATGTGGAGCATCAGGAGTGTGAAGAATCATGGAAGGACCCTGACTGGCTCACAGCAAGCTAGTACTTAGATGAACTGACCCTGGTTAGTGTGGTGTCGCTGTTAGGAATAACTCCTGTTGGGTTAAAACATAAGAAACACCAGTATGGTACATTAAATTAAGAGGGAACGATGAGGAGACAGGGAAAAGTTGGTCTCTTTGTAAATGGATGGTGTTTTATCTGAAGCTCACTGCTCTCCAGGCATCTGCCCTCCATTATCAATGCAGGCCTATTTTAAAAGGGCCACTCAGGGGATGGGGAACCACAGTGTGCTAGTAAAAAGTGAGACATGGATAATGGTATCAGTGTAAAGCCACACAGGCCACTTGCATTGCACAGATGCATTCAGAATCTGCCCAAGGAAAGATCCCTGATCTGATAATGTGACATTACTAGATGTCTGCAATCTGTGGTATTCAGCATGTTCCAGAAATAGAGTTGTCAGCTGTCCCTCAACTTGCCTAATTAAAATATGTTATCAGTACTTCAGCCCCTGATAACTTCAAGCAGTATTCAAGCAATATGAATGAAAAAAAAAAAAAAAAAGAATTCTAAAAAGCCCCTCTAATTACAGCAATGTTCAAAGACCACCGTCCAGGCTCAGTAGCCCAAAGCACAGAGCCCTCAAGATCTTTAATCAATGTCACAAGTGAAGGAGGGTGTGAGAACTTCTGCCAAATTGTGTTTTGTGCAGTGCCGCATTATGATGGAAGCTGGGGAATGAGGCCAAGCAAGTAGTGTAGACTGGTCTCACGCTGAGTGGCCATTTTGATTTTGAGTCTCAATTCAATCCAAGTGAAAAAGAGTTCTAAGTCCATCAAGACAAAGTCCAATTTAAGTCCTGTCAAAGCAAGTTGTAAAGCCAAATTAAGGCCCAAATCGTCGGACAGAAGAAATAGCCTATTAGGTTAAATCAAATCTTCCAGTTCTCTGAATGTTGACTATTAAAACCTTTCAAAGCATTTACCTGGCTTTAAGATTGGTTTATACTGCAACTAGTCTATTTTCTGTGATACCACCACTAAGTTGTGTTGTGTTGAGTTTCACTCTGTACTTCACACAATGTTGAGTGGAACTGAATGGCTCATTTTGGAGTTGAAGTTAATAAATGTGGATCAACATCTAAGGAGATGGTGTGTAGGAGGCTGAACAAGGGAGAGCTTCCTGTGGCTGCTGGACACATGGAAATGCACATTAGACCAATCACAGCCATTGCGGTCCACGTCACAGCAGTGTTTAGTTACAACTCTGGAGAGGGTTCTAGATGCGCAAATCTTTTGTGTCTTTTCACAAAGTTGAGCCCAAATTCTTACCTCCTGACCTCATTCAAACCTTTAAGAAGTCTTCTTCAAACAAAGTTTAACACTTTCAGATTCAAAGAACTGAAAAGTAGTAAATAACACCATCCACTATATAAAAGGTATGTTCCTTTTTCAATTGAAGTTCTAATCTCAAAGCTGTAAATCTGGTTTACAGTTAGATAAAATAAAACCCACACAGTGTAAGAAAAATAAGTACGTGTGTGTGAACAAATGGTCTACAGCTGCAGCGGGGCAGCTAACGCAAATAGAAAAACTGTGTGAACACTCAGCGACCCAGTGTCCGCATAAATCAAGATAAGAAAACAAATCAACATAAACAAAGCAATAGCAGTCGTGCTTACTTGATGAGGGGCTTGCGGCAGAGCACCAGGGCATCGTACAACAAGCACACTCCGAACACTGTGATGCCAGTCTCTTTGACCAACATCGCACAGGTGCCCAGTAGCAAACTGACGAGCAGAGACCACGGCGACACCATGGAAGGCAGAGAGTCCTCAGAGACACACGCACCCACACTCCTAGGAAATAGAGGAAGGGAAAGAGAACAAAGCTTTCACAATAAAGAAGATTATATTAGATTACATTTGGAAAGACAGTCAAATGGAGCAACAGTTGCCATAAGTTAAATGAATTTGTTCCTTTAGAATAATTAACCCTTTATAGTACTTGTAAGTACTTGAAAATTCTAAATTTCAACCCTAGAGTGCTATTGTAGATCATATGAAGACTGTTTTACTTCAATTTTCAAAATCAAGATTGTGGATTTAACATATATGGTTGTTTGCCCTTAAATGATAACCAAATGTAAATATGTATATAGACCATTGGAACATAAGTGCTGATTCAGGCACTTGTTGACATACACATTATCACATTAGACAACATAAGGACACTTCGTCATGGCACCTAATAAATCAGTTACACCCAATTCAATAAAGGTGAACCGGATTTGACCTGAGAATGTTTCCTTGATCTTCTCTGTTTGGCTGAATGAAAACCACTTGTCATGCTTCTTAACCTCACAGAGTCTCAGGGACGCAATTTAAAATGTGTGAAGAAGTTACTATATATGGTTCCTTACCCCATTAAGGGTTAAGACTGACGCAGAGACATTAGCCTCAGGTCTTTTAAGTCCAGGGACAGGTTCAAAAGGCCAAACCCGTTTACCCAACACATGTTCCTGCTGACATATCAGAGATGATCCGAGCCAGCAACCCGGTGCTTGTCAAATTCATTCTGTTCTGTACAACTGCTCATTTCACCCGTTCACATGTTTCACGTGGCACTCTGTTGAGGTCAGTGTCGTACTAAGCAAGAAATTACATATTATTATGTCTAGAAAAATGTATTTGCCTACAATGTATTTGCCTACAAGAATGACATTTATTACTTGGCCCAGAGCCCAGATTCGAAGTTTCCCATGAAACATGAATGCACCTTGGACCTGTGTGACCCTGAGCAGCGTGAACAGACTCAAAAATCTGTGCGCATGCACAGCCTGATCTCGGGTATCTGCTAATCTATACACAATATATACATTCTAAAGCGAAGGAAGCCTTTTGAGAACAAAACTCATGAGGCTTGAAAAGTTGAACCATCTTATTTGTGAATTTGTGATTAAAATGTATTCAGCATGGTATATGAGTGTTTGTGAAATTATTTTGCACATGTTCAAATTTTTCAGTAGTGTGTACCTTTTGTGCACCGCTGCATGTGTCATAGTATGCAGTAAACATACAGGATATTGTTTTGTTTACATTGCTTCATCTATGTGTGGTCAGAATATTTTGGCTTTTAGGAGTAAGTAACCGTGTGACAGGTAAAAGTACTCGTGCAGAGGTACAATTATAAAATTGAATGTCAATTATATAATTAGAAGATGGTAATTGGCTCTCACCACAACATCAGTAAAAGTCCTTGGTTAAATCTGAAAATTAAAGAGGTATGTATCAACCAAGTGCGAGAAAACTAACTGCTGGGAGTCGTCATTGATGACAAACTCTCATGGAGAACAAATACAAATAAATAATAAATTGGGGAAATGGCATCTCTGTCATCTGCAGATGTAGAGCATATTTGTCATCGAAATCAACCAAACTGATTATACATAATCCTGTCAAAGCTTGACTATTGCCCAGTGCTCTGGTCTTACGCCACAGCAGACTTAATTAATAAACTCCAAAAAGTGCAAAATAGAGAAGCTCACATATTTCTCAGCTGTGATCTCAAAGCAAACATATTTAGAATGCATAGAAATCTCAGCTGGCTATTGGTGAGACATAGATTACTTTATTCATTATTAATATTCATAAGAACCATATCCAAATCCCAAACCCCACAAGTTCAGACAGCTCAGATAATCATAGTTATACCACAAGACATGCGGATAGAGGAAATTTTTCACTGTCAAAAATACAGACAAACTGTAGTAAAAGAAAGGTAATCTAGAGAGCTATGTATCCAAGGAACTCACTTTCCACACTTTTAGCAAATTGTTCATATAAAATAATTCAAATGGTTACTAAACAAACTTTTCATAAATAGATACATATAAAACTGTTTAACATTTTAATAATTATTATTAAAATGTCATTAGTTGGCTTTGTTCTAAGTTATGATAGCTATACATTGTTGTAAGGTATTTGATGATATAGTTAGCAAATTTATAAATATGTTTTATATGGAATCTATAGTCAACTGAATGATTGCCACTTCAAAGTGTTAAGAGTTGAGAGTAGCACTATTCTTATTTCTTTCCTTTTTTTCCTTTCCTCTTCTGTTTCCACCTTAGGTTTGTATTAATCCATTGTTGTATATACTGTATATCCTGTGTTGGACCCCAGGAAGAATGTGGATCCTAATAAACGCCAAAAAAATAAAAAATAAAATAAATCATGTTCCATTCATTTCATGTTTTTTGGAGTTGTTCCTAAAGCGTTTTTGTCTGTGTCAGGCTGCATCCTGCTGGGCTTGGCTGCTGCCACCAAGGCTGGTGGTACATGTCCATACATGTCTGCCTGTCAGTAGTCATAATGTTATGCCTGATCAGTGTATCTACTGTCTAAGCTGTGTTTTGACAAGCACGGAGCCCCACATAACCATCTTTTATAGCAGTTCACATCCTGCTTGTGAGGAGTATGTTAGTTTGTCTACATACGAAGCTCATCCTCATCAGTCTCTCAGGCAGGCTGATGTATTTTACACATGCTCATGTATATGTCTGTGTGCGCATGTGCAGAAGGCCAAGGGTGCAGATGTCTTACCTAATATAGGAGAGGAATGTGAGCAAGAACAGCAGACAGGCCAAGACGTCAGCCCTGCCAACGATGCCGGACACCTGAAAAATACGCATGCACAGATTTGAGAGGTTACTCATGTGCCAGACAGCTCTGATGAGTAAACACTGCTGGGTGTCCATGAGGAGACCATTACGTTGCTAAGCTACAGTTGCATGCATATCATCACTTTATGTCCATCACTGTTTCTGTGGAATCTGTCTCTGAGAAATGCTTGTTCATACGGACCCATAGAAGAAACATTCCCGGACAGGTGCCTGTTATTAAAGCAAAGTTTTTCTATAAAGGCATGCGTGTTAAGAGTTTTAGATTGATTGCTAAACTGTGTAACTGTGCTGGAAAAGCCCCACACACTAACAAGCAATGTTCTACAACTTGACTGACACAAGTGCTTGAAATTCTGCAGCAGCTTCTGAAATGTTTTTCTCTCCACAGGGATGGGTGTGTCAGAGCTACCACATTCTGCAAATAATATGCACATTCTGCACCATCCATATATCGATTTAAAGGTGACAGCACTTCATGGGTTTGAAGAAATGTATCAGTTCTATCTGTGCACATGAAATGCATATAAACATAAAAATCAAATAAAAGAGGTAGATGGAAACACATCTGAAGCTAACACGGTGATGTCAGAAAGTCAGACGTTCACCAACTTGGTTTATGATAAGCTGAGAACTGCTAAACGTGAAGTATACATTGTTGTAATAAAAAATTAATAATAATATAACTAAAACAGGTAATTTTGGTTAGATGCAAGTTGACGGTTTGATACAAGTTGTTACTTATCAGGAGCCCAGATGACTCTGCTAGATAGCTCGATGGCAAACAATCAAAAATCTGTAGACACGTGTTTTACTGCAAACAGAGGAAATGTTAACGTCAATATGTTTCATCCACTAGAAATATTTTGATGCAAATTCATTACCAACTTAAAGAGTACTTCACTAAATATTTAAAACCCTTACCACAGAATTTAGGATGTTTTGTCTAGACACCAAAAACTTTGGAACTAAATGCAATGTCAATCTATGCAACAGATCTGAAGAAACTTTCTTTGGCAACTGCACTTCGATCACATGACCACCAACCTTGACCATCGTGTGACAATTCAATGTTCTCCTTGATATGTACCACAAATCTAGGCCACACCAGACACCCCCACTCCTAGATCTAGATCCCAAATTGATCAAGTATCTGTGGGATGATCCACAGAGACCCCTCCCCTCAACCCATAGGACCCAAAGACCCCCCACTAACAACATTCTTTTGCCAGACACCAATGGACACCCTCAGAAGGACCATGTCCATTCTCTGATGAATCACAACTGTTTTGGAGGCACAAGGAAGTCCTACACAATATTAGGAAGGCGGTCATAATGTTATGCCTGATTGTATATTCTCACATTCTTTCTCTCACGTACATTCTTTGCCTTAGATCATGGCACAGGGGATTGTAATATCTCGTCCTGTGTATTAATGAATTCTCAAGCTTTAAAATAGTGTTTATAAAAATATGGGTATAAAACACAATGACACATTTTGGAAACGGTTGTATTAATGGTTGCAGCTTCGAGTTAGTCATAAACATTCTGAGAAAAGGGCTAAGCATGTATGTTTATTTACATGTCTTTTCTTCATAGCACATGAAAACATAATTTATGAGAGGTGCCAGCACATTTATCATTTATTTCAGCTGCCTGGCTGAACTACCTGGTGTAAAATGCAGGCATACATGCTTCAGCGAGTGGGATAATCAGACTTTTTCTATACGGTCGGCCTAATGAGGCTGTGTTTGTCTGACCCACCAGTTATTGCAGTAGCTGGAACATTTCAGGATTTAGACTCAGAGAAAAAACTGGACAAAACTGTTGAGATGTCTGTCTGGTGAATAACATCTTCTAAACACTTCTCAAGAAGTGATTCTCCATAAAGCTGATGTATGGCATCAGTCTGTGTTTCTTTTCTGTGTGTGTGTGTGTGTGTGTTCTTGTACAGCTATCTTTCTGAGAACCAGTTTAAGTTTTCTACCAACAGATTGAGGACATTTGTGTAAAGTCAGGACATTTTACTTTAGGTTACAATTAGGTTATGGTTATGGTTAGGGTTAGGGTTAGTATTAGGGTTAGCCATTTAGTTGAGATGGTTAGGGTTAGGGTAAGGGGCTAGGGAATGCATTATGCCAATGAGTGTCCTCCCTCACAAAGATGGCCATACAAATGTGTGTGTGTGTGTGTGTGTGTGTGTGTGTGTGTGTGTGTGTGTGTGTGTGTGTGTGTGTGTGTGTGTGTGTGTGTGTGTGTGGTGGGGCGGCAGTCAACCACAGCCTGGCAGGGCAGCAGTAAACATGAGCAGGAGACACTGATAAACAGCAGGCCAGGATGGGGGTGAGGGTGGAGGTGCAGTGAAGGGTGGAGGAACTGAAGAAGAACAGGCAGAGGGGAAAGGGAGGGGGAGGAGGATGAACTTTGATGTGATGTCTCATTTTTTTTTTTTTTTTTCAAAGAGAGTGAGCAGAGCAGCTCCCATACACAATAACTCACAACCTGGCGCAAGGACGGAAGGAAGAAGTGAGTGGGAAATAAAACAACAGGAAATACGTATTGAATTACCACAGGAACAAATTGGGTTTGACCGGAATGCTCAGATGCATTCAATGCCAAATTCTGTTTTCGTTTTTTATTCAAGGTTGTATTTTGGCTCCACAGGAGACAGGAGACATTTATTGGGGGAATAAAAGAACACTGTGTTTGTATTGTGAATGGAACAGATTGCACCTGTTACTTCCAGGTCCAAGGAAAACACAGACTGTTCTGGTTAAGACTTAAAATCCTTACAAATGTATTGTATACAATACAATAATATGTATTTCCTTATACGTGCATTATGCATGGGTGAAGCTGCATGCACTGATGATTCATGCTTTCTTTAGGAAGCATCATGTTGTTACTACCCGAAATAAGAACGGCCCAAATTAGTTGTGCGTTTCCTTTCATACAGACATTACATTTCACACAGACTCATGCTGACTAAAGGAATTCCAAAGGCAGTCTTTCGATAAAGTCCGTCGTGGAGAAATACACCACACCATAATCTGCAGTGTCTTTGCAAGTATTTATGTTTGCAAGTAAGTCTGTGCAAGTATCCTGTAGACGGGCTGGGATTTTACTGCTTAAGGTCTTCAATAGAACGGAGTCTTCTGAAGAAACCACTGATGGGCCAAGACGTAATTCATCAAAGTGAAATAAAATTATTATATTATAAAATAATTTTATTTTTAAGATTGACAACATTTTGTGATAAGAACATTAACTTTTTAGAAAATACTGTTTTCCTCTATTGTCTGTGCATAGCTACAGCGGTACAGAGTGGCTTGCTTAGCATAGCTTTAGAGCTTGAAGTGGGGTTAAATGGCAAGCCTGTTAAAAGCACACCCTAGAACACATCTGTTGTTCAATAATTAACACCTGTCTTTTGTTAAGAGATGCAGGAGAGTTTTTTTGCTGGTTGCCTGGCAACCTATGAGCCTATGAACAAAACTCAAGAAATAAACACTTCACAATTATATTTCACACACTCTCAAGCTAAGCATGTGGTGCTAATACAGTGGAACTCTTGAGATAAGAATATGAATAAGATGAAAATAACTCCCTACTTATAATGAAATGGAATTGCCCCTTAAATTATATAGTACACAGAGGTAATATACACACCACTGAACCACGCAAGTTATCCACAGGAAAAAGTAACCAAACAGAATCACCAAAAAAAAGTCTTCCTTGAAAGGTACGATCAAAGCCAGATGTCAGCGTTTACAGAGGAAGGGTGTGTCTCCCTCAGACTTCTGTTGGGAGCAGCTGCAGCCTTCTGGAATTGGATTTCACACTTAAGCCCGCACACACACACACGTCGCAGCTTTTTCTTATATGCTTGCTGCTTTGTGGATTTTTTTGCAAAATCTACAGGACTGTCCATCAAGTGTCTCTAAGACAGACACACACAAGTGGTTTCAACTACTTCCAATCAGTGAGATGAAAGCAGATTATTTACATCCTTAAGTGGACGGTCTAGGACCTCTATTGGGGTGAGTGTGCATGTCAGTGTGCATCTGCTAAAAAGACATTGCTTAGTCATCCACAACTACTTCGAGGGGGCTGGATGAAAGAGAAGAGAACAGAGGGCAAAGTGAGTGATGATGGAGGATCGAAGGAGAGAGGTGCTAGATGAAATGGCTAAACGGGAGTGGGGGTGGGGGTAGGGGGGTTGACTTGTCTTCTCTGCATGAATAAAATATGAGTTTGTGCAGAGACGCACTCTCTCTCTGAATATACACAGATAGCCAAAAACACACACACATAATGAATAATAATACTATGTTTGGAATGTAAACAGATTATCCTCCCTGGAGCTAAGGAAGAGGAGCTGCTGTCTTAGTTGCTTTGTGCATTTTGGTGCTACAAACACACACAAGGTCAGAGGACAGGCTTCCTTCTGATGACAGATGAGATGGTTTGGCGGTCTGTTATCAAACTGCTACTTCTGTCATTACACCTTCTGTCCTCCTTTAGTGCATCCCTCCTCTTCCTTTCCCTATCTCTTCTTTCCTGTAGTCCTCCGCTGCCAACCTTCTGACCTCCTCCTTCCATGACATATTTCTCCTCGCTATCTTTCACTGTCATCCACAGCACTGAGAGCAAATATAATCATGTCAAATTATTTGCATATAACAGCAAACTAACAGCAAAAATACCTAGTGTGATAACTGGTAGTTTCTAGGGTTTCTGTTGTAAATGTACCTTGAAGGTACACTCAACTCTGTTCACTCAACACTTGAGTGAACAGATATGCTTACTTTGTGTGAATATGTTACTATTGCAACAATTCAGCATGATGACAAATACTGTCCGTTACATTCTCCCGAGTAAC
The DNA here is from genome assembly GCF_022458985.1 of Mugil cephalus. Taxonomy (NCBI): domain Eukaryota; kingdom Metazoa; phylum Chordata; class Actinopteri; order Mugiliformes; family Mugilidae; genus Mugil; species Mugil cephalus. The sequence goes on along the minus strand of NC_061791.1, from coordinate 18,532,033 downwards.
CTCAAAGGTCCTGCATGCTCAGAGGCTATCGAGCATGGTCTGGCTTTGGCAAGTTGAAAGAGGGCTGTGCATCAGCTGTTTGCTAGCAGGTGGTGTTTGGGACTGCGGTGGTGGCCCAGTTCGGGTGGAGAGTAAGCCATCTGGTGGGGCTTTGGGGCTAAGCTTGCTATTCAGACGACTCGTGTCTATCTGTTTTTGCCCAGAGACGCTTCTTGCTGCTTGCCATCCATGACACTGACACTTCCTGTTCCAAAATGACGGATCTGGCCAAGGGTCAAATCACTGAACATGTGCACATTAATCACGCAAAATTAACAGTGTCAAATGCGTTATTAAGATGTTAACCTTGACAGCCCTAGTAGCTGATATAGTTTAATAATCAGAAAAATAATAATCTGTATGTAATCATGCAGAGTCTCCATGAAGATCCTTAATAAAAAAAATCAGACTTGTAGTACCCGCAAACATCATAATAGCAAGCTTGATTCAACATCAAGGTAGCATCTGATAAACAGGAAATTATACAAAACTGTGATTTGTCATTAAATCCTCGAGAAATCCATGAGTGTCTCGCTTTAAACACACTCACATGAATTGTGACACTATGTGAAGCTGAAATTGAAACAATTTATTCTATGAAGGTTTTTATTTATTTATTTTTTAAATAATTGGTTTGGATCTTCTTAATTGTTCTGGAACATGTTCTGGCAATGTGAGAATGTGAGGAAGAAAGACATATCTGCTCAGCTAAGAGTCACATCACATCACACATCCAACGATGGTCAAGACCAGACTGTACAATATAAATATGGATGTGTCCCCACTTTCTTGCATTGGTCAAACTGACGAATGAACTGACACTTTAACATTCGTCAATGTTATATTGACCAACTAAAATGTTTAAAATTGTCCTTGAAAAAAAAATATATATATTTGATTTCAGTGTTTTAGTTTGGCCCAAGTCACATCCAGTAACACAGAGGGGGTGGAGTTTATGACCTATACTGCAGTCAGTCACCAGGGGGAGCTCTACTTGCTTTTGCTTCACTTTTGAGGAGCAGTTTCATCTCCATCTTTATACAGTGTATGGTCAAGACTAGCATTATGCGAAAACTAAAGTTTTGTTTACTGATTTTTCCATCGTTGATATTGGTTTGTTGTTGAATATAATTAATATATGTAAAACTATATATAGAGATTACTGGGTAAACCTTGGCCTTTAACGTGCATGACAGCTTGCCTCAAACCTCACTGCTCCTGTAATTACTGTATGTATATGTTATTTCTGTGCATGTTTAAGGCAGAATAGTCTAACCTATTGCTGGTGCAGTGTTTAAGTCCATTGAATTGGACCTAAAAAAAAAAAAAAAAAGGAAATGAGACACCAACAGTAAAAATCTGAAAAACCTCCAGGAAGTGTAACTCAACACAAGTAGGCCAGTGGGCAAAGGAAGAATATACTGCTCTAGACCAGTAGAGATGAAACAAAAACAGACTTCATTGATCAGTATGGGGGAAATTCAGTTGCTACAGCACCACAGAGACAGCCTGAGGGGTAACAAAACAGATAGAGGAGACAAACTAAATACAAACTGAATTCAGGACCATAAAAATACAAAGTTATACACAAAGCACGCATGTATACAGCACACCACATTATACCAGATGTTCCCAGAGTGATATAAAAAGGTGAAGTGATTGTATTTATTTTTATATTTGAAGGTTATTTAAGTTAAAGGCCGATACAAGTATTGTCATTTAAGGGGAATTCCACAGATTTCACACAGGTTAGCCTGGGAAAATAGTACAATATACTATGTGGAATTTGAGGGGGTTTAACTGAATAACCCAGATGAAAGAGTTTGACTTAATAACTCTGATGAAGGGTAAGTGAGTAAGATCAGCTTACCAGTTTACCAGTGAGACGACGAGGGTCTAATTAAAAATACTGGGAGCTGAAGGATTCAGTGGTTTTGTCAGGTTATCTGCCTTTTTCAGGGGCCCAACTTTAAATGCAATGCAATAAAAAATCTTGTTAGAGTACACCTTTAATGTAACTGAGCAGTAATTAAGTCTGATTATTACCAGACTAAGACGCTCCATGTGGATACAGCTAGAGTAACAAAGAGTAGGAGAATGAGGAAAGAAACACAGTTCTTTGTCTGGCTCTCACACTCCTCTACTTTCTCACTCTAATTCAGACCAATTACATAATTCAGCAGGAATCCGAGGTTGGTTGCAGCTGCCTCTCTACATCCAAACCCCAGAGCAGGAGGAAAGGAAGTGTAAAAGTACAGCATGGTTAAATATACCCAAACAGACACACACGGAGCGTTTTGCAGGGAATCTGTTAATGCATCTCCAGTCACCCGTCCCCAGGCTCTGTCTACTCTGGCCTTCACCATCAGCCCAGAGACAGCTTTGTCCTGTGATTCCTTGTGCGTGCGTGTGTGTGTGCGTGTGTGTGTGCGTGTGTGTGTGTGTGTGTGTGTGTGTGTACATGGTACACATATGGCTGACAGGATCCACATATGGCAAGCGTTCTATCAGCAGAAAGCGGAGAGGAGGTATGGATGAATGGAGGCTTTTAAGGTCTGAAACAAGAGCCCCATTCACTGGTTATGGACCAACTTACTGACTGCCAGACCCGACATAGCGGACACAGAAAACCGAGTCTCTTTTTGCTTCATGTTCGATTTAAGTTTCTTGATCAGAGATGGGGGTGTCTGATTACAGACTGGGGTACTGTGTAACATGAGAGCTGAATATTGGCACCAAAACAGAAAGATTCATGAGTAAAAAAGAAGCAATGAATTGTCATAGTTTGATGAATGTGACAGTGGTTCATAGAAAACCTATTAAGGCAGTTTTGACTTCTGCGTACATGGCAAACTGATTGTCAAGGCTCTGATCATGCAGTCTGATAAAGGTTTCTTCATCTCGATATACATCCTGAGTAACAGGAACAGTGTGATCTAGAGGTGATTCCGTTTTTAGGGTTAAGACCAATCGCCTGTTTATTAAAATGGTAAATGGTCTTGCTTTTATATAACGCTTTTCCACCTAAATACGTGGCATTGAGGAGATTATGAGATTAATTTACTCTCAACAGAAAATGAAAACACAGGCCCATTTGGGTATACAGTCTCCATCCATTCACACAGCACTGATTGATGGACAGAAGATCACAGTTTACAGTCAAACATACTGGCTGAAACTTTTTGATGTCCTTCATGCGCTCAATCATTGAGCTGTCATGGCTAACACTATCAGCTAATGCTGTTACCTAACTAAAAAGAAACATAACTACCATTCATTTCAGTAAGAACAGAGGATCCCTGAAGCTATCTACAGCCCTAATGTTCTCTGACGCAATCTGGGCAGCAACAAACAAGCTAGCATTAGTTTTTCTTGTTTACAACGCACCTATTAGACGAAATGTCCGTCTTTTGTTTCCATCTGACTGGTCAAAAGGGAATGACTGCAGATAAAGAGCAGTGAGGTGTGATGAGCATTTGATAGCAGTTAAGAAAAAGGCCTTTGACCTCATTGAAAACAAGTTTAGATTTGAATGGTCTCTAAGTGTTTCAATTTAGATAGTGACTTGGAACATTGAGCAGGAAAAATCTTTCTTTAGATACAGAGAAACTGGAGGTTGCCTCTATTTAGAAATTCTCAAATGCAACAAGTCGACCTGTTTGAACAGGGGCAGAACCCTCAGATGGGAGAGGAGATGTTGAATTTGTGTGTAAGAAGTGTGGTTCTGAGTGTGCGCGTGTCTCTGCCAATCTCCCTGTTCATCACTCTCAAGAGAAATGAGCTCCGTCTGGTCCTAATGATGCAGCCAGTTTATATTGAACTATAGTCTCTGAGTTATCAAGATGCGTGCACAAGTGTGCATGTAGGCACATAATGAACCACTTTGCAGGCTCAATAAAAATGTGACTGCAGTTTGCAAACAGTAAATGACAGAAACTGTAAATTTTCCAGTTGTATCAGATTTTTCATTCTGAATCCCATTCCAGCTAGCAGAGTATCCAAATATTGTGTAGGCTCAGAGGGATAATATGTATCCTCACCACACTTTATATAAGCAGAGAGAGAAGAGAGTTGCTTTTGCATATTAGGATGAAGAACATGTTCAGTTATGGCTAATGTACCATGCCCAGTTGCCAAAAATCAAACTACCACTTTGTCACTACAGTACAGACTCAAATGCACCCAACATGCATTGAGCACACAATGACCAGTCAACCACTCAGACGACATGTAGTCTAAATGTCTATCACATCTCTATATGGTTCTGAGATGGGAATACTTTAAACTATCAACACAAGAAGGTGACTTGGACAATCAAGTTGATTTAGCACCTGAAAGGAAAACAAGTTGGAGCTATTAATTTTTCCCTTTCACACATAATCTATTGTTTTGAGACAGACGTTTGTACACTATTCTACTGCCTCCCTAATGATGTACGTGCTTATTTACATACAAGACATAATAATAATAATAATAATAATAATAATAATAATAATAATAATAATAATAATAATGCATTGGTTTTATATTGCGCTTTTCCATTTTTAGATGCTCAAAGTGCTTACAATTGTATGCATTATTCATTTGCTCACACAGTCACAACCTGGTGGTGGTAAACTGCCTCAGTAGTAATAGCTGTCCTGGGGCAGGCTGATGGAAACGTGGCTGCCAATGTGCGCCTACGGCCTCTCTGACCAACATCACTCAGAATCATACATCAGGGCAAGGTGGTACACAACGGACGGACTAGGGATAGGGCGGAATCGAACCGCCAACCTTTCGGTTATTGGACGACCGCTCTACCTCCTCCTGAGCTACTGCCACCCCATAACTAAGATCTGATCAAAGCCACACATGGAGGCATATTCTAATGCCAGGTGTGAATACATACTTAGAGCTGTCCATTTGTGATCTGATCCCACAAGACTCCCCTACCATGCCTCTTTTTCTTTTTCTTTTTATGTGACAGTGTTATTCTATGACTCTGGCCCTGTTCACACCCGGTATTAATCAGAATCAGAATCTGATTCTGAACAGGGCCACAGTCAGAGAATAAGAAAAAAGGAATAAAGCAACATGGTAGTAAAGTCAAAGGGTTTTGCCGGGTCAGATTACAGAAATTTCCAACCAATTCCTCCCTGGATTCACACCTCCCCAGTGATCCTCTGAGAAATCCGGGCCAGACCTTGCTCAGTTCGTCATAACTTATCAGGTACTGTGAGGCTTTAAGGATCCGCTCTTAAACGTCCCGAAGCCTGTCACAGGCTCATCAAAGCCTTGAGCAATTGATATCATGGCATTGATATTCAGGTATTTAAATAATTCACCACTAGTGCTTTCACAATAATCTATGAGAGGAACAAGTCTACAAAAACACAGAGCAGCTGATGATGACGTTAAGAAAGTTCTACAATGATCACAGCCTAGCATGCTGCTGTTGACAGATATGGGACGTGGATCAGTAGACTGACAGTAAGTTGTGGTACTGGAGTCTCTGCTTCCATTTCCCTATGAGATTGTGTGGGGTTGTGCATTCAAAGTTCCTTGATCCGCCACAATAATCTAAATAACCTCGTGTCTTGACTGAAAATTTGAGTTTAGACAAACTTAACTTAATTTGCTCAGACGTACAATGTGACAGTCATATGGTAATAGACCCAGAGTGAAAGTCTCAGTCGAAAAGTAAGAGAGTCAAAAGAAACAGAAATATCATGTATTCATACAATTAAAGCACACCATGGTGTCTGCATCGGTCAAAAACACAAGTCATACAGGGAACTGGATTGTTGAGGGTTTTTAATGATTTGAATTTGATAAGCAAATGTGAAACTGAATTGAAATGCATAAAATGTTTTTGAACCAAAACTCAGCACGAGTCAACTGCTTCATTATCAGTCTGTAGCTAGCTCTGACTCCACTCTCACGGTCACATCTAGTTTAAGTGTTTGTGCCTGTTCTGGCACTTTGACTGGCATACCAGGAGATGAGCAGGGAAATCAAACTCTCTCCTACACCAGCCTGGAGACTTTGAGACCTCATTTCTGACTCCTTCACGCTTCCTGCTCTCACTTTCTTTTCTGATGCGCCGTCTTGCTTCCCTCGCTCCCAGCTCACTTTCCATCTCTCTTCTCTGAACCTTCTCTCCGCTCCCCTCTCTTTTCATGTCTCCCTGTACGGGGAGTCAGGGAAGCGTCCTGGCAGGAGGCATGTCCTCCTGCAACCCCTGCTGCTCTCTATTCATCTCTCCCTCGTTTGCTCACTCTCCGCCTGACTCTCGTTTCCTTTCATTGCCTCCTCCACTAAATCTCATGCATTTTTCTTGCTCCACTCTTCTTTTTCATTCTGCACATGCTCATCTGCTTCATTTATCTCCAATCCTTTGGCTCATCCACACTCTAATTTCTCTTTAGCGCTCGCATACGAACACTGAGCTCTTTATTGTCATTTCACCTGTTGGAGAAACAAATAATAGTCTTCTCTAGTTTCTTTGCACAACTTGACTCATTTTTTTGAGTCAGGTAAGGGGAGACATTGCCCTTTGGGAAGCACACAGAAAGTAGAGCAGAGGTTCTAAATGGAAAACAGCTGAATTTGGCCAACATCCAGACAGGCAAGACTCAGATATGTGAAGGCAGGAGTGAATTAAATAAGACTGTGGTACTGAGCTGATTCCAGAGACCGGATCTGCTACTCAAAGGCACTTCTCCAGGATGGCCTACGACACTGATTTGTCAACCTTTCCTAGGAACAAGTGCAACCCCAAGAAGCAGGCATTGCTAACAACTGACATATCATAGACTGTAATCATCAACACAGGAAAAATCCACTTTAAATTCAGATTATTGAAAATATTTTAATTTTTGTGTGTTTTTTTTAAGAAAATGTGGTGTCATCACAGTGGTATATAAAGGGTTAGAATTCAGAAATTAAATATTTGTTCTTTGTGATTATGAATGAAATTGATTTAAAGATTTATGTAAAAGAAAGAGTTCCACCAGAGTCAATCTTTTAGGGGAGCTGTGGAGTAGACAAAGAGAAGCAGCTTTGGGACCCAGAGCGTGTCAGGTTGGCATCCCATCAGTGCCCACCTCAATGGCTGAGGTTCCGAATCCACAAACTGCTGCCCAAGTGCTGCACAAGTGGCAGCCCACTGCTCCTAGTCTTCACAGTACTGTGTGACTGAATGCATGGGTCAAATGCAGAAAAAATGCCAAGCCAATGCAATATGGCATGTGTCATCTTCAACAGATTTAATATTAAATTTTTTAATACACAAGTACAAAGGGATGTCTTCTTGTGCTTCAGATTATAATACACCTCCTCACAGTCACATAAAAAGAACTACTGAATAGGTATGAGGTGGCAGAGTGTCCTGTTAGGAGGCAGCATCACAAGATACTCAACTGAGACAAAACCAGCAAAGCCCCAGGGGAATGTCGCCTGTGTTTAGGCTCTGAATAAATTCTGAATCAACTCTAGCATAAACTGTGCCCCTGACTCTGCTTCCCCATTTGGCCATTTTTCACTATGCTGCATTAAATAGAACATGGAACAAAAAAACAAAAGTCAAGGCAATTTAATTCAGGAAAGAAAAAAGCAAGGGACTATCCACAGGCAATGAATTAACTCCATCATAACTCCACAATGCCTTAAACCAATCAGCCAACCGCGTAGGCTACAGCATAAATAATGAATGTAATTATGCTGAGGTGAAAGTTTACTCTGATTATAGTTGAACGGAGCTGATGAGACCTCAGCAAGCGATCCACTTCACTTCCATGTTTACTATTCTGAGACTCGGAAAACAGTAACATAGGAACAAGTAAAACAATACGAACCAGACAGACAGAGAAATAATCAGTAACGCGCATTTTTTAATAAACGAAAAGGTGATGTGAAACATGGTGGGGTTAATTGTGTAATCTGTGTAAATTAGGTAAAGAGTGGCAGCATGTCAGCAGTAGCTCTGAGATGTTCACCTTTTTAGGTTATTCTTAGTGTGTTAGTGTTTTTATTTTTATTTTTTTCTGACTTTTTCTGTGCCGAATCCAATCTGCATGTTTTTTGGCTGTTTTTGTCTTTTTATGGAGCTTGAATTTATTTATTTTTTTCTGGAATTTTCTTGTTTAGCTGTGGCGTTCGGTGGAGTGACTGTCTGTTGCCGTATTACAGAGAGCATCTGTTAGCGATGTCCGTGCCCCCTGTGATGTCTGAAACGAGGCCGAGCCCTGACTTTCCTGTTGCGCTTCAGAAGAAGCGCCGGGGAGATGCCGTGCTGGAGCATAAATGAAAGAGTGGAGAAGGAGGTTCAGGCTGAGGGTGGTATCTGTGCTCATGGAGAACGAGAAGTCTTTGGAGGGCAAGATGGATGAACTGTGTGTTGGGACCCAGAGGGAGTGTGAGTAGTGTTAGGTGTTTGACGGAGATCTGACTTGGTGCGGACTTCCCGGACCACAGTGCACGAGACAAGATGCACGTCACTGTTGTTATGCAATAGTCAAAACAACTGGATCTCCTTGGACACTGTTTTGCCCACTATATTAGTACATTCATTCATAATGATAATTCTGTACATTCTTTACTTACTCCATTTTCTATTTTAATAGATAATACTTATATTTAATTTTTATTTTATTTTAAACTTATTTTATTTCATCTTTCATTTTACTTGTGATTTTTTAAGTGTTTTTATGTGCAACTAAGCTACTGTGACCAAGCAATTTCCCTTGTGGATCATTAAAGTCTAAGTCTTTGGAGCTCAGTGTGACAGTTTGGTGCCTTCAAAGCATTTGCTTGAAGCAAAGATTGAGAGTGGAAGGTGTGCCGTGAATGGAACAGGTACCTGCTGGTGCTTCTGCTACCAGGAAATCAGTTAGTATAGTTTGGGCACTGGTTTGCCTTGTGTAAGAACATGAGTCAGCAGTTTCACAATAAGAGTTTAACAGAACGTCATATGCCTCTTACAGCTCAAGAACTAGCCAGAGTCCTTGTGCTAAGTTTTCCTCTGTATTTAAGTGGCCCACTGATGTTGTTTGTGTATGCAATTAGTATGCGGCTAATAGCTTATTTGGCATCGGCTTTAAAAACTCAAGAGTTAGAATACAGAGTCACTGTCTTTTTTCAGCACATACAGAACAATGTCAACCATAAGGTTGGCATCGCAGGATATGTACAAAAATGTCTTAATTAATTTGACCAAAGAGCAAAGACATTTTTTTTTTCCAAAATACAGAAACATACTTTTGAAAAGCTTTTCAGAAATCAAGGCTGCTTGATGAATGGCCAGAGATGATGGAGACTGATTAGCATTTGGAGGTAAAGGTCATTGCTCCCACAGTAGCTATTTCAGCATAATAATGGGGCTTCATCTAAAAAGTCTAATTTCAAGTTTCAAGTTAAGGGTGATACATTTTAAACCAAGTCTCATTACTGCATAAGTAAGCTAAATCCTATATTGTTAGCTCCTCTGAGCCAGTCTGTGACAATCTGCGTGGCATGTACTCACAGCCTCAGTGTGGACGGGGTGCACGGCGAACAGGAGTGCTGTGACGAAGGCCAGCCGTGGGTTTTCGAACACACAGCGTTGGCACGTGTGCATGAGCAGGCAGGTCACGGCGCAGTGCAAGCACACGTTGACAATGTGGAAATACAGAGGGTTCATACCGCCCAGCAGGATGTTCAACCTGGTAAGACAGGGAGGGAGAAATTCAGCTCTGCGGGATAAGAGCAACATCTGAATGTGTGAAATGTAGAACAGGCTAATAAATTGATAAGTGCACTCAATGTCATTCATTTTCTCATAAATCCATGATCATACGGAGACGAAAACCTTACCTACAAACATCCCCGTAGCTATATTAGGTTATGGATTTACCGTGACGATTGCTTAAGTAAAATACCTATTACATTTCCTGGATGTAGTGATTGTTGTATAATCCTAAGCGGTATCTCAAACCATTTTCTGCAGTGCCGTGAATTTCAAATGAATAGAGAATGATTGCTTGGGGAGAATATGTCAGACTCCCGAACACATCATATCCTGCCTATCATTTTCCAGCTGGTAATCCCTCTGTAAGGAATAACACTTAGACACGCATGTTTTCAAATAGTTCATTATCATTATTGGTGGGACATGTAATTATTCCCTCTCCCCCTAGCTGAATATCATCAGCCTAATAACTGCAAGCACAAGACGCATGACAACAGTTCAGGTCCAAGCAAACATGCCACAACACGAAGACTATTTTTTATTTTGTGAGTCCACTGAGAACTGATCTTTTGGTGAAGTGGAAAACCTCTTGCGCCCATCTTTCCATACATAAAATACTAGTGTATTGATCAATGGTAGATTTTTCGCTTAGAGAGGAGTAGCTGTATTTATTCATTTTAATTTGTGCATGAACGAAACCAGACGATGCAGGAGATGCAACAGGAAAGCCATAGGTTTTGCAGGAACATGAACATAATGACCATGCCTTCCTACTGTGTAAACTCTTGTTCCATTGTTTGCCACCAAATCTGCCGGACCTTGGAAGGTGTTGTGTGGTATTAGGGACCAGAAGATTAGCAACAAATGATTAGGTCGTGCAAGTAGGTATCCATCACTGGTGAGTGGTAGCGTATTTGGGGATTTATATTTGGGAAAATATATAGAAAAGCATACACAAGACATCAGATATTTGATTATGGTATGCTAGGGGGTTAATGTTTCTTTATATGTGAGGTACATCTCTAAAGAAAGACAAGAGCTCAACAAAAGATGGTCTCATATGTGAACTCCTTATCTTTAATGAAAATGAGTTATAATGGGGTTCAGTGTGAGCTCTCATCCAGTCCATTATTTGATGAAGGAGACTTTGGTCTCTGCTATCCCTCTTCTATTCATAATTCAATAAGGGTGACTGATAAAACCTGCTTTAGCATGCAGAGACAGCATTAACCCTCGCCATTATCTCAGCCCGACCTGAGCTGATGCTGATCTGCCCCCAAAGCCGATGCTGAGATGAGTGTGGAACAAGTGAAGTTCCGTGAGATGAATTTTCAAGAGGGCCCAGCCGGGGTCTCGACCCATCTGCGAGGCAAAGGCTTTGGAGGAATGTAAATTTCTTATTTGATGCAGGTAGCTGCTGTGCATATCCAGAGAGACATCCCACAGCAGAGCAGGTCGGTGTTCAGTTCCTTGCTGAAGGACAGGAGGATTTGCTGCTTTTGGACACATACAGGATGCTGGAGGAATCTCAACTGTGACCTATGCGTGTTGAGCACGGCTGCCGATTATTCTTAAACATTAATTACAACGAGCCCAAGCCTACATGATTGAGGCGAATATAAAGTACAAGAGTATTTTTCTTAATGTTTACTCATTAGAGTTAGCTTTACATCCTATCATTTTGTAAATTTATATTGTGACTTTCTAAAGACAACATTGCACGTTCTTTAATTGCAAAGTTAAGAATGTTCACACAACAAAGTAGCTAGTTGTTACAAAAATACAATGATCAGCCACAACATTAAAACCACTTATAGGTGAAGTGAATAACATTGACAATATTGAGACTTTCAGTGTTCTGCTGGGAAACTATTGGATCTGACATTCATGTGGATGTTACTTAGAGTTACAGTTGATGTTACCACCCACCCAGACCAGACCAGGCACCCCTACCCCGTGGCAATGACACTCCTTGATGGCAGCAGCCATCCCCAGCAGAATTCAGCTACAGCACCTCAAAAAACATTAGGAACAGTCCAAGGTGTTGACCTGGCCTCCAAATTCACTAGATCCCAAACTGATCAAGTATCTGTGGGATGATCCACAGAGGCCCCTCCCTCAACCAAAGATCCCACTAAAGGACCCCACAAAGGACCCCACAGCATCCTTGGTTCACTTAAACCCTTGTCAGTTTTGGTAACGGCTACATACGTAACTGTGCTGTCGATCATTTTATAAGGGCCTTTAATATTTAAAGCCAAGATATCTGATCAGTACTTTTTCTATGTTCCTAAAGTCACACAACTAGTAGCATGAATGTAAAGTGATCTGACATTTTGAAGGTGTGCTCAGATCCAGTGAGACAGACGCAGTGTTTTCTGTCACTTAGGTAAAGTCCTTTAACTTCGATATAGTCTGCTGTGATGGAGAGACTGGGCCACGACCCAAAGGAAAGCTGGAAGACTACTAAAAATAGGTTGTTAATTATTCTAAAGAACATTGCATCAGCAGTTAACAGCTATGGTAATTTGCCATACCAAATCTCCTGCAATGTAAAATAGGCTGAACAAAACCCTGCAGACAAGCAGGATGGAGAGCAAAAAGAAAAGGATGAAAATGCTTTTGATAAGCTGAGAATATAAAGATAAAGATCTCTAAAATAAAGGATAAAAGATAATTAAATTTCCTGTCTGGAAAACTGACAGCACATTCCTTATCGGTTTTATTGAACTTTCTTTTTCAACATTTGTGAGAACATCCGAATCATTCATCTTTGTCTTATCCCTCTACACTGTCATTTCTTGTTTTTCACTCTTCGTCCACTGCTCTTTGTCCCTTTCCGTTATCTATGTCCATCTCATTCCCCTTCTACTCCTCTCATGGACCAAAAGAGCATCCGTCATCACTTCTTCTGTCACTGTTTGGTGTCATCTTGTTCTTGTGTTTCTATTTTAATCACATGGCCTCTTGATAATGCTCTCTGTGCATCCTTTTTTTCTTTCCCAACCACTACTCAGCTCTTGGTGCACTTTGGACCCCAGCTATAAAAATACCCTTGAAGCCACATTGCGTATGTGTTTGTTCTTTCTGTGTGTGTCCTTCACCTTGATTTCATCCCAAATGCCCTGCAGTGTTCACCGGTGTAGAAAAGGCTATGTCGGTCTGACTGAACAATCCCCTAAGGTTCATCACAGGGTTGTGTGTGTGTGTGTGTGCTTGCATGTGACGGTATGAACCTAACCAAGTGTAAAGAGGATATACACATAAAAAAGACCTCCAGGACGCAGGTGTTGGTGAAGGAGTGCTCCCATCTGTTCCTCTGTAAGAGCTCATGGCTGGATTCAAGAAGACTAAAAGTCAGCCAGAGCTGTCCAGAGTGAGAAAGCATTACATTAATATCCACCCTGGGCAATCTGATCTCTAGTTGCCAGCTTAAAGTACAGGTGTGAACACATCCACGCATGCCTTTAAATAAATGGACTTGACTCATTCAGGAAAACACCGCTATTAAAAATTTATAAATTACTGCCTGAAAAGAAAACAGGGACCTCTCTCCCTTAAGGGAGTTATGAGAGTCTTTTAAAATATTTTGTCCTTGTACTGTCAACTTACTAAATAATTAATAATTCTAAACACATGAAATTACTGAATATGAGTACACTGTGCGTTTGTCATTAAAAACGTATCCACATGTGATTAATAATGCGATCGTGCTGATGTATAAGGAGCCTCATAGAGTTAAATCACTAGTGTCTTTATTTAGCTTTATTGCAGGAGGTTTTTCTAACACTGCTTCCAACAGCGCAGCGGTGCAATTACAGAGTATATTGACGATTTCAGAGTTCGCATTAGAATCTGAGCTTTGTGTGGATCTCTGAAATAACACCCATCAGGGTGGAGACCAATTAATAAATAATAAGTGAACGCATAGGATTTCAGTGAGTGAGACAGACTTCACAGCTTTAAACTTACAAAATATGCATCATGTCCCCACAACAAACAGCTGTACATGGTTCAGATAAAGCAGTAGGTAGTCATCCACTAGATACAGCAGCTGTTAGAATATTCTTTTGTTTTAGTTGTTTGTATACAGGTTCTCAAGTGCCAATCCATGCAGAGATGTGTTTTCCCTCGTGGGGCCAATAAAGTCTGTCTACCTACCTACCTACCCGCCTACTTACCCACCCATCCATCCATCCATCCATCCATCCATCCATCCATCCATCCATCCATCCATCCATCCACCCACCCATCCATCCATCCATCCATCCGTCTTGAAGCAGGTCTTATCGATGCCATGAAAACAATCTAACTAAAACAGAGAGGATTACCTAACAAACTTAAGAAGAACAGACAAAGCTTGAAGAACAGACAAAATAAATACGAAGTTACTTTGTTACAACCTGGAATTTAGTCAAATACAACTTTGGTTAAGCCTGTCTCTCCACGTAGGAGGTTGATACAAAATTAAACACCTTATCCATTAGCAACTAGCAGTTCAGCATTAGCATAAACTAGACTTGCTTCGACCGACTGTAGTGCCCAGAACTGGAAAGCTTTCTACTGGTCTGATGTGACCGGCAAATCAGTTTAAACTGCATTTTTCGGATGAATGGAACACACAATGAGACAAAGCATTATGTTTTCAATCTACTCTTTTGTCGGGCAATTTTCAATTACAATAGACTACATACATGACACTTGAGGAAAACATTTATTACAGTAATTATATATCCGATAATGTTGTAATACCGTTGTAATACAGCCCCCTTTCCAGTTCACATATTATGTCATATAATAAACAATCGGAGTACAATCCAGATGGATAATAGTACAGCTTTTTAATCTTGTACGTAATGTGCGCTACTTATGGTGCAGCTAAATGTGCGCTATCCCTCAGGTGGTTCTTCTATTGGTTCTATTTACCTTCTTCTTCTGCAACCAGCTTTCTTGAATGTTTTTGTTTCCAGGGTCATATGCCAGCTCAGTGGTTGTGGTGCATGTGTTGTTCAGTTAAAGTCCAATAAAGGCGTATACATGCCTGTGAAATTACAGTTCTAATCGCATTATCTGGGTGTTTTAGTTGGATAAGGAGAACTCCAACACTTGGGTATGTGGTCAGTGTACCAGGGATGAAACCACTAACCCACTGGTTGGTGGACAACCTGTTCTACCTACTGAACCATGGCTCCCACTATCCACATGTGTTTAAAAATATATCAGAGTGATTGAGTTGACTTATTCCTCTAGGGAAAACAATTTCATTTTGTCAGCAACACCTTCCTCACAAGCACAGTAACTGAGGGAAGGAGTGAGGCTAAATGCTTTCTTGCCAGACAATCCCAATGGAGGTGATCACACATTCAGTCTCTATCCAGGAATGTCTGAAGGGCATGAACCAGCATCCTCCACGTGTCAAACTAATGAAGGAGGTGTAGAGAATCTGATGGCCAAACAACCCTGGGGGTTACAACCCGAAACAATGAACATCCTCCGCATGTAAGCAATAAGGCAACGCCTGTCATACCTGCGAGATCACCTTCCCCTTCACTAACTCTGACCATTACTGTAGCTCCACCGTCTCCTTCGCCATTTAGCAGTGTTTGTGTGTTTCTGAGACCAGATGCTCTTGGAAAGTCGTAAGCCACTCCATGTCCACCCTCAAGAGAAACATTAAGCCGCCAACATCTTATTCAACAACTGTTTTACCAAAGGGAGGACTAGTGAGCAGCTGCTTGAGAGGCTGTAACGCTACTGGCTAATTAGATTGAGTGCCATCAAACAATGAAATCGTTCTTCTATCCGACCACACAGAGACACAACAAGGCTCACGCTCGAGGACCCTGTTTAGTCATCTTAAATGCACAGTTCACGGATGTTTCGATGTTATTTAAGACAGAAATCACAAATCACTTACTGATTGATATCACTTCACTCACTGCCATTCAATTACTCAAAGTCAGTGACTGCATTTCTTATGATTTTTCATTTTAATTAATTTGGTGTTTGACAAATGCAAAACTTCTATCTACTACAGTCTACTTTATACATCCATCAACCAACAACCAACTTTGTAGGCAATTTGGTGGGGGGTGTCCAGTGTGGCATGGATTTTTGTATTTTTGTATCCCAAAAAAACTGTCTGATGTGGTCAGAATAAAAGTTAAAATTAAAGTTAAATATCAAGTTCAACAACAAAATCCTCCTTTTAATGGAGCACAAATCTGGGCACGGCTGCCAACTACACAATAATTATAATAATAGTCTGGTTGCAGATAATAAGCATGTAAACAACAACGGGCCAAGGATGGAGCCTTTGGGAACACCACTAGTCAGAGGTAACACTAAAGAGGAGACACCCCTAACAATTGCCCTGTTTGAGAAATACTGTCTAAATCATAATGAGGAAGCATCCCTAGGTGCTAGACTACAGTCCGATCACAAACAAAGTGACAATGCGCTTTATCCAACAAGCAATTATGCTACAAAACAATACTGGAAAACTAATGTCTGGTAGACAGCGCTGACATGTCAGTGTTTTTCTACCAGTCTCCCTCCTGTAATAGAATTCACCTTGAAATTGCCTGTCTAGCCTGCTTGTGAGCATCCACATGTCGATGTGTTTTTATATTCCAAACCATTTCTTTTCTCTTTGTGCGGTTGCATTCACTGCCTGATTGGTGCTTTGATCTGTGAACCGATGAGAACCAGGAAGCATCTCTCATGCTCAACAGAGCCCACTGTAGTATTTGTCTCATCGGAAGTTCCCATTCACTCATCCTCCCGGTTGAGCATAGATGGCAGGGTTGCAGAGACTCCTTTCAAAAATCATGGCAATTATTGGCCCCGCTGCTGCTGAAGTGCCCTTGAGCATCATAGTCATAATCTGCACGGCAGCTTCTGGTACAACAAAGGCTCAGACAAACAGTAACTAGCTGACCTTTTATTTGATGGCTCATTAAAAGCTCTAATAAGTCTTTATTACAATATAAGTGTTTGAGTCGTGCATAATGAAGGAGGAAGCTTGCAGGGGCAGGTTATGATGCTGATAAAACCGCACAGGAGAAGGGAATCCCATCTCAGCAAGACAATATAGAAATCCACCTACGCAGCTCCTGAAATTAAATCATGAATTTGTATCGGTCAAAAGTCTACACTGCTGGTCAAAAAGAACACATTTAAATTATTTGGACTGTTGTCTCTTCCCTAATTTTTTGTACCATTATAGAGGGTACTTAAAATTTTCTTAATGAAGAAATGGTAAAGTAATAGAGGTTTTAATGAATGTTTTCTTTATTTAAAATTTTCACACAACTACTACTCAACTGACCCAACCTGAGCCGCTGACTTCAATTACTATGGGGAAGCTTCTTAAACTCAGAATTATTACAGAATGACTGATTCTGGCCAAAAGACATTTTCAGTTTGAATACTATGGGTCCAACACAGGCAAGCATCTGAATAATATTCCTAGCACACACTTCCGTACTAATAAATGAACTGAATAAATTATTGATTAGAATTAAATCGGTACTCCATGAATCAGAATCGATTCACAAAATCTGTAGCAGTGTCCAGCCCTACTTTATAGTCACTTAATGTGGGTACATACATGGTTACAGAGCTAAGCTGCCCAACAAACGTGGGATCGTAATTATAACATCATAGCAGCAAAAGCTGTTATCAGGTTGTCCGCTTACGTTGTTAATATCGAGCAGGGGTGTCAAACTCATTTTAGTTTGTGGGCCCAATGCGTGCCAATTTGATTTCAAACGGGCCAGACCAGTAACATAATAGCGCAATAAACTACAAGTAACAACAACTCCAAATGTTTTCCATTTGTTTTAGCTCAAAGAAGAACAAGTAAATTGGGAGAATGTTCACATTTAATACAATATCCTTTAAAAACCCTCCTTAGTGTTGTGTTCTGTCCACTTCTCTTTCTAAAACAGTGGACAAATTAGGGATAGAGGTTAGTTTCATTGAAAAACTGGAGTCTACTATGTTATTTTTTCGTACTTTGGAAATATATGCTTGGCACCTGTGATTTAGGGCCTTTTCATACATGGCAATAAATTGAAACAAAACCAGCATTTTAAACTACCAGGAGCTACTGTCACATAACAGCAGGAAGTTTTCACAGTTCAAATTGCCTGGTTTGCTGAGGCCTTTCTGTGAGGAGTCTGCACGTTCTTCGGGTGCCTGCAAGAGTTTTCTTTGGATGCTCTGGCTTCCAATGACATGCTGGGTAAATTGGTGATCCTAAATTGTGGATGATCGGCAACCTGCACGGGTGTACGGCAACCCTCAAAGGACAAGATAATAGATAATGTTGGGATCGATTCCCGGTCAGGGAAGTGTCTATTGGCATGCACGGTGTTAGATGGTATGGCGGTGTAGTTATCTCATGTCACAGTAGGCTACTTAATCCTGTGTCTGGAGGAACGTTCTGTCATGTCACTATGTGCTGCATCTACTTTGGTTGAAATGATGCTAATAGAAAAAACTCTTGACTTCTCTTGACCTCGTTACCTCACAGCAAAAGTCCTGTTTTTCATTCAGTTTTGCAAACTAACAGAATTCAATTATGCATATTAGTGAGACTTCTGTGACCACTCTCCTCAAAAGCATTATAGTCTTGAGGGAGAAGTGTTTAGAGTTCACAATCCACTGGACATTTTCCATCAGTCTTCAGAGAACCTTTTCCTTCTCACCCTAGCACTTCTATTATTCCATGCCCACCCCGTTCTGGATGCTCGCCTGGTTTCCAGCAACACGGCTCCAAGCGGAGCGCAGCAGTCCCGCCCTCTCAGAGCTCCGGCTCGCATCATCACCAACTACACTACTATCAAACTGAAACTGAACTGATATAGAAGAAAAATAAATAAATTAATTAATTAAAAAAAAAAAGAAAGAAAAGAAAGAAAGAAAAAAAGCTGCGCAACGGGTTTCACATAAATCTTTTTTTTTTTTTTTTTTTATTTTTGGCTCGGCGTCGTTTTAATTCCTTTCACCGCTCACAACATCAAGCCAGAGGAGGGAGCGGGACGACGGGGATGTGCCGGGACAGGCTGCTGTCTCTCTCTGCCTGCCCGCCTGCTCCAACTCTGAATGCACATCGGGAAAATGGAAAAGCGGACGTCTGAGTGTGAATATCTCTAGCACACACTTAAGTTAAGTTCGACAGTCAGTTAATAGATGGCCGTTGCAACAACGCACTGATGCGCCATGTTGTGTAGTTGTAAAGTTGAGCCGGAGGCTGCAACAGCTTCTTCTATAAGGGGACAGCGGCATGACGTCAGCCTTCATTGACTATAGACTTGATGCTATAGTTGAAGTCGGGCTCTCCGCTACGGTTAGTGACATGTATAAACTAGTATAAAGTGTACGTCTTTGTATATGCAGATGAGGCGGAAAAAGCGGACTTCGTAGAACTTACTTGAAGGTGAGGATGCACAGTGGTCTGTAGGACTTGTGGCTCGTGTTGTCCGCCATCCTCTTGCCCCAGAAGTCATTGCTGAAGACGTTTCGGAGGCTGGACCCGGGTCGGACGTCCGGGTTGTTGATGATAGCCCACACGTCGTCGTGCACCAACTCCCCGCGGAGAGAGTTGCCATAGCATAGGACGCACAGGGCGGCCAGCACGGCGCAGCGTCCGGCAGCCCACACCGCCTCCGGCCGGACGGTCAGCCGCGGCTGCTGGCGGGCTTTCTTCTCCCGTGCCGGCGCTGTCATGTCGGGCCAGGCTTGTCCCGCAGCTCCGCCGGGCTGAGGGTGAAGCTGGGAGCGCTGGAGGATACGTCCATTCCGCCTGACAGGTAGCGGTTATGTGCTGCTGGGCTGTGGAAACAGAGAGAGCGAAGACGGTGTGTTTGTGTTGTGCAGCCTTCAGGTGCAGTCACAGAATGTCGGACGTATGGCTTTCTGTCGGGAGTGTCAAACCCATTTTTGTTCGGGAGCCACATACAGCACCATTTGATCTCAAGGTAACAGTAACATAACAGCATGATAACCTATAAGTAATGATAAATTTGCTTTAGTGCAAAGAGTAACAAGTAAATTAGGTGAGTGTTTACATTTAATAGGATATCCTTTAAAACATCTGAAATTTCTTCAGAAAGATAAGTGCAATTAGAGCTCATTGCTGTCTGCTGTTAAGTCCTGGGTTGAGTTCTGCCCACTTCTCCTTCGAAAACAGTCAACAAATTAGGAATAGAAGTTATTTCCATTGAAAAATTGCAGTCTACTATATAAATTTGCAAATTCAAGCTGTCGGCCAGATTAAACCCTCTTGGAGGGCTGCTTTTGGCCTGCCAGACACCTGTGTGTTATATAGAGGAGCACTCGTGGTTTAAAATGATTTGTTTTTCTAGTTACTGCATCTGCAACTCTCTTAAAATGATTTATTGTACATCAATGCTCAGTTGGTTTCTTTTATTTGTGACCAAACGGCAAACAGCAAAATGTAATTGCTATCAAAATACAATAGTTGAATAGTTACCATTAGCTACTGAAATAACAACAATTATAATTTAATTATTTGTTATGTGCCTTCCTTTTTAAATTTATTGACTTTTTTCTTTTATTTTTTATGTCAGATGTTTGTATTTGTGGTTTAGTGTTCAACTGCTGCACATCTTTGAGGAACACGTCTGCACACATGGAAGAATAAACAATTAAGCAGACTTCGACTTTTATTCTAAAACAAAAGAAGTAAGACTCCATTGTGAAGGTAGAGAATAAGTGTGGATAGCCCGTGAGGATGTCTGTTTGGTTTTCAAAAAAAGGAGAGAAACATAATCCTCAAACTTATATCATTAAAATGTGATATGCCCTTGGATTGTCAAAGGACAACAAAGGCCAGGCGATAGTTTTTAAGACGCCATAGGCTCATTTTAGAATGATTAGTATAAGGTAAGTAGTCTGGGGAAAAAAACGTACGAATGTGTACGAGGTTATGTGGAGTACCTGAATGCAACATAAGAATTGAGAACCCGCCTGCATACGCATGCGCATTTGAACGTTACCTCACTCGACTTTGGAAACGTCCGCAGCAGAAAATCAATGCAGCCCGGCAGGAACTCCTCAGATCGTAGCATGATAAGGACGATGAGCCGACCTTTCCTCTGCACCGACTTCATATACAGCAAAATTGTGTTTACAGCACCAGCAGGCAGGCGCAGACTGCGACATTATATCAAGAGGGCACATCTTACTGCAGGATAGGTGCACTGGCACCTCAAACATGTGATAAGGTATTATCTGCCAAATCAAAATCTAATTAATTTTAAATTCAGCAGGCTACATCGCTTGGAATATGCAATTTGACTAATCTGTGACTAATCTGTGAAAGTCAGGTCAACATCATCCTGAACTTTTGTAACCCCCAAAAGTTCCAAAAACTGCTTGCAAATTCTTAAAAGCGGGTCTTGCCATTCTCTGAAACAATCTTAAGTAATTTATACATAATATCATTTTATACAAGTCTGTAATAATTTATACATTTAATGAAACTTTTGACTCATTTTAAATTAGCCCTACATGATTCAAGATTCAGGTGGTGTCATGACCGTCGTGTTAATAAAAACATGTGAAAGTGTGAAATACTGTTTCTCCTAGTCCCACTGTGCTATATGCTAACACAGGCACAGGCTGTAATACCACCACCACACTACTTCCACCTCTCTAACAGCTTCTAGCTCAGTACAACACAGAATACACAAAACAACATACAAAAAGAACATATTAAGGTGGAAACTATCAATGGAATCTACAATACTATTGATATGAGCACCTGTACAGGATTCCTCTAATGTAAAAACATTTTAGCTATTGTATCATGCTGTGCAAAAAAATGCCTCAGGTGCCTACAGTGTCAGTCATATATATGTAAGATTTTACAGAATGTTGTGCTGATTTTTTCACGTACCCCAGCACCAGCTGTCACATTCCAAATGTTTTCATTTGAAAAGATTTCTATCTATGAACAGGCTGCCTGTTGCACAGGCAGGTGTTCCACATTCGTCTAGTCAGGCGCAGGTGTAAAATGAGCACATGTGACTAGTTTTAATGGCAATAAAAAGAGTAGGCTGTCTAATTATATAGATAAAACATTGTAAGATTTTAATGTTCTGACTATGTAAAATGCAGACATGAACTTAACTGCTTATGACACATGCATCTTGACGGAGAGTACACTATATATACTTATTGTAAAGTTCATTCATTTTCTGTAACCGCTTATCCTCTGGAGGCACGTGGGGGGGCTGGAGCCTATCCTCGCTGTCTATCACAGGGCTAACACAGAGAGACAGACAACCATTCCGATCACACCTACAGCAAATCTAGAGTCACATGTTAACCTAACGGGCATGTGTTTGGTCGGTGGGTGGAAGCTGGAGTACCTGGAGAGAAGCCATGCAAACATGCCCATAACTCCAGTCTTAGTGTTCAGCAGGTGATAAAAGCAACTCTCCAGAGGGTGACAGAAACTGCCCAGGGCATCACTAGTCTCCCATTCCCACCTCTGGGAGACATTTACCCGTTCAGATGCCACAGCAGGGACTACAAGACATTACACATCCCTCTCATCACTAGTTCATTTTTTTTTCTCAAGACAGTGTAGGTCACTTATGCGCACAGCCACTCAAGAACAGTTCTTATTCAATTTTATTGCACTGAACTCTGTTTCCCCTCTGCCTGTCCGCCCCTGCATCATCAGCACTAATGTCACTTTTGAATGAATCACACTTTGTATTTGTAATGAGTGAGTGGGTGTGTGCATGGGGTGTGTAAGGGTGTGGATGTAAAGTGAATGCAGATGTAAAGGAGTGTGGGGTGTAATTTACATGTTAATGTAAATGTTAATGTAGTGTTGTTATAAGGAGAGCTATTGTAATTTTGTTGTATGTGGAACATGAAACGACAAATAAATGATTCTATTCTAAGACTCCACACCTTTATTGTGTATTTATGCAGCACAATTGTGTTTTATCCTTGGCTTGTTTAACCTTTTCTCATCAGAAATTGCAGCCTTTAGAATATCGTACAAGAAAAGTAAGTCAGGTTTGAGAGAGGGAGAAAAAGCCTGAGGGCAGACACCAGAAAGTCAAGTCAACAACATGCTGAACATCTGGTGTGTCCCCCCGCAGCCTGACCAGCTCATTGCGATTCCCGTTGCAATGAGTGGCGGCCAGCTGGTCACCGAGCAGTTGGAGAGTGCTCGCTCTGAAACTGAGCTCATTTGAGTCCGGAGCACTTCAGCACTCTGCTACAGCTGCTCAGACACAAACTGACCCTGTCTCTTAAAAGGCGGAGAGATGAATATGAGCTCAGTTGGTGCTCTGCATGTTAGCAGAGCTCTTGATTATTTGTACCTCTTCTGCCTTTGAAATAACCCCACGATAAGGGACTGTTACATTTGATTCTGCATCAAGGTGTTACAATTTGAACACAAGGTTGAGTTTGTTCTTCCAAATCAGTACAGATATTACTTAGAATTTTGTATCATGGTTTTTGTCATTGAAAGCTCTCTGCACCATCAGTGTAGATTTGAATGAAATTCCATGTCGCTGGCTCCCAACAGTACCTACAGTGGGGGAAATAAGTATTTGATCCCCTGCTGAATTTGTAAGTTTGCCCACTTCCATAGAAATGATCAGACTCTGGTTTTTATGGTTGTTTACTGGTTATGGGTATAGACAGAATATCAGTCGAAAATGCATAAAAAACACACAATCTAAAAGTTATAAATTGTTATGTATTTTATTAAGGGAAATAAGTATTTGATCCCCAAGCACAACACAAGTCAGTACTCTGTAGAGAAACCTTTGTTGGCAAGCACAGCGATAAGACGTTTCTTGTAGTTGGTCACCAGGTTTGCACACAGCGCAGGAGGGATTTTGGCCCATTCATCTTTACAGACAGTCTCTAAATCCTTCAAGTTTCTTGGCTGCCTCTTGGAAACTCGGAGCTTCAGCTCCCTCCACAGGTTTTCGATCGGGTTAAGGTCTGGAGACTGACTAGGCCACTCCATGACCTTAATATGCTTCTTCTTGAGCCACTCCTTTGTTGTCCTGGCAGTATGTTTTGGGTCATTGTCATGTTGGAAAACCCACCCACGAGGCATCTTCAGTGTTCTTGCTGAGGAAAGAAGGTTTTTGTCCAAGATGTTACAGTACATGGCTGCATTCATTGGCCCCATAATGCGGTGAAGTTGCCCTGTACCCTTTGCTGAAAAACAGCCCCAAAACATGATGTTTCCACCTCCATGCTTAACCGTGGGTATGGTGTTCTTTGGGTCATACTCACGTTTTTTCATCCTCCAAACACGGCGGGTTCGAGTTAATGCCAAATAGCTCAACTTTGGTTTCGTCAGACCACAGCACTTTCTCCCAAGCCTTCTCTGAGTCATTTAGATGTTCACTGGCAAACTTAAGGCGGGCCTGTACATGTGCCTTCTTGAGCAGGGGGACCTTGCGGGCACTGCAAGAGTTCAATCCATAACGGCGCAGTGTGTTGCCAACTGTTTTCTTGGTGACGGAGGTCCCAACTGCTTCCAGATCATTAACAAGCTCCTGCCGTGTTGTTTTAGGCTGCTCCCTCACCTTTCTCATCATCATCCTCACTCCATGAGGCGAGATTTTGCGGGGAGCTCCAGACCGAGGACAGTTGATGGTCCTTTTATGGGTCTTCCACTTGCGAATAATGGCACCAATAGTTGTCACCTTCTCACCAAGCCTTTTGCTGATGGTTTTGTAACCTACACCAGCCTTGTGCAGGTCTACAATCTTGTCCCTGACATCTTTTGACAGCTCTTTGGTCTTGCCCATGGTGCTGTAGAAGTTGGAATGTAAGAAACTGATTCTTAGAGCAGGTGTGCTTTATATACATGACGAGTTAAGATCAGGAGTATTGGTAATTAGTTGACTGAGCACAGCTCCGTGCCACATGCGCACCAGCCAATCTGTAGGAGCCTGAATTCTAAGTGAATTGTTGGGGATCAAATACTTATTTCCCTTAATAAAATACATAACAATTTATAACTTTTAGATTGTGTGTTTTTTATGCATTTTCGACTGATATTCTGTCTATACCCATAACCAGTAAACAACCATAAAAACCAGAGTCTGATCATTTCTATGGAAGTGGGCAAACTTACAAATTCAGCAGGGGATCAAATACTTATTTCCCCCACTGTATATACAGATTAGAAAAATTATAATGACGATAAAATAAATTATTTGCATGTATCTATGTATAACATGTATGTACAACCTGAGGGCTCGTAGGATGAAGCTGTTCCAGAACCTGTTCTGTAATTATGAGAGAAACTGTAGTGTTTTTCTAAAAGCTCCTGATTGGCATGACCCCTCCAGATTCTCCTGTAAACACTGATGATACCTTTTCAAGGTTCACATTGGTGAATTCATTATAATATAAATAATCCCAGTGTCCACATATGAGGACATAATTTTCTTCAAAAACTACAACTTCCTGTTGAAAGATGATGCTTAGTTTATATTATTATTATTAGTATACTTCTTGGGTACTACTGATCACAAATACATTGGAGAAATTAAATTAAATTGCCAGTGGTGTCATAAATAGTGAAATGGAGATAACCCGTGTGTATCAAGTGATTGTAGTGGCAGCATCATGCTCTGGCCTGGACAGCTTGTGAAGGTAGCAGGCAACATGAAAGCAGAAACATATTGCCAAATCATGCACCATGGTCATGGAATAACCTTCAGAAAACTCTCAGATTAAAAACACTCATATCCTTTAATGATTTTGAGAGTATCATAGAATATGCACTGTTTTATTGTTTTAACGTTTAATTGTTTCATTGCTCACTTATGTAACATGTTTTATATCACTTTTGACTTTGTATGGCTGCTACCTTGGCGAGGTCTCTGCAGTAAAAGAGGTTTGTAATCTCTTCCTGGTTAAATAATAAAAGAAAACCAAAATCCTGCAGGATAATCTGACTCAGTCTGCCAGAGGACTACTACCATACAACAAAAGCAACACACAAAGACAACAAAGTGAATGTTGGCCAAGTCAAAGCCCAGATCTCAATCCAATCAAGAATTTGTGGCTCGACTTAAAAAAAAGCTGTTCCCCAGCAACCTGAGTGAGCTTGAGCTGTGTTGCAGAGAAAAATGGAGAAAAATTGCTCTGCATCTACTAAATACTGGCCTCAAGAGGAAACATTTATTGCAATCATTTACTTTAACATGGATATTTTTAATGAATTGTCATTATTTTGTGAAAATAATAAAATTGTGTTTACAGTTACATATTTTTCATACAATTTTTTATATTGACCATGATTTCATGTACCGGTATATAAGCTGCACAAAGGTGAAACATCCAAGGGGATGGGGGGGGGGGGGGGGGGGGGGGGGGGCATCTGTTAGTATGGTTATCCGGTTTTTAAAAGATGGGAGTTTTTCCCCCTAGCCAGTGCTGCAAACTCAATAGCTTGGCACAGAGAAGCTAACATAACTGCCATAATATCATAATAATATTTAAGTTTATAGTCTGTAAAATTATCCTAATTATGGCCTTTTGATCTCTGTATTTTTTGTTTATTTTTCTTTTGTGTATTCATTCGCTTACCCTTTTCTTTTTCTTTTTTCTACTTTTGTAAGTGTCAGTTTGCACAATATAGTCTCAATACACGCAGCACACTCACACACCACGTACAGCATAACCTCTTATGTTTGTAGATTTCTGGGAAAGCTATTAACATACTATTAAAGTGTTATACAGTAGTAGCTCATAAATGCATGTGTAGTTATGGAAAAGAAATTAAGTAAGAAGTTAGAGGATAGGAGCTTGGTGTGAGAGATAAAGAGAGTAGAGGACGTGTCATATATCAGCATAACTAAGGGATGGTTCAGTGTCAGTCAGTTTATCTAGACAAGTTCAGCTTCATGACATATGTTGTCAGGTGTCTGTTCACTTATATGGCTGTATATGAGGATCTGTGTAACCAGATTTACGGAGTGGAGCCACTAGTCTATTTCCTTCTAATGTTCAGACCTGAAACCACACTCCAAATTATTTTAAAGGCTTGGTATCAGTTTAGTCATTGGGCTCTCACTGCGAAGACACTGTGCATCAATGGATGACTGACAATAAATGCTTTTTGCAAAGAAAGAAACTATTGTTGCTGTGGCATCTGAAAGTGGTTTAAAGGGTTTGATCTGTGAAGCTTTGAGGTTTCAAACGATAATCAATTTTGTCAAATTCAGAAGGAGCAGATGTGTAGAGAGAGAAGAAACAGGAGGAGGCCTTTTCTCCAGGGGAAGTCAGACAACATGAAGGAAAGAGGGAGGAGGGAGGACAATATGAAAGAAAAAGGACAGCTTTCAACACTCATCTGGACTCCTTTCATCTTCTCAAACTCCCTCCATCTGGACCGCTGCACCTCAACGGGCATTCCTCGTCAGTATCATCATCACAGTGAAACATTCTCTGCTCCTTTATGCCACTGCATTCTCTCTGGGCTGACCAGTCTCGAGTCTCCCTACAGGTTGCAAAGGAAAAACCAGCAGCCAGTAGACCCATGAGGCTGCAACACATGTAGTTCCTCGACGTGTTGTCCGTCTGGCAGATAAATGCTGCTGGAAACTGGAAGAACACAAACATTTTGCATTTGTTAAGAAATATTTACTGTGTTGGGCCATAAGTAATTGTTTACAATATTTTTTTTAACAGTGTGAAATCTAGTAATTACAACACAGTTCCCAGTTCCAATGGTGTTGACTTTTGTCAACTGGTTTACTGACTTACAGAGAATTGACGCACAGTGGAAGAATAAGAGCAGGATCAGGATGTACAGTTGACAGACTGGTCCATGAAAACACAAGCTTGATGCAGGATAAAGTTAATGGGATAAGGTGAGTGTACCAAAATACCAAAAGAAGAAGAGAACAGAAGAAATACAACCTCTAGCAACTCCATAGCTGCCTTGTATAAGTGTTACTTGTTCTTACAAAAGGAATCCTTCCAAACTGTTGGGTTGTCTGCTTGTTAATCTACAATGTCTTGATTTCTGTGAGTGAAAACATGCATTGTTGGTTTATTCTCAATTCATGCATACAAACATGAATGGAAAAAGTGAAAATAAATAAATCTGAATATTTGTAAAATGCTTATATTCTGTGGGTCTGGTTGGCACAAGTGTTCCCAGAAGGCTTTCACAGATATCAGATAAACAGTCATAGATGTGCTTAGACATCACAATAAAAGATGACTATCATCACATGAAGCCTGCATGTTTTACTTGTACAAGTAAATTCCGTAATTTTTTTTAATGCATTGCTTCATTGTTCATTAAACATTACTCAATTAAAGTTAATTTACACCATATTAGTGACTCTTAACCACTATTGTTGCTGTGTCTGCAGGAAGTGAACAAACCTCCACAATGGTATTGTGCTTCATTATTACTGCTGGCTAGCTGATTGCCTCTAGAAGCAGATTTGCGTTCATCATGACATAGCCTGCCATCCCCATTACTGGAGGCCTGTAAAATATTACCCATAGAGATTTAGGTTGAATAGGCCATTAGGGAAAAGGGTGATTAGAGCGGCACTCAGCTATGAAGAGCATGGGGACGCCTGCACTTGAAGCCTTGCAGGGCTACAGCACAGGGGACAGGCAGTCAGAGACACTTAATGTGCAATCACACGGAGTGATGAACAAGGCTAATTGAAATTAAGTGTTATATGACGCATCCTGCCTGGGAGATGACTGTATTGTAAAAAGAAAAGGCCATTATAAAAGGAAGGGCATCAATAAAGTTAAGGACGAAGAGGAATGTTGTTGAACAGTGACCCTGAGGATTGGTCTCCACACTTTCAAATGGGATTTATGGAACTGACACCCATGTCAGAAGAGGAATTAATCTGATCACTGATCAGATTTAGCTGCTGAAATAACAACTACCCACGCAATGCCTTACTGACATTACTGCATACGGTATGTTACAATTTTTGTATGATGCCAGTGTTACAGGTCTCACACTGGTCAGCCACAAATGTAAAATCACGGACAGGAGGAATCTCCATCCCATGACACAGCTCCTTCATGGTTACAGATTGAGTATTCATTAATACACAGGACAAGATGTTACAATCCCTTGTACCATGATCTAAGGCAAAACTCCTTTAGAAGCCAGGTCCAACTGGACAACAAACCAACAGACCAGTGGCCAGCTGCTAACTAACCTAGCCCCCAGCAGTAGGTAATAGAGATGATGGAAATGTGACCACACTCGACCAGGCATCTCTTCCTTCTGCCTATGCCAGAAACGAGATACAATTAGCCTAGCCACAGAAACAAAACACTAGAAAACACTAGCTAATTAGCCTAGCCACCAGCAGCAACAAATGATTAGAATGTGACCACACTCGACCAGGCATCTCTTCCTTCTGCCTATGTCAAAAAGTTTGCCTATCCACAGTATGTCAAAATAGTTCTATCACACACCAGCTAATTAGCCTGACCGCTAGCAGTAAGTAAGAAATGATGGGACAGGCAACTATGCTTCAAACACTGCAAAGATCAGAAGTTACACACAAGCAAACACCAGCAAACGAGCCTAACTAGCAGCAGTAGGCAGTGTGCAGTGTGCCGCACATCATTGGGGTTTTCAAGTGGGCACCTCCCTTCACCGATGTTTCGTTAAGTTAGGCCACGACACCTCAAGAAGGCTTAACAGTGAGCTCCAGCGTCCCGGAGTCACCCCTCTTAATGCAGCTACCACGCCACCATGTGCCTTTCAACCGACAGATAAGATTAATCTAACTACAGCTGCTACCTAATGTTAGTACATAACTAGCCTTACCTTTAGCATGCTCCCCAGCTAGCATGCTTCTTCCGTAGCCACAACCACTGACTCGCTCGCTCCGCTGCCAGGAACATATTCTTTACGGCAACCCTTTGTTCTTTTCCGCGAATGCCCAACTCACACAGGAGAGCAATGGATTGAATGAATGGATTTCGCTACAAATCCACGGCAGCCGAACTCCACTGGGCACACATGGGTACTCCAGCCTCGTTGCTACGCTTCCGATGCAAACTCCGCATATCTGTCTCTCTTGCGCTCATTCGCCTCTTCAACTCTGTCTTCCCACGGGACAGTTAACTCCGGAAAATACACTATCCTTGCTTTCTCAGACCACAACAGCACGTCTGGTCTTACAAGGGTCACGGCTATCTGTTGTGGAACGTTCAGTGCGCCATCAAGGTCGGTCTTCAGCTCCGCCCACACTTAGCTGCCCTACATTATGCCTGCGCCTCGCTGATCTGGACTCTCACCTTATCTCCCTCCTGAACAAACATAATATGCTTATTCTCCTTTCTAGCAGCTGAGTAATTTGCTTCAATCCGTTTTTCCTCAATTGCAGCTGCTAAGCATTTCAAAACCTGGTTGTGGCGCCAGGTGTATCTCCCTTGGGAGAGACTAACCCTACAACCTGACAAAATGTGGCTGAGCGTACATGCACAAGAACAAAGTGGGGAGGAAGCATCCTCCCCTAGCCACTGGTTTAGGTTCTGGGGAGATGGCATCACATCATAAACTGCCCCTATCGTAAATCTAATCTAATCTAACCTTATGCAACCGGCATACTCAGTGAACTGCAATTTCTTGCACTTCCACATGGGCTTCATCGCTCAGCCCCGGTGGTTGCTGCCTGGTACCAACAAAACGGTCACCTATCACACCTAATGGCTATATGGAGGAGCACTGGAGTCGTTCATGAGACCTGTCCAAACACACAACTTTGGGTTTATTCAGGATAACTAAGATTATTTTACACACATTGGCAGGGAAGACTGGTAGTCCTGAATCCGCAATTTTCCCCAACAGAAAACTAAGAGGTAGGATTGAGTTCTGGCTACACAGAAAAACTACCATCACCATTCTGCCGTTCTCAAACTACGTCTGAAAGTCGTCAGTCAATCACAAACGTTTACGAATGGCAACAGGACGCCTTCAGTATGAAGGGACAGGAGGGAAGTTGAGGTTTAAATAGAAACATCCGTGCGTGAAACCCATCTGAAACTTACGTGACTTGTCTCTGTTAACCACTAGAAACTGGCAATACTAGTGTCCATTAACGGTTTGACACTTAAGCAGTCGTTGAGGCGGGCGACTACTTCTCCTGTCATGTCATTTTTGTTTAATTTTCTCACCATTTTCGGCAGGTCATGAGGGCATTGGTGGTATAGTGGATAGCATAGCTGCTTCCCAAGCAGTTGACCCGGGTTCGATTCCCGGCCAATGCATGGTTGCAATGCGAGACTGTGTGGTGCACTGAGTGTTGGGATTTTGCGGCTGTGCTAGCGCTCAGTAGAGCGTAAAGTCTTGTACTTCCTTTAGATTTGTACAGCTTTTGGCTACCCCGCGCATTTATGGACTTCACAAAATACACAAGGAAGGAGTCCCATTCACTGCTGTTGGAGGGAGGTTCCAACACAACCAACCCAGCAGTTCAGGTATGTCCAAGATGGCTGAGCTACGTTAAATTTCCACCGTGAATGCCAACAGACATTTCCCTGACCGGGAATCGAACCCGGGCCGCGGCGGTGAGAGCGCCGAATCCTAGCCACTAGACCATCAGGGAGACACTGATGGGAATTTTTAAACTTTTTTTCGTGCTCATGTGGCCAACGTGCCTCCACAGGCCTTGGGGTGGACAGTAGAACGCTGACCTGCAGTTGTTGTCTGTTCCACCGCGTGTCTGGTGTCAGATCAGCTGGTTGACGGAGCAGCCGTGGAGCAATTTGAGTCACTGGGACTGCTCTCACACGTGGCGTAGTGGAAGTTACCGTAGGATGGCCAACTGCTAACCGTCACGAGATGGTTCATCCCCTGAAACTGGGTGGCCAATAGGCTGCTGCACAGCCGGAAGGGTCTGCTTCCACCCAGGCCTTCAGCAGGGTGCGCTAAACCTGCTTGGCCTCTCCGTGCGTATCCACAGGTGCAATGATGTGTACTGTGCCACCCTCTTTGGTGCGTTCAGGACTGTATGAAATGCAAAACCTCTTGCCATAGAGTCACGCAGACCTACCTGCATGGTAGTCTTGAATCCACAAGTTTCCCCAACAGGAA
Organism: Mugil cephalus; assembly: GCF_022458985.1. NCBI lineage: Eukaryota > Metazoa > Chordata > Actinopteri > Mugiliformes > Mugilidae > Mugil > Mugil cephalus. Next base: position 18,500,153 of record NC_061791.1, on the reverse strand, counting down.
ACCGTGAGGTAGGATTGAGTTCTGGCTACACAGAAAAACTACCATTACCATTCTGCCGTTCTCAAAATGTGTCTGAAGGTCGTCAGTCAATCAAAAACGTTTACGAATGGCAACAGGACGCCTTCAGTATGAAGGGACAGGAGGGACAGCTGGAAGGGTCTGCTTCCACCCAGGCCTTCAGCAGGGTGCGCTAAACCTGCTTGGCCTCTCCGTGCGTATCCACAGGTGCAATGATGTGTACTGTGCCACCCTCTTTGGTGCGTTCAGGACTGTATGAAATGCAAAACCTCTTGCCATAGAGTCACGCAGACCTACCTGCATGGTAGTCTTGAATCCACAAGTTTCCCCAACAGGAAACCGTGAGGTAGGATTGAGTTCTGGCTACACAGAAAAAACTACCATTACCATTCTGCCGTTCTCAAAATGTGTCTGAAGGTCGTCAGTCAATCAAAAACGTTTACGAATGGCAACAGGACGCCTTCAGTATGAAGGGACAGGAGGGAAATTGAGGTTTAAATAGAAACATCTGTGCGTGAAACCCATCTGAAACTTACGTGACTTGTCTCTGTTAACAGCTAGAAACTGGCAATACTAGTGTCCATTAACGGTTTGACACTTAAGCAGTCGTTGAGGCGGGCGACTACTTGTCCTGTCATGTCATTTTTGTTTAATTTTCTCACATTTTTGGCAGGTCATGAGGGCATTGGTGGTATAGTGGATAGCATAGCTGCTTGCCAAGCAGTTGACCCGGGTTCGATTCCCGGCCAATGCATGGTTGCAATGCGAGACTGTGTGGTGCACTGAGTGTTGGGATTTGCGGCTGTGCTAGCGCTCAGTAGAGCGTAAAGTCTTGTACTTCCTTTAGATTTGTACAGCTTTTGGCTACCCCGCGCATTTATGGACTTCACAAAATACACAAGGAAGGAGTCCCATTCACTGCTGTTGGAGGGAGGTTCCAACACAACCAACCCAGCAGTTCAGGTATGTCCAAGATGGTTGAGCTACGTTAAATTTCCACCGTGAATGCCAACAGACATTTCCCTGACCGGGAAACGAACCCGGGCCGCGGCGGTGAGAGCGCCGAATCCTAGCCACTAGACCATCAGGGAGACGCTGATGGGAATTTTTAAACTTTTTTTCGTGCTCATGTGGCCAACGTGCCTCCACAGGCCTTGGGGTGGACAGTAGAACGCTGACCTGCAGTTGTTGTCTGTTCCACCGCGTGTCTGGTGTCAGATCAGCTGGTTGACGGAGCAGCCGTGGAGCAATTTGAGTGTGCATGGTAGTCTTGAATCCACAAGTTTCCCCAACAGGAAACCGTGAGGTAGGATTGAGTTCTGGCTACACAGAAAAACTACCATTACCATTCTGCCGTTCTCAAAATGTGTCTGAAGGTCGTCAGTCAATCAAAAACGTTTACGAATGGCAACAGGACGCCTTCAGTATGAAGGGACAGGAGGGAAATTGAGGTTTAAATAGAAACATCTGTGCGTGAAACCCATCTGAAACTTACGTGACTTGTCTCTGTTAACAGCTAGAAACTGGCAATACTAGTGTCCATTAACGGTTTGACACTTAAGCAGTCGTTGAGGCGGGCGACTACTTGTCCTGTCATGTCATTTTTGTTTAATTTTCTCACCATTTTTGGCAGGTCATGAGGGCATTGGTGGTATAGTGGATAGCATAGCTGCTTGCCAAGCAGTTGACCCGGGTTCGATTCCCGGCCAATGCATGGTTGCAATGCGAGACTGTGTGGTGCACTGAGTGTTGGGATTTTGCGGCTGTGCTAGCGCTCAGTAGAGCGTAAAGTCTTGTACTTCCTTTAGATTTGTACAGCTTTTGGCTATCCCGCGCATTTATGGACTTCACAAAATACACAAGGAAGGAGTCCCATTCACTGCTGTTGGAGGGAGGTTCCAACACAACCAACCCAGCAGTTCAGGTATGCCCAAGATGGCTGAGCTACGTTAAATTTCCACCGTGAATGCCAACAGACATTTCCCTGACCGGGAATCGAACCCGGCCCGCGGCGGTGAGAGCGCCGAATCCTAGCCACTAGACCATCAGGGAGACGCTGACAGGAATTTTTAAACTTTTTTTGTGCTCATGTGGCCAACGTGCCTCCACAGGCCTTGGGGTGGACAGTAGAACGCTGACCTGCGGTTGTTGTCTGCTCCACCGCGTGTCTGGTGTCAGATCAGCTGGTTGACGGAGCAGCCGTGGAGCGATTTGAGTCACTGGGACTGCTCTCACACGTGGCGTAGTGGAAGTTACCGTAGGACGGCCAACTGCTAACCGTCACGAGATGGTTCATCCCCTGAAACTGGGTGGCCAATAGAGGAGGCACAGCCAGAAGAGTCTGCTTCCACCCAGGCCTTCAGCAGGGTGCGCTAAACCTGCTTGGCCTCTCCGTGCGTATCCACAGGTGCAATGATGTGTACTGTGCCACCCTCTTTGGTGCGTTCAGAACTGTATGAAATGCAAAACCTCTTGCCATAGAGTCACGCAGACCTACCTGCATGGTAGTCTTGAATCCACAAGTTTCCCCAACAGGAAACCGTGAGGTAGGATTGAGTTCTGGCTACACAGAAAAACTACCATTACCATTCTGCCGTTCTCAAAATGTGTCTGAAGGTCGTCAGTCAATCAAAAACGTTTACGAATGGCAACAGGACGCCTTCAGTATGAAGGGACAGGAGGGAAATTGAGGTTTAAATAGAAACATCTGTGCGTGAAACCCATCTGAAATTTACGTGACTTGTCTCTGTTAACAGCTAGAAACTGGCAATACTAGTGTCCATTAACGGTTTGACACTTAAGCAGTCGTTGAGGCGGGCGACTACTTGTCCTGTCATGTCATTTTTGTTTAATTTTCTCACCATTTTTGGCAGGTCATGAGGGCATTGGTGGTATAGTGGATAGCATAGCTGCTTCCCAAGCAGTTGACCCGGGTTCGATTCCCGGCCAATGCATGGTTGCAATGTGCGAATGTGTGGTGCACTGAGTGTAGGGATTTTGCGGCTGTGCTAGCGCTCAGTAGAGCGTAAAGTCTTGTACTTCCTTTAGATTTGTACAGCTTTTGGCTACCCCGCGCATTTATGGACTTCACAAAATACACAAGGAAGGAGTCCCATTCACTGCTGTTGGAGGGAGGTTCCAACACAACCAACCCAGCAGTTCAGGTATGCCCAAGATGGCTGAGCTACGTTAAATTTCCACCGTGAATGCCAACAGACATTTCCCTGACCGGGAATCGAACCCGGGCCGCGGCGGTGAGAGCACCGAATCCTAGCCACTAGACCATCAGGGAGACGCTGATGAGAATTTTTAAACTTTTTTCGTGCTCATGTGGCCAACGTGCCTCCACAGGCCTTGGGGTAGACAGTAGAACGCTGACCTGCAGTTGTTGTCTGTTCCACCGCGTGTCTGGTGTCAGATCAGCTGGTTGACGGAGCAGCCGTGGAGCAATTTGAGTGTGCATGGTAGTCTTGAATCCACAAGTTTCCCCAACAGGAAACCGTGAGGTAGGATTGAGTTCTGGCTACACAGAAAAACTACCATTACCATTCTGCCGTTCTCAAAATGTGTCTGAAGGTCGTCAGTCAATCAAAAACGTTTACGAATGGCAACAGGACGCCTTCAGTATGAAGGGACAGGAGGGAAATTGAGGTTTAAATAGAAACATCTGTGCGTGAAACCCATCTGAAACTTACGTGACTTGTCTCTGTTAACAGCTAGAAACTGGCAATACTAGTGTCCATTAACGGTTTGACACTTAAGCAGTCGTTGAGGCAACTGGGTGGCCAATAGAGGAGGCACAGCCAGAAGGGTCTGCTTCCACCCAGGCCTTCAGCAGGGTGCGCTAAACCTGCTTGGCCTCTCCGTGCGTATCCACAGGTGCAATGATGTGTACTGTGCCACCCTCTTTGGTGCGTTCAGGACTGTATGAAATGCAAAACCTCTTGCCATAGAGTCACGCAGACCTACCTGCATGGTAGTCTTGAATCCACAAGTTTCCCCAACAGGAAACCGTGAGGTAGGATTGAGTGCTGGCTACACAGAAAAAACTACCATTACCATTCTGCCGTTCTCAAAATGTGTCTGAAGGTCGTCAGTCAATCAAAAACGTTTACGAATGGCAACAGGACGCCTTCAGTATGAAGGGACAGGAGGAAAATTGAGGTTTAAATAGAAACATCTGTGCGTGAAACCCATCTGAAACTTACGTGACTTGTCTCTGTTAACAGCTAGAAACTGGCAATACTAGTGTCCATTAACGGTTTGACACTTAAGCAGTCGTTGAGGCGGGCGACTACTTGTCCTGTCATGTCATTTTTGTTTAATTTTCTCACCATTTTTGGCAGGTCATGAGGGCATTGGTGGTATAGTGGATAGCATAGCTGCTTGCCAAGCAGTTGACCCGGGTTCGATTCCCGGCCAATGCATGGTTGCAATGCGAGACTGTGTGGTGCACTGAGTGTTGGGATTTTGCGGCTGTGCTAGCGCTCAGTAGAGCGTAAAGTCTTGTACTTCCTTTAGATTTGTACAGCTTTTGGCTACCCCGCGCATTTATGGACTTCACAAAATACACAAGGAAGGAGTCCCATTCACTGCTGTTGGAGGGAGGTTCCAACACAACCAACCCAGCAGTTCAGGTATGTCCAAGATGGCTGAGCTACGTTAAATTTCCACCGTGAATGCCAACAGACATTTCCCTGACCGGGAATCGAACCCGGCCCGCGGCGGTGAGAGCACCGAATCCTAGCCACTAGACCATCAGGGAGACGCTGATGGGAATTTTTAAACTTTTTTTCGTGCTCATGTGGCCAACGTGCCTCCACAGGCCTTGGGGTGGACAGTAGAACGCTGACCTGCAGTTGTTGTCTGTTCCACCGCGTGTCTGGTGTCAGATCAGCTGGTTGACGGAGCAGCCGTGGAGCGATTTGAGTCACTGGGACTGCTCTCACACGTGGCGTAGTGGAAGTTACCGTAGGATGGCCAACTGCTAACCGTCACGAGATGGTTCATCCCCTGAAACTGGGTGACCAATAGAGGAGGCACAGCCGGAAGGGTCTGCTTCCACCCAGGCCTTCAGCAGGGTGCGCTAAACCTGCTTGGCCTCTCCGTGCGTATCCACAGGTGCAATGATGTGTACTGTGCCACCCTCTTTGGTGCGTTCAGGACTGTATGAAATGCAAAACCTCTTGCCATAGAGTCACGCAGACCTACCTGCATGGTAGTCTTGAATCCACAAGTTTCCCCAACAGGAAACCGTGAGGTAGGATTGAGTGCTGGCTACACAGAAAAACTACCATTACCATTCTGCCGTTCTCAAAATGTGTCTGAAGGTCGTCAGTCAATCAAAAACGTTTACGAATGGCAAAAGGACGCCTTCAGTATGAAGGGACAGGAGGAAAATTGAGGTTTAAATAGAAACATCTGTGCGTGAAACCCATCTGAAACTTACGTGACTTGTCTCTGTTAACAGCTAGAAACTGGCAATACTAGTGTCCATTAACGGTTTGACACTTAAGCAGTCGTTGAGGCGGGCGACTACTTGTCCTGTCATGTCATTTTTGTTTAATTTTCTCACCATTTTTGGCAGGTCATGAGGGCATTGGTGGTATAGTGGATAGCATAGCTGCTTCCCAAGCAGTTGACCCGGGTTCGATTCCCGGCCAATGCATGGTTGCAATGCGAGACTGTGTGGTGCACTGAGTGTTGGGATTTTGCGGCTGTGCTAGCGCTCAGTAGAGCGTAAAGTCTTGTACTTCCTTTAGATTTGTACAGCTTTTGGCTACCCCACGCATTTATGGACTTCACAAAATACACAAGGAAGGAGTCCCATTCACTGCTGTTGGAGGGAGGTTCCAACACAACCAACCCAGCAGTTCAGGTATGTCCAAGATGGTTGAGCTACGTTAAATTTCCACCGTGAATGCCAACAGACATTTCCCTGACCGGGAAACGAACCCGGGCCGCGGCGGTGAGAGCACCGAATCCTAGCCACTAGACCATCAGGGAGACGCTGATGGGAATTTTTAAACTTTTTTTCGTGCTCATGTGGCCAACGTGCCTCCACAGGCCTTGGGGTGGACAGTAGAACGCTGACCTGCAGTTGTTGTCTGTTCCACCGCGTGTCTGGTGTCAGATCAGCTGGTTGACGGAGCAGCCGTGGAGCAATTTGAGTGTGCATGGTAGTCTTGAATCCACAAGTTTCCCCAACAGGAAACCGTGAGGTAGGATTGAGTTCTGGCTACACAGAAAAACTACCATTACCATTCTGCCGTTCTCAAAATGTGTCTGAAGGTCGTCAGTCAATCAAAAACGTTTACGAATGGCAACAGGACGCCTTCAGTATGAAGGGACAGGAGGAAAATTGAGGTTTAAATAGAAACATCTGTGCGTGAAACCCATCTGAAACTTACGTGACTTGTCTCTGTTAACAGCTAGAAACTGGCAATACTAGTGTCCATTAACGGTTTGACACTTAAGCAGTCGTTGAGGCGGGCGACTACTTGTCCTGTCATGTCATTTTTGTTTAATTTTCTCACCATTTTTGGCAGGTCATGAGGGCATTGGTGGTATAGTGGATGGCATAGCTGCTTGCCAAGCAGTTGACCCGGGTTCGATTCCCGGCCAATGCATGGTTGCAATGCGAGACTGTGTGGTGCACTGAGTGTTGGGATTTTGCGGCTGTGCTAGCGCTCAGTAGAGCGTAAAGTCTTGTACTTCCTTTAGATTTGTACAGCTTTTGGCTACCCCGCGCATTTATGGACTTCACAAAATACACAAGGAAGGAGTCCCATTCACTGCTGTTGGAGGGAGGTTCCAACACAACCAACCCAGCAGTTCAGGTATGTCCAAGATGGCTGAGCTACGTTAAATTTCCACCGTGAATGCCAACAGACATTTCCCTGACCGGGAATCGAACCCGGGCCGCGGCGGTGAGAGCGCCGAATCCTAGCCACTAGACCATCAGGGAGACGCTGATGAGAATTTTTAAACTTTTTTTCGTGCTCATGTGGCCAACGTGCCTCCACAGGCCTTGGGGTAGACAGTAGAACGCTGACCTGCAGTTGTTGTCTGTTCCACCGCGTGTCTGGTGTCAGATCAGCTGGTTGACGGAGCAGCCGTGGAGCAATTTGAGTGTGCATGGTAGTCTTGAATCCACAAGTTTCCCCAACAGGAAACCGTGAGGTAGGATTGAGTTCTGGCTACACAGAAAAATACCATTACCATTCTGCCGTTCTCAAAATGTGTCTGAAGGTCGTCAGTCAATCAAAAACGTTTACGAATGGCAACAGGACGCCTTCAGTATGAAGGGACAGGAGGGAAATTGAGGTTTAAATAGAAACATCTGTGCGTGAAACCCATCTGAAACTTACGTGACTTGTCTCTGTTAACAGCTAGAAACTGGCAATACTAGTGTCCATTAACGGTTTGACACTTAAGCAGTCGTTGAGGCAACTGGGTGGCCAATAGAGGAGGCACAGCCAGAAGGGTCTGCTTCCACCCAGGCCTTCAGCAGGTGCGCTAAACCTGCTTGGCCTCTCCGTGCGTATCCACAGGTGCAATGATGTGTACTGTGCCACCCTCTTTGGTGCGTTCAGGACTGTATGAAATGCAAAACCTCTTGCCATAGAGTCACGCAGACCTACCTGCATGGTAGTCTTGAATCCACAAGTTTCCCCAACAGGAAACCGTGAGGTAGAATTGAGTTCTGGCTACACAGAAAAACTACCATTACCATTCTGCCGTTCTCAAAATGTGTCTGAAGGTCGTCAGTCAATCAAAAACGTTTACGAATGGCAACAGGACGCCTTCAGTATGAAGGGACAGGAGGGAAATTGAGGTTTAAATAGAAACATCTGTGCGTGAAACCCATCTGAAACTTACGTGACTTGTCTCTGTTAACAGCTAGAAACTGGCAATACTAGTGTCCATTAACGGTTTGACACTTAAGCAGTCATTGAGGCGGGCGACTACTTGTCCTGTCATGTCATTTTTGTTTAATTTTCTCACCATTTTTGGCAGGTCATGAGGGCATTGGTGGTATAGTGGATAGCATAGCTGCTTCCCAAGCAGTTGACCCGGGTTCGATTCCCGGCCAATGCATGGTTGCAATGTGCGAATGTGTGGTGCACTGAGTGTTGGGATTTTGCGGCTGTGCTAGCGCTCAGTAGAGCGTAAAGTCTTGTACTTCCTTTAGATTTGTACAGCTTTTGGCTACCCCGCGCATTTATGGACTTCACAAAATACACAAGGAAGGAGTCCCATTCACTGCTGTTGGAGGGAGGTTCCAACACAACCAACCCAGCAGTTCAGGTATGTCCAAGATGGCTGAGCTACGTTAAATTTCCACCGTGAATGCCAACAGACAATTCCCTGACCGGGAATCGAACCCGGGCCGCGGCGGTGAGAGCGCCGAATCCTAGCCACTAGACCATCAGGGAGACGCTGATGGGAATTTTTAAACTTTTTTTCGTGCTCATGTGGCCAACGTGCCTCCACAGGCCTTGGGGTGGACAGTAGAACGCTGACCTGCAGTTGTTGTCTGTTCCACCGCGTGTCTGGTGTCAGATCAGCTGGTTGACGGAGCAGCCGTGGAGCAATTTGAGTCACTGGGACTGCTCTCACACGTGGCATAGTGGAAGTTACCGTAGGATGGCCAACTGCTAACCGTCACGAGATGGTTCATCCCCTGAAACTGGGTGGCCAATAGAGGAGGCACAGCCGGAAGGGTCTGCTTCCACCCAGGCCTTCAGCAGGGTGCGCTAAACCTGCTTGGCCTCTCCGTGCGTATCCACAGGTGCAATGATGTGTACTGTGCCACCCTCTTTGGTGCGTTCAGGACTGTATGAAATGCAAAACCTCTTGCCATAGAGTCACGCAGACCTACCTGCATGGTAGTCTTGAATCCACAAGTTTCCCCAACAGGAAACCGTGAGGTAGGATTGAGTTCTGGCTACACAGAAAAACTACCATTACCATTCTGCCGTTCTCAAAATGTGTCTGAAGGTCGTCAGTCAATCAAAAACGTTTACGAATGGCAACAGGACGCCTTCAGTATGAAGGGACAGGAGGGAAATTGAGGTTTAAATAGAAACATCTGTGCGTGAAACCCATCTGAAACTTACGTGACTTGTCTCTGTTAACAGCTAGAAACTGGCAATACTAGTGTCCATTAACGGTTTGACACTTAAGCAGTCGTTGAGGCGGGCGACTACTTGTCCTGTCATGTCATTTTTGTTTAATTTTCTCACCATTTTTGGCAGGTCATGAGGGCATTGGTGGTATAGTGGATAGCATAGCTGCTTGCCAAGCAGTTGACCCGGGTTCGATTCCCGGCCAATGCATGGTTGCAATGCGAGACTGTGTGGTACACTGAGTGTTGGGATTTTGCGGCTGTGCTAGCGCTCAGTAGAGCGTAAAGTTTTGTACTTCCTTTAGATTTGTACAGCTTTTGGCTACCCCGCGCATTTATGGACTTCACAAAATACACAAGGAAGGAGTCCCATTCACTGCTGTTGGAGGGAGGTTCCAACACAACCAACCCAGCAGTTCAGGTATGTCCAAGATGGCTGAGCTACGTTAAATTTCCACCGTGAATGCCAACAGACATTTCCCTGACCGGGAATCGAACCCGGGCCGCGGTGGTGAGAGCACCGAATCCTAGCCACTAGACCATCAGGGAGACGCTGATGGGAATTTTTAAACTTTTTTTCGTGCTCATGTGGCCAACGTGCCTCCACAGGCCTTGGGGTGAACAGTAGAACGCTGACCTGCGGTTGTTGTCTGTTCCACCGCGTGTCTGGTGTCAGATCAGCTGGTTGACGGAGCAGCCGTGGAGCAATTTGAGTCACTGGGACTGCTCTCACACGTGGCGTAGTGGAAGTTACCTTAGGACGGCCAACTGCTAACCGTCACGAGATGGTTCATCCCCTGAAACTGGATGGTTAATAGAGGTGGCACAGCCAGAAGTGTCTGCTTCCACCCAGGCCTTCAGCAGGGTGCGCTAAACCTGCTTGGCCTCTCTGTGCTTATCCACTGGTGCAATGATGTACTGTGCCACCCTTTTAAGTTACGTTCAGGACCTTGTGAAATGCAAAACCTCTTGCCCCACACTCATGCAGATCTACCTGCTAATCCTCTAGCAAGGATGTACCTTCTACATGCTGGTCATAATTGTTTAGTTTTAAACGGCTGCTTAATTTTTTAACATATTGGCAGGCAAGTATCGTAGTCCTGAATCCACAATTTGCCCCAACAGGAAACCTTTGGTTAGGTAGGAAGTTCAGGCTAAACAGAAAAACTACATTTACCATTCTGCTGTTCTCGAAATGCGTCTGAATGTCGTCTGTCAATCAAAAAATATTTACACATGGCAACAGGATTTCTTCAGTATGAAGGGACTGGAGGGAAGTTGAGGCTTAAACAGAAACATCTCTTGGTGAATCCCATCAGAAATTTGCTTCATCTGTTAAGTAATCTCATCTTCCCTACCGCTTAATCCTACACTAGGGTCGCGGGAGTTGCTGGAGCCTATCCCAGCTGGCATTGGGCGAGAGGCGGGGTACACCCTGGACAAGTCGCCAGCCTATCGCAGGGCTAACACTAAGACATACAACCATTCACACTCACATGCACACCTAAGATTAATTTAGAGTCACCAATCAGCCTAACGAGCATGTCTTTGGAGGTGGGAGGAACTATTAGGTAATCTTTATTTAATTTTCTTACAAATTTTGGCAGGTCATGCCAAGAGGAGGCCTATGTGCCTCTCGGGGTGGACATTGGAATGCTTACCTGCAGTTGACCATGATATCATTGACTTGTACAAAGGGAAGCAGCCATATCTCCTAAATGACATGTATTTCTGTCATGCTCATATGAGTGAAATGCATTAAGCAAATTATTCTTCTCAATTGTCTGATGCCGTGAATATGGGATCTTTCGCATATACATTTATATCCAGTGCATTTCACACAGTCCTCCGGTATGGGGTTGCTTGTTACTGCTGCAGTAGCATCTACATTTGACCTAGATATGTCAGCCAAAAAACATCTCCCAACCACCAAGTGTCACTCACGTGCAGGAAGAACCGTTACAAAGCCAGCCCAGAGTGAGAGGAAGGGGGCGATTGAAAGACAGACAAAGAGAGGGTGAGGGGTGGTGGAATAGAGTCTGCAACTGCTGAGTGAATTTTCTGTAGTGCTTCATGACCAAAAACCCGGAGGATGGGAGTAAATACCAATACAGGTGAAAAACTAGCTGTCAACAACACACATCCTTCCACCCAGGATAGTTCCTCTCAACTACTCTTTGTTTTCTTGCACAAACTTTTACACAGGGACAAGGAGTAGGAGCACTACAACAGGACTAACACTGAATACCAACCTGCATAGGAAAAATGAGGCGAGAAAGGTGGCTGCATGGGAAAGATCTACAATATGGGAACTGAAAGTCTCCATCAAACTAAAGTACAGCATTGCTTTTTGGGTGTCCTTTCACCTACGTTACCACGCAAGGGTAATTACAGAAGTATAAAAACTTTTCAATCGTAAAATACTTTTTCCTTTTTTAAATTATCTTTTCTTTGGAGGCACCACTGTGAATTAATATTTTTGTAGAGAGAAAGAAACTGTTTGTAATGAAGGTATTCTGTTCTATTTTTTAAGGCTTTGCCAATGCAGCAGTTGGTCTCCATTAGCTTGTCTGTTAAGATTCTCAGGCATCCAGGTTATGGCATGTCCAAAAAACAAGCTGAAACAAACACAACTGAAGTTATTATTTCTAGTAGCTTACTTTTGTTGTTGTTGTTTTTGATATCTCCATTAGCTTGTGTGTTACAGTAGCACTATTTCATTCATTTAATTTAATTTCCATGTTACAGTGTTGGGACTGAATATATTATATTACTATTAATATTGTTGTCATATTTTTTTTTTTTTTTTTTTTTTTTTAATATGGCTTCAAGGTAGCAATTGGTCGGTAGGTTGTGTCATAAACAAATGTAAAATATTTCTTCCCAAATACAAGTTAGCCTCTGGGTTATATTTCATAAAAATTCAGGTAGTATACATTTCCCTACTATATCCCCTAAGCTGTTAATGGTTTCGCCTGACAGAAATGGTAATGTACCTTTTCCCACCTTCGAGACAGCCCTTGGTTTCCATTAGTAGTTTCTTACAGAAAATAAAAAGAGTACTTTTGTTCACACATTAACAAGGTGACAATATGCTCACAAAAGCATTGTTGTAAGATTTTGTATAGTACAAGTACGAAGAAATTGAAGAAAAACTCAAGAGAAATGTTACATGAACTTTTATGATTTTCTTAAATTAGTCCTGAAAAAAGTTACAAAAACAAAACCCAGGGACAAACAGAACGACAAATAACTGCTTTTCCCGAGATCCCTCTCCCAATTGCATGTATGTGACGTTACAGCCGGAGGCCTCTGACATTGTCCGTTCACAGTCTTTATACAAGGCACCCTGACAGAAATGGGGCTCTTCTTTCTCAGCGTAGGCCCTCGCTTCATGAGATGATGTGTTCGGCTATAGAGAAACGAAACAAAGGGCTTACAGTACAAACACACGCTTTGATGTGTTTTTTTATGTTTTACAGTTTCTCAGACACACACACACAAACAACGTTACCTAGTCACAGACCAAAGGACTGCACCATACAAAAAAAATACATTTTGCTGGTCAAGAACATTTATATTTATAATGCAGACCTTTCTCTGGAGTCAGCACACACGCACACACGCACACACACACACACACACACACACACACACACACACACACACACACACACACACACACACACACACACAGGCCAGCAGCCCAGTCCTGGTGAAAGGAATATTCCAGTAGGGGCCCTATACAGTCCCCAACTCCTGTGTTACCAATCCAGCCCCTTCACTCCGTCGCGTTCCGATCATTCCCTGGGACCTGGTTGTGGTGGGATCCGTTAAGCCTGATATGGTCTGATCTGGTCTGAGAACATTCAGACTGGACTGAAATCCACTTCAGGTCAGCTCAGACCAACTTCTTTCTTCTTTGTGCTCCCACTTCTTTGACTCTCTCCTCTGATTCTGCGGTCTTGTCAGTGCTCTGAAACCACAACAGGGTTGAGATGAGTTCAAGACTGAATAACACAGTATGTTTTAAAAGACTATTCTGGTTGTGCTGTTGCTAGATGTCAGCTACAAAGCCTCAGAGCAGACAGTCACAGAGGGAAGAAACTAAACGATCGCCCTTAAGTTTTGGGTGATCTGAGAATGACACTGTCTTTTGACAGGATAATGCAGAAGTAGGCCTGTTTCCTCCGCCCTAATATGCTTTCTTCCATGTAACTTCCTACTCTCTGTAATCTGCAATGATGTCCGCTGGTCCTGATGCTGTGTGTGGAATAGTGTGCTGGAAAGTTTCAAACTATGGAAACTGTGACAGAACAAGCCCCAGGGCCAATGTACCAATTAGATGAAGTCTCTAACTGAACTTCCTCCCCTGCTCTCAACAAACTCTTCCCCCCTCTCCATTCTCGGGTTGCCTCTCACCACTGGCCCTTGGCGGCAGTGCTCCTCCTCTGCTGTGAGATGCTGTAAATCTCCTGGAGCTGTTTCTTCTGGTCGTCGCTGAGTGGGGCTGTCAAACACTGGTACCACACTGCATCAGTATTCTGGACCCCTGGCACACACACAGATAGACGGTGGTTCAGTAATGGTGTTATCATGCAGATAAATAATCAATTTCAATGACTAATCGCACCATTTTAAGCATTGGCTTCCTGTGCTTTTCAGGATTGATTTTAAGTGTCTTAATGGCCTTGGGTCTTTTTATCTGTTTGAGCTGCTTCTACCCTATCAACCTTGTGGTTCGGTAGAGCCTTCAGCTATCAGGTTCTGCTCCTGTGGAACCAGCTCCCAGTCTGGGTTCGGGAGGCAGATACAGTCTCTACGTTTAAGGTCAGGCTTAAGACTTTCCTTTTTGACAAAGCTTATAGTTAGGACTGGACTTAACCATCCCTTAGTTATGCTGCTATAGGCCTAGGCTGCAGGGGGACGATGCACTGAGGACATGTCCTCTACTCTCTCTTCTCTGGCACCAAGCTCATGTCCTCTAATCTCTTATCATTTATTTTCTATTACTAACTGCTGTGTCTCCCTCCCCTCCCCTTCCATCTTCTTATGAGGGTCTCTGGTCTGGAGTGCTGAATATCTGACCTGTGGAGTTCTAAGCTACATCTTCTGCCGTGGCCTCATCAACCAGCCCAGTCTTCATGGTCTGGAGTCTGTGTATCAGACCTGTGGAGCTCCATAAACTGCATCTGCCCCAGTCATCATGGCCTCCTCCAGTTGTCCACTCCTACCTAGATGAACAATTCACCAACCTGCCCATAATTCCTGTTATACTCACAAACTGTCACAGATCATCAGCTTTGTGTTATATTGCTAGACCCTACATGTTTCCTTCCGCTTGATGTATGTATCTATGACAAAAGTTTGTTTATCTTGTTTCTCCTGCTCTTCTTTTCTCTCTATCTTCTCTGTTTCTACCCGGCTGGCCTTCAACAGATGGGTCCCTCCATATGAGCTGGTTCTGCTCAAGGTTTCTTCCTGTTAAAAGGGAGTCTTTCCTTGCCATCGTCGCCCTCAGGCTTGCTATGGAGTTTTTCAGGCTGGTTTTTGTAAAGTGTCTTGAGACAATTTGTATTGTTATTGGCACTATATAAATAAAACTGAATTGAAATTGAACTGAACCCTCACAGACCCTGATTTTCTCCAGTACTGGCCTTTTAACTGTTCCCAAAGTCAGAACAAAAACCCATGAAGTCTCATTTTATTATTACGGCCCACACCTGTGGAACAGCCTGCCGGAGGACCTCAGGGCCGCTGAGAGTGTTGATGTTTTTAAGGGCAGGCTCAAGACCCAGCTTTTTGATTTAGCTCTCAACTGAGTCCCCTTTGTTTTTATTATTACTTATTTATGCTTATATTTTTATTTATATTGTTAATCTATTTATGTATGCTTTAATGTATGTTGATTTTACTGTTTTACTCCTTTTAATTGCCCTTATTTTTATAAATATTATTAGTCTTTTATTTATATTAGTAGTATGCTGTGTCAGTGTGTGTGTATGTGTGTGGTGTGTGTGTGTGTGTGCTTAAATGAGGGTCTAGGGTATGGGGGGATTAGTAGTGTTTGTTTTTAATGTAAAGCACTTTGTGTTGCATTTTTTATGTATGGAAAAGTGATCTATCTTGATTGATTGATTGAATTTGGGATGAGTCTGAATGTCGGCAGGGTTGTTGTAGTGCAACTATTGGCTGTGAATTTATTTGGGCTGTGAAATGGCTGGATTTAAGAACGTGACATGAATGTATGGTGAAAAGATCACCCGGTTACAATTTGTTTGTGCAGGTTTTCAGCACAGTTGTCAATATAACATATATATACACACACAGACATCTTCTACAATCTTCTTCAATGTTTTTTCTTTATCTATATTGTAGATTAATATTGAAGACATAAAATATACTATAGAGGGACTGCACTGCACTGCACCTGCAACTACACTTTTATTTTCCATGACTTCTCTGGTGCACACAATATTATCAGTGGCCCTCTCACGTGTTAATATTTAAAGGAGCTTTTGTGTGATTTATTTGTTTGACATATCATTGGTGACTCACTGAGCAGGGCGGAGGTGAAGAACTGGTACTCGTCCTCTCCGTTATCATAGTCCAGAGGTGTGCTGTACTCCTCCAGGGGCGTTCCCTCAAAGCCATCTTCATCCCAGTAGTCATCTTCCTCGTCGTCATCATCCTCACCTCCTTGGCCTGCGGGCATGCAGGACTGCTGCTGCATGGCATTGCCGTTCTCGTTCACCTCATCTTCATCGCTGGGAATCTCCTCTGCCAATATACAAAGTAATGCAGCCATTAGAAAAGCCTTTATGATCCTCTTTACATCCCTAAATGGATGCATGCCTTATCTAACCTATTACAAAAATGTCATTATGAGAAAGAAACATACGTATTTGATATCCTGAGTGTCTTTAGACGACATGTAAAAAATAATCTATGAATTTTTCCTAATGGAAAGAATCACTTACTCTATGACATTGCAGAAAAATGAATATGACATTTGTAGGAAGTGGTAGCCCAGACACCCTCCTTTGTTTTTTCTTTGTTTCTTTTTCCTTATGATTCATCTTACAATTAAATTGGACCTTTCATGTCAATCGTCAATCAACCAGCTGCTCTGGCATGGTGATAATTATCCAACAATTACTTTGTTATTTTATTTATTTATTTAACAGACCTTATGCTTGTTCTTATATTTTTACCCATTGAGGGTCACGACAACTCGCAAGATATCCACATGCATGGACTCTATTAGCTCAGTGAACTTAAATGTGTCCAAACTAGACAAGGTTGTCTACGATGACTGTATAAGGTAAGAAAATGCTGTTTCACTACTTTATAGTTGCTCCATAACATTATTCCATTATATCTTTTCCACATGGCTGAAATCATATTTTAGACCAAAACCTATTCAACTTTTCACTGGTTTTACACCATTGTGAGCCATTAAATCAAGGGAGATTAATGCATTTTAAACACCGGGCCGCAGGAGAAAGCCTTAGCCGTCAGCGTAACACCAAGTTAATTTATCAGTCTGCCCCCAAGCAATAGACAAGGTTTAAGGATCTAATTCCTTTATGCTTGGATGAAGACAAGTGGAGCCGTTGTGGGTAAGAAATAAATGTGGAGCAGCCCATTTCAGCTCTGCAGTGAATCAAGATTTATACAGTAAAGGATCGGATGTTGGCATAAAAGAAAAAACTCATTTCATTATCCTAACTAAGGGTCTGCATTCATTTTGATTTAGTTTCTCTGATGTTTGCTCACCGTTCTGATCTTCATCCTGAGCCCCTGCGCGGGCCAGCAGGTCTGGTTTGTTGATGAGGCGAGAGGCGTAGAGGTGTTTGAGACCCAGGAAGAGGAGTAGAATGGAGGGGACAATCTGAGCAGCAACTCCCTCCAACACCGCTGGCCTGCTGGGCAGCTCCATCAGCACGCTCAGGCCGATGATGCACATCTTACGGTCATGGAGCCTGAGGAGTGGAAGAGAGAAGAGGGGGGACGTAGACTGAGAATACATCCTCCAAATTCTACATGTTTTGCCTTCCCGGGATATAATTTTGTCCAGTGGTCAGTGTGCATAGCTTTTGGGATTGGTCTTTTAAAACTACTAAAAAATAATACCAAATTGAACAATCTCACTGTCACAACACAACTCTGGTAAGTCACTTACTCTACTGTACCATCCTCTCTCCAAAAGAACATCCAACACAGTTCTAATACCACAAACTAATCATTTTTGCCAGACACAATGTCTAGACTACAGATAAAAATAAAGCACATATCTACGGGTAAGTAGAATTAAACTTTAGTTGTCACTACAGCAACAAGGCTTCCTTCAGAATACCGAGCAAATGCATTTTTTTTTTTTTTTTACCACTTTGTCGTCCCACAGACTGTCAGCTTGTTGAGCAGCAAACTGAACATACTGGCCATTCAATGAGTGAAGCCAAAACAAGTACAGTTCCCCCTAGTGCTGCAGTATAGGTCATAAGCTCCACCTCCACTCTGGGACCATACTACACAGACTCTGCCTCCAAATTCCAGTGTCAAAATAGCATCAGTTTGGCCAACGCAAGGAAGTGGGGACCTATTGTCCATATTTATATACAGCCTTTGGCTGATGAAGAGAAGTCCCAATTACCCCAGGAAGAACTCTGTGTCATTCATCCACTGGTTGATGAAGTGGGCGGTGATGGGCTGTGGGTTATGGGGGAAGTGCATGTTGTCCATAGTGTGGATAAGCAGGGCTGGGTTGTAGTACAGAGCAGCTATGGCCACCTGAAGACACATGGTTCTCAGTTCACTGGACTTCACCCCTCGCATCAAACGCTCCAATACCGCTTCTACAAACAGAGGGATGCACTGCAGGTGGGAGAAAGACAGAGAAATCAGTTCACTGCTAAACACAGATAGTTTGTTTTATGTTCTGATATATGAACAAGAATAAAAAGCAGCAAGTTTGAAAGCAGGTATGGCCATTATGTTTTCATTTATCTGCATGATTTACAAAAATCTTATACTGTCACTCAACATAGCCTCTCTTAAGAGTTTGTTAGAATTCGGGGGCTAGGAAACACTTTTGGCTTGGGCGACAGGGGGCACTTTTGCATTCAAGTGTGTGGGAGTCATTTTTGAGTCTGATATCCAGCTGATGTGCTGGAGGCAACAAATACAGAACATCAGTATTTGGATGTCACTTTTTTTTTGGTTATTTACTCAAGATGTCAAATCGATCTGGATACGTTTGAACCACAATCTGTTCTGAAAAATGCAACCCCAATGGAAAGACAAATAATTTTTCAGGTAGAGGTAACGATCAAAGAAGATGTTACCATGAATTACAAGTAGCAATTAAAAATGTATTCACCTTGTTTTGAACTTCAGACATTATTTACAGTATACAAATGGCAGTAAAATCCCCAAAATGTGTTCCCAGTATTAAATATATGATAATTGGATTACAGGATTATAAACGTCTATAGTACAGAGTTGTTTCTGACCTGGTCAATGCCTCTGCCTCTGCACTGCAGGATGATAACCTCCAACAATTTTGCAGCGTGACACTCGGCGTCCTCCCCTGCGTCAATGGTCAGCACCTACAACAAAGTCAAAGGTGACGTGAAATTAGATGTAGTTCTGATTTTTCACAACTGAAAGCGGTAAATACATTTACAGCCCGACCTTTTTGCACATGCTGTAGATGACCTCCAAGTGCTTCGGGTTGGACAGAAGCATGTCTGTATCCACAGTAACGTAGTTGTGCAAAAGAGGCATCATATCTGTAACAAAATAATAATACATTATGTAAAAAACATGAAGTCAAGATGATATGTTTTCTGGTTAGTAGTCAGTTCTCTTATATACAGTTGTCACTATAAAACTGATGTATTCACAGAAACACTTAAAGCCGCATCCAGCTGAGTGTAACTCATCATTCACACCCAGCTTCTGATCACAAAAGACAAGTTATCTGTCCTACAAAATGAATATGGCCAACATGACATCTCTACATAAGTGAAGGCAAAATATTGCAGGAATCAGAACTGCCATCGCGTGACGTTATTTGCAACCTGCACAATTATTGGCTGAAGATGGAGATGTGGTATTGAGGGTCAGGCGGGAGGTGGGACATTGATACCAAGCTAATTAATTACATTTCATGTGTGTTTGGCTTTTTAATGAAAGTCTAAAGCGTAAAATGTGCATCTCTAGGTTGAAAACAAAAAGACACACAGAAAGTGAAGAACATGAGAAGTCAGAGCTTTGACATTGAAACTGAGGCAATTTTAAGTAAAACTGACTTATCCTCCATGCAGCCAATCCAAATGGGGTTTGCACCAATCTCTCACCATATAAAGTGGTGAAACCTGGTTTTAGGTAGTACGTCATTACGGTGTGACAACTACCTTGACAGTGGAATCGAAAAACTATTTTTAAGCAAATATACCAATCGTTTGTGGATTAGCTGCAGCCCTGCACTGATTAGAAATAAGAACCAGATACTGTCAGGGTGGTGATGACCAAACCAGAGCTGCCGTACACTGGAAGTTAATCTTTGTCCCTATGCCTATTTTTCTGCCTCCTGTGCGAAAATGACATATAACAATAATAATAATAAATGGGTTGTATCTTCACAACTCTAAGGGCTGGATGAATAATTTTGGGAGATTGCTACAAAAGTGTCAGAATAAAGATATATGTTACTGCATCAGAGAAAATTCACCTGGAACACAGTAGAAAATATAAATTTCTGTTCTAGCCTAAAAAAAACGGTAGTAATGTAAAATCTGACGAGTGCAAGACTAGATGGTAAAAAGGTGAATCTAAACAATTTTAGAGATGTTTTAGCCTGAAATCACAAATTATGCCTTTTTGTCACATTTTGGCACCATATGTGCATTTGTCCTTTCTCAGGTACCAGTCTGAAAAACTAATCACTAAATACAACAGTTTTGACTCATTCACCCTCACTGTATGTAAAAGGAGGCCTTTAATGAAACTCAAAGGAGAATATCTCCACAACGATTAGTTAATTTTAATGATTGACACCTCTAACGACCAATCAATCTTGAGAATCGAAAGCCATGCCCAAATTTACCATAGTAACCGCCAATGACGATCCAGAGCAAAGTAAACACAAAGATCGTATATGGTCAGCAACTGTACACGCCAACCTAGAAGCCTCTTCCTTTTCATTTAAACAAATGGGAGCTTCATGATTCATTTCAAACTGACGCAGAGTCATAGGAGAAGCCATTGGAGCTGGAATATAATTTTGAATCACAAAACAGCAAAGGTAATATAACAAACTTTATGATTTTGCAAATGTTATTTTTGCTACTCTTTGGCTTCTAGCTCTCTGAGTTTTTGTCGCACAGTGAAGAGACAGACATCGTTGTAATCAGCAGCATCTTTGTGTGCAGTGTCTTTGTGTGACTATCTTGAAGTGGTGAGGTTAGTAGAAGCCCGTGTTTTCATCAAGTTCCCATTCAATTGCTTGGGATTTTATTTGTGTTTCGTTTAGGTGGCAATGCCTGATGAGGCTTTTAGATGAGTTTCTCCACGTCATTTTGGTGTATTACATGTTCAGAAAGGTGCATGCTGTCATGCGTTAGGACCGCCTGTAGCACACATACTGTATCTCACCTCAGCCCCCTGTATGGGGAGCGCTCGGGTCATAGTGGTTTTAATGTGTGACGTACCTGTGAAGTAGTCAAAGCAGTCATGCTGGAACACCTCATACAAGACACCCAGTAGCTGCCACATCTGGGGGGATATGGTCTGACAGGTGAGACCAAACGCCAGCGATAGGATCTCCTCGTAGAACTCTGCGTTGGACAGGAAAAGGCACGTTATGAAGCTCACGCACAGACATACACATTCACCACACATTGACTAAAAACAAAAGGAAAGGATGGAGAAGTACACTGGGGGAAGTGTCTGAGCGCAGATTCAACACCAGTCTTAAAAACAATAATTCTTCACATACAGACCTGAGTGGTACCTTTTTCCTATAGGGTGTGTAAATAAAAATTTACAACACATTACTTTCTGTCTTTAAGTGAAAGTGCCAGACCACCAGAACGTTAATATTTTATTTATGCTTAGCTTTTCAATGTGAATGAGGGAAATACATGTAACTCCAGTTCTAATATTAGCGAAATCCACTGTAATTGAAATGCAACTTGGTTGTTCAAACTGACCATGCAGGGGTCTGGCCAGTGACCAACACTATGAGTGACTCTCAACCATTAGAAAATGTACTCCATATAATGTAAAAGCATCCACATATTTCTGGTAGCTAAGGCATACACAATTGTTGACCAGTATAGCCAACAAGGCAGCTTTACTAATTGATGCGTAAAATAAAAACACATCTGTATTTACAGTTAACAGCTTTTTCTGTCCTTGAGCAAGGCACTGTACCCCAAGTTGCTCCTAGAGCTTGGCGCTGGTGTGTGCTTGCGGTAATGAATGGGTCGATGTGTCGTTGTAACTGTAAAGTGAGGTGAGTACCAATAGATAGAAAAGAGACGAATAAATACTTTCACCATCTTATAATATTCCATTGTATATTCCAATAATATTCCACTAAGTACAAGTTCTTTGAAAATAAAGCACAATTACTATGTATTTATTATGTATTTACAGTAAGTATCAAAAGTGAAGGTACTTTCCCGCAGGAAATGAAAGGGAAAAAGAAAAAGTGATTTTTATGATATTAGAATATTATACATCACAAGATTGGATTAATGCTGATGTGCGAAAACAGATTTTTGCACCTGTTGTTAGCTGAACTGAAGATATTTTTAACACCTCACTGACTTCTTCTATTTATATGAAATATTAAAATACAATACATATATGTGAGTAAATGTTCTCAGTTAACACTTTTTTCAGTTTGCTTTAAAATGTTCATTGCTAGACATCTTCAAACCACACTGCTTCATGGAATAAGACGCAAACTGCTCACACCTTGTAGTAGATCTACACTAGTAACGGTTGGACATGAGCAGTTCTACCTCTAAGGAAGGTCTCAGTGTGATTATAAGAATTTCATCTCCCCCTCTCCCTCCATAGGGACTCACGCAATAAAAAGTGGGGTGAAGAGCACAGCTGTGTCTCATTGAGTGTGTGTGTGTACGGTATAGATTGAAAAATTAGCTTGACCTGTCTGTCTTTCATTTTGCTCATTACGGCCCTGCTGCTTTATCTGCCTCTGCCTGAACGCAGCTTTCCATTCAATCAGCGGGAGGTTATCAGTTAATCCATTCATAACCCGAGTCAGTGCTTCACATGGCAAACGGCTCCAATTACCATGATTATAATCTCTCTCTCACACACTATTGGATGTGTTCTATGCTTCATTATCTTATGCCTAGGACAATACTGATACGACTATTTAAAACAAAACAAACAAAAAAATATATAGAAAAAATGAACAAACACTCAATGACACAATGGTGGTAATCACAGATATTATACTTTTGCTGTATCTTGTTGTCTTGTGCCATGCACTAGTAAGATAAGGTTCGAACCGTTGCCTTCAGGCAGAGGGCACGGATCAATAAACGCAAGGACAAACAGACTCAAACACAGTTTCTATCCAACTGCCACAACAACTGTCAATGCTACAAAAAAATAATGTGCAATAAACTGTTTTGTTTTTTATGTATCTATTTATTTTTTTTAAATTTGATGCACTGACTAGAGAGCACTTTTTAATTTTGTTGTATTTGTGACAATAACAATTAAAATCTATTCCATTCCATATTCTAAAAGTAGACATAGACATAGTCCATTTACCTCTTCAAATGCTAAACAAGTTATTTCAAAGAAAAACGTGTGGCACAATGAGGCATTGTAGGCACTGTAAAAGCTCTGGATAATATAATACAACGTTGGAAATGTTCTACAAAGACATAGTTTGTGTCAGTTTATCTTGTAGGATGGTGGTGCTAAAGAAAAGAAAAGAAAAAAGGTCACGTGACTTACTAAGCTGTTTCAATTGCTAGGCTACACTAATTTAGAATTAAAATTCAAAATGCTCGTGAAACACATCAAGATGTTACAGAAGAGTATTAGGGCCACCCATAACAAAAAAAAAGGAGGATGTAGATTTTTTTTTTCACGCACTTCAGGAAAATAGTCGAAATACAATATAGAGAATAAAGTCGACCCTTTGAGACTACAACAACCAGTGCATGTGACTGTTTCTATACTATAAGCTATACTTCGAACTCAACTCAACTCATAAACACAGTGTAGAGCTCAGTAGCACTTTGAAGAGACTGGGCCAAAAACTTCAACTATTCCGACGGATAAACCACACAAGCTTGGAGGAAGTGGCCTCATTCGTGCAAGCTGAAATAGTGGGTACAGGCAGTAAATTTAAATGAATAAACAAATAGCGGTGGCCCTATTACTCTTCTTTATGATGTGATACAGTACCACCTGCAATCAATATAATGCATATGAGTAATACATTAATGTGTGGATGCTAGTTCCAGCTCATTTGTTTCCTCATATCCTCACATGTCACTGCCTACTGTTCAGTGACCATTCTAACCATACTGGTTTTGGTGATGACACACGTGTCAACATAAAATATTCACCCCGTTGGATTTTTTCCTCTTTTTTTTTTTTTTTTAAATGGAATAATGGTCAGTATGAGTGGGCTTTTTTGACCGTTTTGATTAGTTGTCAAAGCAATTTCCACAAAGTAATAAAAAGAATAAAATTAGAAGGTATCCGATCGAAGAATCACAGTATTCATGCAGTTATCTGACCAAATTCAATGACTTCAGTTAATTAGTGCTAGTAGCCCACCGTTAAGACTGAGTGCTCTAAATGTGTCTCAGGTGGCTGTAGAATAAAGACATCTGTGTCTGGAAGGTCCATTGACCAGTTAATCAGTTCACCATGAAGACTGATGAACACTCCAAGCAACTCAGAGACGTGGTTATTGAAAAGAATAAGTCACTGGGAGGATACAATTAAATGTCCGTGTCACTGAACATACCCTGGAGTTCAGTTAAATTCATTAAGAAATGGATCAAACATGGCACATCGTCGTTTTGGGTTAGACAGGCCACCAAGACACCTGTGACTATAAGAAACGCTGCATACATTGTAGAAAGTGTTCTTCAGTAGTCAAAGCTTAAGTGGGAGAGTGGCAAAGAAAAATCCTGTCCTGATTACAGTTAACCCAAATACATGTGGGAGACTCCAAGAACAACTGAAAAAATGTTCTTTGGTCTGAAGAGGTTCAAATGGGCTAGCATCAGCACAAACACACCATCCCCACCATGGACCATGGTAGTGGAATCATCACGCTGTGAAAAGATGAATATGTTTGATGAATATAACTACATTCAGGGAAACCCTGCGTGTTCCAGAAAGACAATGACCCGAGTCATACAACGAAAGTTACACCAACATGGTTTCAAGACAAGGTGAATATTTTGGAGTGGCAAAGTCAAAGCCTAGGCCTAAATCATCCAACAGAGGATTTGAGGCTGGACGTAAAAAAGGTCAGTTGACGCTCAATCCTAATGAAACCAAGAAAAAGCTTGAGCAGTTTTGAAATGAAGAATGGTGCAAAATTCCAGACTCTGGACTGAAACCCATCTCCGACTGCACTGAATGCGTATATGTCAAAACAAGAAAACAGTATTGAACATGATTCCATTTCTAAATGGGGAAAACACTAAAAGGTGGTAAATACTTTTCATAGGCAGTATAACTTAATATGAGACCATATTTCCTGTCTGTGGTATGATCTGTGATTCTATTCTGCAAAACCAGTAAGCAGCACAACATACTTCAAGAGAGACTCAAATTAGAGTCCAGACCAGGAGAGAGACCAGAGCTTATGTTTTGACATTACGCACATAAATATGAAACACAAAAAAAAAAAAAAAAAAGAATAATACCAGCCTGGTTAAATGAAACCAGGGGTGACAGGACTTGCTGTGGCAGGAACTCTGGAGGCATAGTGATAACATGCCTAGTGTTCACTGACCGCTGCCTCCATGTGCTTACAGCTTGCCCTAGCAAGTACTTCAAAGTGGTGTAAATCATGATGAACTCTCCAGCAAGTTTAGGCAGCGGCTGTTACCAGCAGGAATACTAGGAATACGAATAGGAACACTAGGAATACAAATAGTGACCATGTTCTAAGACACTCCCTTCAAAAGGGGCAAAACAACAGGTATCTGAAAGGTGAAAACTTGTGTGTGTCTGTGTGTTAAAAAAAACACTAGATCGTCCGTGCACACACACCTGCCATACCTATGATGGGCTTCTGCAAGACCAGGCCGATCACCTGCAAACAGATCCCCTCCAGCTGCTGAGTGATCTGGGAGATGAGAGAAAAAAAGCTAAGCGTCAAACACCACATTTCAACACTGATGCAGGCAGCTCAAATGCTTTGCAAGATGGCGTGTATGTGTGCCAGACCTCCTTGTGGTCCTCCATGACAGTGAGGATGGTGTCAATGGTGCTAAGGATGCCGAGAGCCATAACAGTCTTGTCCTCGTTCTCCTCGTACTCTTCACTCTGAAGGACCCTGGTAAAGATCTCCGCCTGCCGAACACCCATAGTCATACTTTCCAACTCAACCATACCTCTTAAATCTTCTACATGAGTAATACAGGCACACACATAAAGTCAGATCTCGCACATACATCAAAAAGTATTTCTTTATGTTACACTGGGTGAGACAATCTAGACTTTAGGGCCTTGCCACACTATAAAAATGTAAGATGATTCTACCAGGTTCTGCGTCATGTCCACAGCGATGGCAGCCACCTCCTGGTTGTACTCGCAGATCATCTTCTGAATGACATTTGTCAAGTCATCGTTCTCCGTCTCTTTGACCACATGCAGCAGCTCTTGCATGACTGGCCGAATGTACGGCCTGATGTACAGCTTGGCTACGCACACATGCACAGAAACACAAAGAACAAAGGGCAGAGTTTAGGGACGGAGCAGCTTAGTCCCTTCACAGTAAGAGATAATGTATTTTAGGATCGGAACTGTGAGCTAATGAAATTGTCAGCAAATCAGAGGGCATAAATGAATTGCGGCCGGGTAATAATGTAATTTGTGGTAATAAATTTACAATTATTCAGCATGTAACCTTGTTAAAAAAAAGATGCCTTCATTAGTTCCTGGTCATTTCAAATTTTATTGTCTTATGTGGTTCATTTTACCAGCTAAGAGCTTGCAGCTCTGGAGGTTATTATTATAATCACCAACAACAGCCACAAAAACGATAAAATAAGGACTAAAATTCATTTCATGTGTAAATAAATAATTGATATTTTCAGATTTATTGCATATGTCATGGCAATAGATTAAAAAGGCTAACAGACTGTTCATTGAATGTTGCCTGCTTTGCATAATGGGTAGTCATGAGCCAGGACTTGGTATGTATAAATCTAAATATAGCCACAACCAAGTTCATGAATGTAAGTATACAGCAATATCTTACAGATTTCATCAGATAAGAATAACACACATGGGTAATGATGTAATATTGCATCAGCTGTTACTAAAACTTGGGAATGTGAGAACACTCTGCAGGAGTGGCAGTCATTACTCGTTTGTGCTGGGACATAAAGAAAGAGTGCTGAAGCAACTTGAGGGCTACTGAAAACATCTCAGTCACAAATATCATGTTCACCAAACCGGTTGCACACATTTGTGTGTACATTACATTTATATGTAGAGTATCTGTTCAGTAAATCTCTTGGTAAATGGTCAGTCA
The DNA here is from genome assembly GCF_022458985.1 of Mugil cephalus. NCBI lineage: Eukaryota > Metazoa > Chordata > Actinopteri > Mugiliformes > Mugilidae > Mugil > Mugil cephalus. The sequence goes on along the minus strand of NC_061791.1, from coordinate 18,473,217 downwards.
CAATGTCACATCTACTCATTCGTTCACACCATCGACTGTATATAAATATAGACAACGCGTCCCTTCTCCTTTGCATTGGCCAAATTGACGCTAGTTTCCTGGGGATACAGGCAGTGCTACCTTGCGAGTTTGGAGGCAGAGTCTGCACAGTATGGTCTGAGAGTGGAGTCACGCGGAGTCACGGTCTCTATGACCTGACCACATTACAGCCAGACTCACTTGAGTTTTCTGATTGATACCATTATGAGTTAAATTTAAGACCTACACAAAATATGAAAAAAAAGGAAAATCAGACACCCAGAATCACTTTCAAAACTGTCATTCAGCTATCAACTATCAAGATCACCCCTGGGGTTGGCTCCACTAATGAGGAACAGAAACATAATAGGCCGGGGCCAGAAGGGGTCATACTGCAAATGAAGCGGTAAATGGATGTAAGGATTTAAGACTTGACTTAATGTTATTTAAGACCCACAATGCAAAATATGACATTTTTAAGCCTTAAATTGGGATTGTCAAAATTGTAGATTCCTGCCCCTCTTCTCAGTTGTCCATGCAGTGTGTTGCGTTTTTCACCATGATGTGTCTCATAATGGCACTGACCATTAAACTTGCGTACAACAAATCTCAACCAGGACAACTAAAATTGGCACCAAATTGTTGTACAGAAATCCACCGATGTTACCATAAAAATAAACTAAGGATAGATATCAAATCCATTTCTCTAAGAGAGAAATGGTGAAGACAAGTCAACACCTGAAAGACAAGAATAGAGATCTGGAGCAAGAAAGGAGAAAACTGCAGGAGAGCATTAAACATCTGAACGAGACTAAGAGACAAATGAAGACAGAGAGTGAAATATTGATATCACAGAATAAAGTCTTGGAGCGGGAGAAGAAGAATCTGGAGGAGAAAAATAAAGACCTGGAGCGAAATAAAAAGATAGTGGAGAAAGGTGAAGAACTGAGAAATAAGCTGAAAGACTTAATAACAGGCAAGAAAGAGCTGAAGGAGAAAAATAAAGAACTGGTGGAGCACAAGAGAGAAATGGAGGAGAAAAACAAAGATCTGGAGGAGCAGAACAGAGGGATGGAAGAGAAAAACAAGGAACTGAAAAGGAAGAATGAAATGCATAAGACAAGTAAAACTCTGGAAGAGGAGAATGACAATTTGGAAGAGGAGAAAAAAAGAGCTGGAGGAGAAAAATAAAGATCTGGAGGAGAATATGAAAGAAATCTAGGAGAAAAATGAATGACTGAAGCAGAGGAATAATGAAATGCAGGAGAGAAATGAAAAGCTGAAGGAGAACAATGAAGAAATGATGGAGAATAATAAAGAAGTGAGGGAGAAGAGAGAATTTTAAGAAAAATATAAAGAGCTGATTGAGAAGGTGAGAGAAATGGAAGAAGAAAAGAAAGAAAAGGAGAGTAGAAACCCTACTCTGGAAGAGAGGAATAGGGAAGTTGAGGCAATGAAAGAGATGGAGACAGGGAAGATGGAAACTGACTCCACAAAGTCAGAAAAGAAAGAATAGAAGGAGAAGAAGAAGAGGAAGAGTTTCTGGAGCTGGCTGCTCAGAAAGTAGAGTGACAGCAACGTGAGAGTGGAAGAGGAAGCTCCTTGTTGTTCAGGCTGGACAACAGCTGCTCCCTCTACCTCCACCCTCCCTCCATCTTCCTTCTGACCACCTTCTTTCAACCTCCCTCCATCATCCTCACCTCTCCACCCTCATCCCTCTTTTCTCCACCCTCCCTCCATGACCCATCCAACTAAACTCTCCACCCTCCACCTTCTTTCACCCTCAATGCCCCCCACCCCCTGAGTCCTTGAGCAAGACACTGAACACCCAGTTGCTCCTAGTGTGCCACTGGTGTGTGTGTGTGTGTGTGTGTGTGTGTGTGTGCGTGTGTGTGTGTGTGTGTGTGTGTGTGTGTGTGTGTGTGTGTGTGAGTGAATGGGTAGATGTGTTTGTTTACCTTTGACTATCAATAGGTAGAAAAGAACAGCAGGACCATTTACCATCATTATAAACAATTAAAATTAAAAGCAAATTAAAAATAAATCCATTGTCTCCATGTCTGCTTCTCTAAACAAAGTACAACTGCAACACATTTCTAGCTGCTCTAGTTAATGTCAATACATTTAATTTAGAATTAGTCAGTGGATAAAGATGATGAAGATGAAGCTTATTCTAATTAGGGATGGGGTTAATATTGTTTAAAAAAGGTTTTTGTTTCTGTCCATTCAGTATGATATCTATGAGGACATCGGTGCAGTGATGGAAATCTACCAAGCACACTGACACTAAGGGTTCACGCTGTTAAAACCAGTTCCACAAAAGTTTGGTTTAAATTCTGCAGGTGGGTTCTCTGATGGCTCTGCAGTGGTAGGGTGTATCAGAGATGGACAGGAGGTGGAGTATAGGACACTGATTAACTTTGTGGAGTGGTACCAGGCAAACCACCTACTCCTGAACGTGGACAAGACCAAGGAGCTGGCGACTGACTTCAGGAGGAAGAGAACACCAGTGGAGCCCATCACCATCCAGGGCCTGGAGGTGGGAGCAGTGGACCACTACAAGTACCTGGGAGTCCACATGAACAACAGATTGGACTGGAAGGGTTAACAGTGATGCTGTGTACAAGAAGGGCCTGAGTAGACTCTACTCTCTCAGGAAGCTCAGGTCTTTCAATGTGTGCAGTAAGTTACTAGAGTCTTTCTACCAGCAACTTTCTGTTGCTGTGGGTGCCCTGTTCATTGCTGTGGATTGTTGGGGAATTAGTACCAGCAAAAAAGACAACAGTGGGATCAACGGATTGATCCAGAAGGCTCAACAGGTGATTGGTAGAGAGTCAGCTGTCTCAGTCAGTGCGTTTACATACACGTGAAAAAAAAACAAATTATTGCCTTAATTGGACTATAACAGGAGAACTTAAGTGCATGTAAACACGTTACTCCGATTAAAATTCAGAGTTCTCATTATCCGATTGAGACACCCAGATAACGCGATTGGAATCGGAGTTTTCATCGGATAATGCGTGTGCGCATGCTCCACCACTGCTGCGGGGGCGTGTGGCCCCGGAACAAAAACATCCAAGAAAGTCGATCGCAGAAGAAGAGAAATGGAGCCATCTAAGGGATGAGAAGGGCATGAACGACTCTTGTTTATTATATCACGTACTAGGTCAACCGGAAATCGGGCCGCATTAACGTGGTATTATCCCGCTGAAAAGACATGTATTGCCACCTAGTGTGGAAGAGGAGAACAGTTATTCCATTTTCTTGCGCTGCATGTAAACTGTGACAAGGACTGTAGTGAGAGAGTCGAATTTTGAGCATAGCTCGAATAAGCTCTGCATGTAAACGCACTGAGTGAGGGACAGGAGGACCTTGGATAAACTACTGTCCATCATGGAAAATCCATTGCATTCACTACACCAAACATTTGAGGGTCAGAGGAGCTCATTCTCCAGCAGACTGATTTTGCTCCACTGCCATAGTGAACGCTACAGAACTTATTTTATTCCTTTTTCTATCCAGCTGTATAATAGCTCATCTTTTTGCAACAATTAACTAACTAACTACTACTTTGACCAATTAATTTCCCTTGGGGGATCATTAAAGTCTGAGAGCAGCCTGGATTTCCATCACAAAATAAAATAGTTTTGAAATGAGATAACTTCTGGATAATGTTTTTCTTTAAAATTTAATTTACACTGTGATGAAGTAACCACATATTGCTGTACTTTAAATGCCAACATAATGTAATACAGAAAGCAACACAATCCACTTGAAACTACTAAATGAAACTGAAATGTTACAGAATCAAATGTTGTCCTTCACAGAATATTTACAAATTGCAGGCTCAGTCCACTTCAGACTTCATTTTCTAATCGCTTTCATTTTTTTAACCTTAATTTAAGAGTTTTTGATGGTTATGGTTAGATGGAGCTATCAAATAAGGCTTAAATTAATTGAGTTTCTGTTTCTAACTACCACGTAAATGTATGCACAATTCTGCTGTTTGGATGTTCAGGCTGAACCTCATAGAAACACAGGAGCTAATGAATGCAGTCAATTACCAGTGCTGCCAAGTGGACCCTTTTGTCCCAAATGTATTTTTTGTCTTGAAAGTCATTAATAAAGCAATTTATTTGGTTTAAAGGAATTTGCCATTAATATACTAATACATTATCCTCAAACACGTCACCCTCGCTCCCCTAAAGAAAAAAAATCTAACTCCAAGCAAAACTTGAGAGCCATGCACAAAATCCTTTCACTAGCACCGAGTCTAACGCTAACACTAGCGTCATTAGATCAGAATCACCCTGTAGAGGCCTTCTGTCCCAAGTTCCAGCCACTAACATGAAAGGGGTGGAGCCTATGACCTGTACAAGCACATGCACACATTCACACACATGGCACTGAGAGCAACTAGGGTTCAGAGTCTTGCTCAAGGACACGTCGGCATTTGGTCCTGGGGATCGAACCGCTCTGGTTCAAGACGACCCACTCTACTTACTGAACCACAGTGGCCCCGACCAATACGACTTCAGCTGCCAATAACAGTTAGCTTTGCCATTACCATTCTTTCTACTATTCTAAGCAATGTGAAGCTTTCTTTGAACAACACTGTAAATGTTTTCCCTTGCTTTCCCTCCATAATGACTAGTGAAGCCACATCAAACCTCTCAAATTAGATGATTTCTTGGACCGAAGGAAGTGCGTATAACATGTTAACTAAATATTTAGGGGTAAGACATCTGAAAACACTACACTGGGTTCTGCCAAGATACAGTGGGCGCGTTTTTGTGACATCATATGGACTACATGATGAATCAAACAATAATCAGAAGCAGATGTATCCATAATGAAAATGCATCAAAGCACTGCGATATGAAATCGGTGATTCTCCACAGACCTTGTTCCTGGTTACTGACGAGCGTCTGCAGAGCAATGGCGGCCTCCACCTTAACGGGCATCTCTTTGTCGTCTATCAGATCTTGCTTGACCAACTCCACGGCATTCCTCAGCACCAGCTCGTCGTGGAAACGCAGTGGGCTGAAGCAGTGCAGGACCCAGCACGACTGTCAGAACACAGCAGACAAGCATGGGTTTGTACAGTGCACCCACATGGTTTTCAGATCCCTCATCCCACCAGATGTGTGTGTGTGTGTGTGTGTGTGTGTGCACATATATATATATATACACATATATATAAAATTAAACCAACAGATAGAAACAGTTCCTCCATAAACATTTTAGCAACACAAACTGCTGCATACTGTATGTTTTTAGCATATAGTGCAGCTTCAGGCTTCAGCAAGCAGTTAGGACTATTCACCAGTAGTTTGGCGCCATCTAGTGAGAACAATGCAGCTCGTTCGCTGCAACCTGATGCACATTTCTTACTTATTCTTATGTCGAACCTTATGATTAATGCCCTTTTAGGACAGCACATGTTCACAGTTTAAAACAAGATTCAAAAATATCAGCTCCAAAGAATTTGACATTGAATTTACACTTGGAGCATTTACAGTGCATATGATACAAACACAGTGCTCGCAGTTTCGTTCATGGCTGGGAAGCTCTGCAGCAGCTTCCTGTCTTTATCTTAAGAAACTGACTTAAGTAAATGTCTAATCGAAGCTGTCTTTAAATTTTAAACCTTAGCTGACAGTGCACATAATCACACAGTTTCTCCAGGGAGACCTCCGAAGTCAGGTTGTTGTGACACCGTGGTTTACAGTTAAAAGTGTCCCAAATATCTGAGGAATAATGAATAATAGATAGAAAGAAATGTCCGCTCCCGTTGTCAAGCATTAAAGACTGCTGTAAGCAAGCCTGAAAGCATTTGAAAGTGGCAAGTTCAGTGTAGGAGTGACTCCACGGCAACTCCACATACTGAAGTGTGCTCGAGCAAGACACTGAATTCAAAGTAGGTACAACTTGCACAGCTGCCTCCGCGGCTCATGCAAAATTTGGTTTTGAGAGGACAAAGAAATGAACCAGCCTTTCCAGGTGGCTGATTTGTGTAAAAAAAGATTTTCTTGGAAATCTGCTGGGAGCTTGCATTGGTTGCCACGGTGTCGATACAATGCAGTCGGAGATCGCATAGTTTGCACGACCCACAGAGCCACACTAGCCATGTGGGCCTCATGGAAAACTTCACTAAAAGATTTGCATTTCACTTTGAAAGTGGTTGCTCTTGCCTGCTGTAAAGATATTAAGCAGCTAACGTGTCAATCAGTCACTAAGCCATGAAAGCCAAAATAGTCCCATAAATATTTTCAGTGGTAATTTGTAAAGGTTTGGCACAGAAGGTGTTAATGCCACTAAATGATGCTAACTGTATGAATGAATATAAAAGGTGACAGGCTGCACCTTCATCGACCTATGGGACACCATGCTTTTACGGCCTATTTCTCCCATCCATTATCTCCATTGTAGAGCTTCAGTCACTATACGTAGGTGGAGAGTGGTGACGTTGAGTGATTTGCTGTGCTAATGACTCAGTTAACAAGTTGATGAAGTCCTGGTGCCCAAAGTTTTTCTCTTGGTATAATTACTTTTGGCAAGTGCCAATTATTTTTTTTATTTTTTCCTTTTAAGGCCTGTAAAATAAACAGTGTCTGTGAATAATGTTTAATGTGTTGCAGCAGAGATTCAGTTTTCTTCTTTTCACTCCATCCAACTTCAAACCCATCTGCCCAGCGGTGCCAAGCTGACGCTGTTCTCCCAAAGGCCTGAACACACTGCACCGGCATCAAAGAACTACCAGTGACAAAGGATGTGCTACAGCCAGCCGCTAACTGGCACACGCAGTACATTCTGAACTTGCATGAAAGGAAATAACTCTCCGTACCACGCCGATTGAGGATTTGAATATGCAGATTAGAAGATTCAAATGAAAACAAGCTTCTGTTTGCCATTTAAATGTTGCAGTTTTGCTTGCTTTTTGCCTCCTCTTGTGCACTGGTTGGCTTAACAGAGAGATCTCCCCCACTGGCACACTATTGACTGGCTGAAAAATAGCCACTAGCAGGGAAACTAGTGCCAACAGTACGACACTCTCAACAAAAACTAGGGCCACAGATGGCTGTACACCAGCTGTGTCAGGGCCTTAGAACTGCACAGAGTTAAAGAGATTAGCTATGTGAAAGAGTGAAAATTGGGTGACTCACTCTGGCCCTCAGGTAGCCCATAGGAGAGTTAAGCAAAGGGAAGACGTAGTTTTGCAGCATCAGCTCCATCTGCTCCCTGTACATGCGCTTCTGTTGGGTAAGATGCACAAAAATACAGCAAATCCCGAATGTGATTAAAACACATTAAAACCAATCATTAAGAGTTATATCCAGCCTTCTACAAATTCTGTGTTTCTGTG